>NC_134550.1:44883338-45193128 GCF_025594145.1 Primulina tabacum | reverse complement strand
TCATATTCAGTTGTAATTTGTTATGTCTCTTTGTCGGTTGAAAGTTCTTTCCCGAGACATGTTCAGCTGAGAGATACTTAACTTTAAGGCATTCAGCTGGATGTATTAACTGATCGGTTTCTAACTGATCAGACAGTCGATTTCAGTTATTAAGTCCAGTTGTTGAGTTCAGTTGGTTCGTATTTTTAGTTGGTTGATCAGTTTGTCAAACTCCAGAATTTAGTTTCCAACAATTTCCCCCTTTATGGTGTTTGACAAAATTAAGTAACTGAACCCTTTGTAGATAAAAGATTGATCAACTGAATTTCACGATTGATTGGACTCTTTGTAGATAAAATAAGAAACTGATCAACTGAATCAGTAACTTGATGAGTACAGTGAAGACTGCTACTGAAACGAGAATTTCTTCTGTTGTTCTAGCATTCCTTTGATTTCTTCCCCCTTTTTGTCAAACAACTCCATCTTCTCAGATAATTTTCGAACATCAGTTGAAAGAATTTTGACATCTGCTGAGATACTTGAGACAGCAGTTTGTAAACAGGTCTGCAGCAATTCCATTTTATTAGAAACAGAAGTTTCTAATCGTTGAACTCGTTGACTAACTATATCCTGAGTTGTAAATAGGCTTTGAGCTAGACCTTTCTTCATCTCATCTACAGTTTTGGTGAGAGAATCCATGTTTGCTTGAATTGCTTTTAGTTTTGCAGAGTCATATTCAATTGAAGAATCCAATTTGACAGTGTGAGATAATTGTGTAGATTGAATCTTCTTGATGTCAGTGATTATCTGCTGCATATTGTGCTGCATATTTTGGATCTCTTCAAGAACAAGATCCATTTATGTGGATTGAGGAGGAGGTGACTGATGAGGGAATTCCGGTCCCTTTGTGGTTTGATCAAATATAACCAACTCTTGGTTAGTTGCTACTGTTTCAGCAACATTCTGAACTGAAGTGATTGTTGCAGCAATGTCTTCTGGAACTTGAGGCGGAGAAAGTGGATGTTGATCAACAGATGAGCTGCCTGGAGGAATAATAGAGTCTGATGAAGTCAAAATTGGTGTCTCTAGAGGATGATCTTGGGGATCAATTTGCACATCAGTTGGAATAGTCTGTTCAGTAGAAGGATCTGGCTGAACTGGTGCTTCTGAAGAGATAGGCACCTCTGGATTGATTTGATCAACGGGATGATCAACATTATCAGAAATGGGTTCACTCAATTGGGATTCTTGCACCACTATCTGAATAATTTCATCAATGTTTGAGAAAGATAATTCTGCTTCAGTGTACATTTGATGTTCACCAGTTGGTGATTGAGACACATCCTGAACTGGCTCTTCAGTTGGAATAATAGCATGTTCTGAAGATGACTCTTTCTGCTTTGAGGGAGGTTCTTTAACTATTTCCTTTTCATCATCGTCTGAATCTCCTTTATGAAGGACTAACTCTTGATCCATTTCCCAAAACTTTATCTGAGATAGCAATCCCATCAGATCCGTGTCTAACTGAGTGATCACTGCATGATCATCAGCATAGGCAGTAGGATTTGTTGGAACGTAGTTAGCCTTCAGTTTGTCAATAATTTGTGTTAACTTCTTTGATCTCATCTGATCAAACAAATATGTTTTTCTCTCCATAGCTTGGGCAATGGTGGCAGCTTTGACTATCTTGAGGCAGAAGCTTCCAGTTTGATGAATTTGTTCAGTTGAGATTTCTTTCTTAGTTGCTTGGCAAAAATCTGTGTACGATAGGCTGTCCAAGCATCATAGAGTTGAAGTTTTGATGCTGCAAAATCATTAACCTCGTCCCAAACAAGGTCAATGTGGGTTTCAATGGGATTGGATGGCCTTGGTTCTTCAATCAATTTTCCCTTGCCTTTGTTAGAACTGAGGATGTGTGGAATTTCCAGACCAGTTCGTGTAGTATCCACCCGTTCTATAATACTAATGCCCTTGGGTCGGGCAGGTGCCAGAGGAGTGGGACGAGTAATATTAATCAGAGAGGCTTTGATCCTAACTGTTTCTTTCTTTGCACTAATTGATTTTTCTGTTGGGATGATCTTCAGAGGGACTGCTTCAATTGGCTGCTGAGCATCTGAAGATATTGGCTTGTCAGTAGGAATAGATTCCTCTGTAGTTATTGGTTTAATCCTCTGGGTTCTCGGTTTCTTGGTGATCTTTGGGGAAGGAGTTTTCTCTGAATCGGATTCTTCCACAATTAATTTTCTTTTTGCTGACTTCAGTTGAGCCAATGTCTTGGCCTTTTTTACTGATTTAGGAGCCGCCTGTTGAATCCCAATCTCTTTTTTTATCTTTACAAACTGATCATGAGAGATGTCCAATTTCGTCTTGGTGACATAGTATTCTTCGCATTAAAGACTTTGAATTTTGATGATTTTTCTGTATTATCTGCCACTAACCCCTTCACTTTCAGCAGATAGCTCAGTTGCACTGCAAAACCTTTGGACTGTTTGGATGATAGAAACATATTCTTTAAAATATTGAATATAAGATGCTTCCAGTTGAATTTATGTTCAGCCATAATGATAGAAATAACTAGAAATTTTTCCAAAGTAAGTGCAGCAAAAGATCCAGCTTTCGCCAAAATCCCTTTGGTGACTATATCAGCAAGTAACTGAACTTCGTGCTTCAGTTCCTTCTTTGGGTCGGAAACATTGATTTTCCGTCCTTCAGCAGAAAGTGAGGTTTGCATCTTTTCAATGTCAGATGCCTTAACATCAGATAAGTGTGCTAGTCCATCAGATGGTAAAGAAAAGATTTCTCCAAAGGAATCTTCGGAAATGGTCAGCAGCTGACCATTGATAGTAAAAGCGATGTTTCCATCAGAATTGATCGTACCGTTAGAGTAGATTTCCTGAAGTTCTTTGGGGTAGATCTCTTGTAATGATTGTCCCAAGAATGTCCTTAACCCAGCAGTTTCGAGTTTTTGAAAAACGTTCTTGACATTAGTGTCGCCAAAAGATAGAATTGATCCAAAGTTGATAGCCATTGCATTCAACATGTAAGCGGGAATTTGATTCGCCATTTTGATAGATAAAATGATCTGCAATTTGTAAACGAGAGCTCTGGAATTAGTATTCTCTTAGAAACTGATTGTATGCGTAAGAAGAAAAACTGAATTGAAGCGGGCTTAGTACAGTTGTTCGTGACTGTTTAAATTCGGGACACGTGTCAGTCCATTAAAAATTTGAGTAAAAATGTGTGTACGTGTGCTATAAGCGTGTGTACAATTTAAATGGTTCAAATGCTTCCACGTTTTCAAAATAGGATTCATCATTAGATAGTAGACAGTCACGTTACTTGATTTGGAATATAATTCGTTTTAATCAGTTAACTTATATTAGAAGATTAGTGAAATTCCCAACTGAAAGATCAGTTGAAAGACTGTGTCCTTTCAGTTTGAGAATTTACTAACATTATTTCCCCTTAATTAGTGCATAAGATAATTAAAGCGAATAAATTCAAAGATTAGAAAGATTGTCGGTCTGCTGAAATGTTGACGACTCTTCAGCTTCCTTGATATTCTGCTATAAATAGACATAACACGGTTAATTTCAGTTATATTGGTGAAAAATATTCAAAGCTAAAGAATGGCATATGCGAGTAGCTCGAGTGCTTTGCCATTTTCTCTGGAAGCTAGGAAGACTGCCATAGAAGACGAAGTCTTCTATAAGAGTCTTCCCTACTGGGAAAGGTTACAGGAGCTAGAGTTCCTGTATAATTCTGGAGAGGCTACTACTCCCAAGCTGATGGCAAAGTTGAGAGAAGTGCGGGAGCACTTGAACATAGCTGTGTGAGTGGACGTCTTCAAGGAAGGTCATATCTATCAGCTGATGCTTCAAAAGGAACTGGAGCTCCTTAATCGCATATCTTCTTCTCACAGCTTTTGCAAAACATCTTCCTCAGCTCTATCTGTTTGGTTGAGAATGTGGATAGATGAAATAGAGGAAAAATATGAAAATGTAATTCAGGCAAATATTTATTGTTGAATGAAGTATTTATTTTGGCTTATCTTTGTTTTTCTTTTTCCTGCAAATAATAAATTATGATCATAAAAAAATGAACTGATGAAAGACTAACTGATATAAGTTGATTAAGAATTGAAATCAGTTAATTGTTGAGTTGTAAATGGTAGACTGATATCAGTTGACAATGAACAACTGATAGTTAAGAGGCCTCGGTAAATGAGAAAAACGCTTCGGTTGACTAGAGTCTCTTCAGTTTCTTTATCATTCAAATTTTATCTGTCTATAAATAAGATGATAGAATGTGAGACAACAACAGTTCAAAATGTCGGATTCAAGTGACTCTGATGCATGCAGCAGTACACACGTTCATGTTACTGAACAATCGAATCCACGTTTAGAAGAGATGAAGAGAAGGATGGAGGAATATGTTTTCAAAAAGGTGATGTCAACATGGTTTAAGATTCATGAGTTGCAGAGAGTGAGTAGAAGTGGTACGATTCCTACTTTTGCTCAGGAAGCAACATCAAGAAAGTATCTTGAACGTTTTGAAGTTAGGCATGTTACATATTTGATTGAGGACAAATGTTTGTTGGAGGCGATGTTATGGAAGGAGTGGCATGTGGTTGATAAGATTTCTAAAACTAGGGCATTTTCTAGAATTCGAATTTATGAGATGAATGATTGGGTTAGGGATTGGCTAGATACAGTTGGTTCTATGATTTCTGCTGTAAACTGGGAACGGTGGTATTCTTAATGAATTATTATTTTCCATTTGTTGTGTTCTTATTTTCTGCAGATAATTCTATTAGTGAAAGCAACATTAGTAATAATTTTAAGACAAATCGATTAAACCAAGAATATTGCGAAAGTAAGAAAACTTAGTCTCGGGTAATAGGTTTGGTAAAAATGTCGGCTGCTTGTTGTTCAGTTGATATATACTCCAGTCTAATGTCCTTCTTCAAAGCATGATCTCTAATGAAGTGGTGTCTGACATCTATATGCTTTGTCCTTGAGTGGAGAACTGGATTATAAGTGATGACAATTGTACTCGTGTTGTCACAAAATAAGGGCGAATTATTTGTAATTACTCCATAATCTTTCAGTTGTTGCTGGATCCAGATCAGTTGTGCACAGCAACTACCAGCAGCAAGGTATTTTGCTTCAGTTGTTGAGGTAGCTATAGATGTCTGCTTCTTGCTGAACCAAGAGATCACTCTGTCTCCTAGAAACTGACAAGATCCACTTGTACTTTTTCGATCAAGCTTACATCCTGCATAATCTGCATCTGTAATATCCAACTAAATTGAAAGTAGAATCTTTAGAATACCATAATCCAACATTTTGTGTGCCCTTAAGATATCTCAAAATTCTTTTAGCAGCTGAGAAATGTGATTGCTTAGGATTTGCTTGAAATCTAGCACACATACACACAGCAAATACAATATCAGGGCGACTGGCAGGTAGGTATAATAATGACCCAATTAAACCTCGGTATAGTGTCGCCTCAACTGATATTCCCCCTTGATCAGTGTCCAATTTAACTGATGAGCTCATGGGAGTATTTGCAGCTGAACATGATTCCATGCCAAATTTCTTCAGCAGCTCCTTTGTATATTTAGTCTGACTGATGAATATGCCAGTCTCCAGTTGCTTCACTTGCAGTCCAAGGAAGAATGTCAGTTCACCCATCATGCTCATTTCGAACTTTTCCTGCATCATCTTAGCAAATTTCTCGCATAATTTGGGGTTAGTTGACCCAAATATGATATCATCAACATAAATTTGAACTAATAAAATGTGATTATTCTTAGTAAATTTGAACAAGGTCTTATCAACTGATCCAATAGAAAAATCATGATCAGTTAGAAATTTTAAAAGAGTTTCGTACCAAGCTCTGGGAGCTTGTTTAAGACCATATAATGCTTTGTTCAAGTGATATACATGATCAGGAAAGATGTGATTTACAAAACCTGGGGGTTGTTCAACATATACTTCCTCTTGAAATTGGCCATTTAGGAATGCACTTTTTACGTCCATCTGAAAGACCTTGAAATTCTTGTATGATGCATAGGCAAGAAACATTCTGATTGCTTCCAGTCTTGCAACTGGAGCATATGTCTCATCATAGTCAATTCCTTCTTCTTGTCTGTATCCTTGTGCTACTAATCTTGCTTTGTTGCGTCCAACCGAACCATCTTCGTTCAGTTTGTTCCTGAAAACCCATTTTGTACCTATGACAGTTTTTGAAATTAATCTTGGAACTAAGTTCCAGACATTGTTATGAGTAAACTGATTTAGATCTTCTTGCATTGCATTTACCCAGTTAGGATCAGCAAGAGCTTCATCAGTTTTCTTTGGTTCTATTTGTGAAACAAAAGCTGAATAGATAAATAGATTTAGCATTTGATTGCGAGTTCTTACTGGATCAGATGGATTTCCTATTACCAATTCAGGTGGGTGTGATTTTCTCCATCTGTACTCAGTATTTGTTGTATCAGCAATTTCTTCAGCTGGTAACTGAATATCATCAGTTTGCTCTATCAACTGATCATTAGGAATGGCTTCTGGTTCAGTTGATTGATCTGACACTTCTGGTTCGGGTGTTTGAAGAGTGTTTTGATTAATATGATTGTCTTCTTCATTATCATCCTCCAAACTGATATCTGTCAGTCGATCAACTAGCTCAACTTGATCAGTTGGCTTATTAATTAGTTCAGTTTCATCGAAGTCAACATGAACAGATTCTTCAACATTTAGGGTTTTCTTGTTAAAGACTCTGTAAGCTATACTAACTGATGAGTATCCAAGAAATATTCCCTCTGTAGATTTAGCATCAAATGCTTTTAAATAATTTTTATCATTATCAAGGATAAAACATCTGCACCCGAATATTTTGAAATAAGTGATTATACTTTTTCTTCCATGCCAGATCTCATATGGTGTTTTCATATGATTCTTATTAATCATTGATCTGTTCTGAGTATAACACGCAGTGTTTACTGCCTCTGCCCAAAACCTTTGAGAAATACCAGAATCAGCAAGCATTGTTCTAGCAGCTTCTTTAAGGGTCTGATTTCTTCTCTCAGCTACACCATTTTGCTGAGGAGTTCTAGCTGCTGAGAGCTCATGCTTGATTCCAGCATTTTCTAGAAAATTTGAAAGAGTTTGATTGATAAATTCAGTTCCTCGATCTGATCTGATTCGATCAATTCCAACTAATTTTTCATTTAAAAGTCTTTTGAAAAGCTTGATCAGTTGTGCAGCAGTTTGGTCTTTTGATTTGAGAAAGATAACCCAAGTAAATCTTGAAAAATCATCAACAATCACCAAGGTGTATTTAATTCCCCCTAAACTCATGACTGGTATAGGACCAAAGAGATCCATGTGCAATAGTTCTAAGCATCGGGATGAAGATTTACAGCCCTTGTTTTTAAAAGACGATTTTACTTGTTTTCCAAACTGACATGCTGAGCAAAGTTTTTCTTTTGAAAATTATATTTTGGGCAAACCAGTTACAAGTTCATGTTTACTTAGATAGGCAATGGATTTAAAATTTAGGTGACTTAGTCTCTTGTGCCACAACCAGTTTTTAGATGATTTGGAAGCAATAAAACAAACTGGTGCATTAGTTTGATCATTCCAACTGACTTTATATGTGTTTCCACAATGTTTGCCAGTTAGTATGATTTCATCAGTTGAAGTTTTAACTGAGCATGAGTTTTTGTCAAAATGTACTGAAAATCCACTGTCGCATAATTGACTGATGCTGATCAAGTTATACTTCAGGTTTTCTACTAGTAGAACATCTTTAAAAGTAAAATTACCATGGATAAGCTTACCCTTACCCACAGTTCTACCTTTGGAATTGTCCCCGAAACTGATATTTGGACCACTGTATTTGATCAGTTGAGATAGCACACTTGCATCTCCTGTCATATGTCGCTAGCATCCACTGTCCAAATACCATATTGAGTTCTTGTTTGTACCTGTTACCTGCAGTCACACACATAATATAATTTGGTACCCATATCTATTTGGGTCCTGAACTGATTAGTCTCTTAGGAACCCATACCTGAATTAGTCTAACAGACTTTCCAGTAGCTGTATTCCAAATGGTTTTTCTCGGCTTTTGTGTGCTTGTGTAGTGTATGGATGATACAATATGAGTTTTAGCTTTATTCAACTGATTGTTCAGTCTATATCTCTTCTGAACTAGCTTGCAGTTATAGTAATTGGAATAGTCCATTCGAATAGTTTTTGTAAAAGCTTTTTGGTGACTGACTACATGAATCAGTTACCACTTTTGGGCTATAACCAATACCATATCTTTTGCCCTTATTCATACTTTCAGTTGTCTTTTCAACCAGTTTACTTGGCTCTGATTGTTCTTGTACCATAACTGATTTGACAAAGTGAATGTATTTTCCTTTGCTCATATTCAGTTTTGGTTGAGTATCATTGGTTGACATTTCATCTTGGTTACAGAACCCCAAATCAGTTTTATCAGTTACTGATTTTTGGGAGTTCTGTATATCAGTCAATGCGATAGATGATTTGTTCCACGACTGAATAAGCTCAGTCTGTTTTGTGTTCTCAAGCATCAACTTCTGTATTAATGACTGATTTTTATTTCTTTCTGCTTTTAGCTCAGCAATTTCCCTTTTTAGAATTAACCCTTCAACTGATTCATCAGTTTTGGTTTTATTGTCTGTGGGATCAGGTTTGCTTTGCTTTGAGTTTTTCAAATGATGATGCAAATTTCTGATACTCATCTACCATATCATGTAATGTGAAAATGAGTTCTTCTCGTGTAAAATCAGTTGAACTAAAATCAAATACATGTTGGCTAGATGACTCTTCTGCTGCATCATTAGCCATCAAGCACTTTACTTCCTCATCATCACTAGAACTGCATGAGTTTTCTGGTTCCGACTCTTCACTGTCAATTTCTGCCCATTTTGATTTGTTTTCTTCAGCTAAGAGTACTTCATGTTTCTTTCTGAAGAACTTTTTATCTTCTTTAGGTCTTCTTTTATGTTCATATGATTTCTTTCTTTTATCAGTTGAGCCTTGAACATCCTTCTTAGGTTTAGGACAATCAGCAATAAAGTGGCCTGATTTGCCACAGTTGTAGCATGCATTTGATTCATCCTTGGCGTTGTTTCTTTGATATGGTTTCTAGAAGTTCCCTTGATTCTTTCTCATGAACCTTCCAAATTTTTTGATAAACAATGACATAGCATCGTTACTCAACTGATCAGCAGATTTTTCAACTGAACTGATTTGTTCAGTTCTGACAGTGGCTAGAGCAGTTGTGGCTGCAGAAGTAGATGGTTCTCCTTCTCTGGTGTGCAGCTCAAATTCTTAGGCTTTTAAATCAGCAAATAGATCATGGAGTTTGATTTGGTTCAGATATTTGGACTCCCTCATTGCCATGGTCTTGACATCCCATTCTTTGGGAAGACCTCTCATTACCTTTAGTGCAATTTCTTTGTTGGTATACACTTTTCCAAGTACATTTAGCTCATTGATGATACTACTTACTCTTTCATCATACTCGTGCATCGATTCTCCTTCTTTCATTTTGATGTTATCAAACTTTTGCACAGCAACAGAAAGTTTATTTTCTTTGGTTTGATCATTTCCTTCACACAGCTGGATCAGCTTTTCCCAAATTTCTTTGGCTGTTTTACACATCTTTATTTTGCTGAAAGTTATTTTGTCCAGCATTTTGTACAGAATGTCTTTAGCCACATTGTCAAGATTTGCTTTTAATTTGTCTTCAGTTGTCCATTCATCTCTGGGCTTTTCTATTCTTTTTGATGCCCCTTCTGTGATGGCAATTGCTGTATTTGCTTTTAGAATCTTCATGGGTCCATTAGTTATGACATACCACATGTCATCATCTTGTGCTGCTAAATGAGCTTGCATTCTAATTTTCCAATCATCGAATTCTTCTCTGGAGAACATAGGAATTTTGTTGAATGAAGTCATGCTAGCAAGTTTATATATCAAAAGTATTCAAGAACAAGATTCACCCGCTCTGATACCACTTGTTAGGATCGGTTAACGTATCAAAGGTGTTTAGAAAGGGGGGGTTGAATAAACTACTCACAATTAAAATTGATCTTTTCAAATTTTGAGTTCAGTTTGGTGACAAACCGATTCGCGGAATCTTGTTGATCAATATCAATCAGTTGCGGAAGGTAACTGACTGAAAGATAGAATACAAAAATAAAATGTGCAAGGGTTGTTTCTGGATGTTCGGAGATTTCAATTACTCCTACGTCACCCCTTCTATCACAAGGATATGATATTCACTAAAAGACTTTGATCAAATACAAGAATTGTACTGACCCACTTCAGCTTGGACTTAACACTGCCAAAAACTAAAACTCTTAGTATAACAGAATGTTCTCAGTGCTTAACTGATCTTAGCACTATCGAATTTCAATGATTATTACAACTTGCTTGTAAGCTCAAATTGTAGCCTTAACTGCTACGAATAAATCAAGTAAGAGGTGAGTTGAGATTTTGACAGAGTGACATCAAGCTTTTTGAATAGTATTCACTTCGTTGTTGTTTTCAGCTGCTCTTCTGTCATATTTATATGCTTTTTTTCCAACGATAACTTGAGATAAATTTGAATCTATGTATCGTTGATTTCCACTTCATTATTCTTTGGACTTTGTTTGCGGCGTCTTAATTGCTTTAGCCGGAATGAGTTGTTCTAGGTACTCTTGGTTGTGGTGCGGCGTTTCATATTCAGTTGTAATCTGTTATGTCTCTTTGTCGGTTGAAAGTTCTTTCCCGAGACATGTTCAGCTGAGAGATACTTAACTTTAAGGCATTCTGCTGGATGTATTAACTGATCGGTTTCCAACTGATCTGACAGTCGATTTCTGTTGTTAAGTCCAGTTGCTGAGTTCAGTTGGTTTGTATTTTCAGTTGGTTGATCAGTTTGTCAAACTCCAGAATTTAGTTTCCAACAGAATTGCTGGTTCAGAAATCCCTTTTAACTTTGTGGCTGGGATTGCAGGGATTGGGGCAGGAACGAGTGGTGCAGAAAGATGTTTGACCAGTCTGATCTTTGCTGGTTTTGGGTGTGCAGTTCTCTTCTTCTTAAAAACTTGAGAGACTAGAACGTCATCCTTGGACTCATCATCGGAACTGGATTTTATAACCAGCTTCCTTTTGGTTTCTTTGGTTGTTGAAGCGGTTTTGGATGATTTCTTCTGTTTCACGAACTCTTCCCCAGTTTCGATTTTAATGGGGACTAACTCCTCATCTACCGGCTGATTTTTTTTGATAAATTTTTCAATCGATACCCAGTTGAAAAGCTTAGTTTTGCCAACTTCTATCATATCAACCGGTTGAACCACGGCATCAATCAGCATATGGCACATTTGAACCGCAAAACCTTGCGATTGATTTTATTTGTTGATCATGGCCACCAATATCTTGAAGAGAACGTCAGACCAATTTATTTGCAATTTGGATGAGATAGTGGCCATAACAAGAAATTTTTCCAAGGTGATTTTATCATAGGCACCAGCTTTGACAAGTAGTCCTTTTGCCACGATATCTGCCAACAGTCTGAATTCAATCTTTAAGTCACGTTTTTGACATGTTGAATGAGAAATTGGAGAAACTGTGTTTGAGAAGGCACTACGCCAAATGTCAATATTTTCGACCGGGAATGTGAAGAAATTAGTAATTCCTTCCGTGAGTAAGCTGAACAATTCAGAAACATCTTCTGTGTGAACAGAAGGTTCTTTCTTTGAACAGCACAAACAATTTCTTCGTTTTTCATGTACGCGGAATCAAAAAATTCCTTCAGTAGTCTGTCGGAGTAACTGTAGCGGTAGCCCAGAATGTTCTATCGTGCGAAACATGGCTTTCATAGATTTGTTGGGCATGGCAAAGATGGACGCAAAGTTGACAGCGACTGTGTTCTGAGCAATTGAGGCAGCCATTTCCTTGATTTACCGAGAAGATTTGAGTTTAACACCTGCAAGTTAAGTGAAAACACGATCGAGTGTAATAGCAAGGTAATATCAACAAGGTTGAAAATATAGAGTATGTATGTGCGGTTCAGATAATCACCAGTCAGTCTACGTGGAGGGCTGTTAGTGGAGAGAATTTTGTAAGTTTTAAAAAAATTGGGCGGCGATAAAATCATTAATTTGAAATTTCGAAAGTAAAAAACCGTCACGTCAGTCAGAGGCAGTCGAAAAGTTTGAGTAATTTTTTCGCAATGACGTGGAAGTATCGTGCCCACTGAAAATGAACCGTATGAATAATGTGATTAGGAAGAGACGGTTGAAAAGTCAATTTAATTAATGACTTAACCAATTTTCCCCCTAAACATGTTGATTAAAGCTATTCTTGGGAGATGGACCGGCGGTAGCTTTGACAGAAAGCTTCTTCAAATTCTGGTAGCAGTCATCATGAAAGAGAGACCCTTAATATGGTTCTTTATCTATAAATACAGGTAGATAGGTTAGTTTTATAATCACTCGAAACATAAGGCAGATAACAAGATGGTGAAAGCAAGCAGTTCTCGTGAGCCAGACTTGGCTAAGGAATTCATGAAGTCGGTGGCGGCTACTAGCAAGATTGGTTGGAGAACAGCGTCTCGGAGAAGATGCTGTCAACCTGGATGAAAGTCCAGGAGCTTCAGTCCTCCATTAGTGGGAGGACTAGTTGCTATCCCCAAGCGGGTAGCAACACTGAAGAAATATCAGTGATGTCTCCACGTCGCTGAGAGTGCAGACGTCTTCACTGATGACGACGTCTACCTCCTCATGCTCCTAAAGAGCAGAGGACTCTGAGAAGGATTGCCTTCTCTGAGGACTTTTTACGTACCTCTACCGAAGGGCTAACCACCTGTTTGGCCACCTGGAGGGAGGACGTCATGAAGAAATTAGGGTTGTACGCTCCCGCCTTTTTTAATGAAATACCTATTATGTATTTACTGATTGTCTCTTTATCTTTCTTTTCATTTCCTGCATTACAAACTGAACACATGCAAGAACTAATCATATCAAGATAAATCAATTAATCCAAGCATATTTCGGAAATGAGAGAACTTAGCCTCCGGTAATGGTTTTGTGAATATATCGGCCGTTTATTGATCTGTATGAACATATTCAAGCCGTATTTCTTTCTTCATGACGTATTCTCGGATGAAGTGGCGTCTGATGTCAATATGTTTTGTCCGAGAGTGCATAACAGGATTGTATATGATGGCTATTGCGCTGGTATTGTCGTAAAAAATGGGTGATTCAGTAGCTTGGATGCCATAATCTTTTAATTGTTGTTGTATCCATAGCATCTGTGCACAGCAACTTCCAGCCGCAAGGTATTCTGCTTCAGCGATTGATGTAGCAATTGACTTTTGTTTTTTACTAAGCCATGATATTAGTCTTTCGCCCAAGAACTGACATGAACCGCTCGTACTTTTTCTGTCGACTTTGCAACCGGCATAATCCGCGTCTGAGTACCCTACATGATTGAGACTTGAATCTTTGGGATACCAAAGACCCACATTAGCAGTACCTTTAAGATATTTAAGGATATGTTTAGAAGCAAACCCTCTGTACATTTTTGTGTCCACAGAGATTCTCCCTTCGTCTTTATCCAGTTTAATTGATGAACTCATTGGGTCGGAAGCTTGAGAGCAATTTTCCATGCCAAATTTCTTTAGCATATCTCGAGTATATTTGGCTTGATTGATAAATATACCATTTTCGACTGCTTGACTTGCAGTCCTAAAAAGTAATTTAATTCGCCCATCATGCTCATCTCAAATTGCTCCTGCATCATCTTAGAGAATCTCTCACATAGCTTAGGGTTAGTTGATCCGAAAATAATATAATCCACATATATTTGCACAAACAGTGAATGATCATTTTTTGAGAATCTAAACAGCATTTTATCAACCGTTCCGATTGTGAAACCATGCTCAAGCAAGAATGTGGTTAAAGTGTCATACCATGCTTTTGGGACCCTGTTTTAGTCCATATAGAGCTTTGTCAAGTTTGTAAACATACTCAGGGAAGGTATGATTAACAAAGCCGGGTGGTTGTTCTATATGAACTTCTTCATTTAACAATCCATTAAAGAATGCAGATTTAACATCCATTTGATATACTTTGAAATCTTTAAATGCTGCAAATACCAAAAATGTTCTAATGGCTTCTAACCTGGCTACTGGGGCAAATGATTCATCAAAGTTTATACCTTCCTCTTGTTTGTAGCCTTGAGCTACAAGTCTAGCCTTATTTCTTATAATCAAGCCGTTTTCATCCATTTTGTTCCTAAATACCCACCTAGTTCCAATCACATTAGTATTATTAGGCCGAGGAACTATATGACAGACCTTACTTTTTTCAAACTCATTAAGTTCCTCTTGCATGGCCTCTATCCAATTTGAGTCAAGTAGTGCATCATCGATTTTCTTTGGTTCTATTTGAGATACAAACGAAGCATGCATAAATTCATTTACCATTTGATTTCTAGTTCTAAGAGGAGCAGTCGGGTTACCGATGACCAGTTCGAGTGGATGATCTTTTCTCCACTGGAGACATGGTCCATATGGATTTAGCTCAGTTGGTTGAATGATTTATTCTTCTTGTTCCAGTGCTCCTTCTTCTATTTGTGTGTTTTGCATTTGTTGATTTTCTTCCGGTTCGTTCACCTGTGGAGTTTGTTCTTGAACGGTTGGATTTTTTTTTGCAATGTTTCCACCTATTTTTCTCAGATCTACCTCATCATCACTGCTTGTTTCAAGGTTAGTAGCATCAAGATTATTTATTAAATCATGTATACTGCTACTACTATTGTCATGACATATAAAAGATTCATCAAATACAATATATATGGATTCTTCAACAGTGAGAGTTCTTTGGTTATAAACTATGTATGCTTTGCTCACTGCTGAATATCCTAAAAAGATACAATTGTCAGCTTTTACATCAAATGCAGTGAGATGTGTTTTGCCATTTATATGAATGAAACACTCACAACCAAAAATGCGAAAGTATCCAACTTCTGGTTGCTTGCTGGTCCTAATTTCATATGGAGTCTTTTCATGACTTTTGTTGATCATGGACCGGTTTTGAGTGTAACAGGTTGTGTTAATAGCTTCTGCCCAAAACCTTTGTGAAATACTAGATTCGGCTAGCATAGTTCTAGCTGCTTCCTTTAATGTGCGGTTTCTTCTTTCAGCAACTCCGTTTTGTTGAGGTGATCTAGCCGCTGATAGTTCATGCTTTATGCCATGATCTTCAAGATATGATGACAGGAATTGGTTTAGAAATTCAGTTCCTCTGTCACTCCTGATTCTGTCAATGGCTTCGCTTTTCTCATTCTGAAGTCTTTTGAGCAGCTTGATTAGTTGATCGGCGGTTTGATCTTTGGAGTTTATAAATGTTACCCATGTAAATCTAGAGAAATCATCAATTACTATGAGAGTGTATTTCTTTTCCCCTAAGCTCGTTACGGGTATTGGCCCAAATAAATCTATATGAAGAAGTTCCAGACATCTTGCTGATGAGTTTCTTCCTCTGCTTTTGAATGTTGAGCGAACTTGTTTTCCTAGTTGACAGGTATTGCAAATTCTATCTTTGGCAAAGTCAATGTTAGGCAAACTAGATACAAGTTTAAGACTGCTAATAGTAGCAATGGATTTAAAGTTGAGATGGTTGAGTCGTTTATGCCAAAGACAATTTTTATTTCCATTTAAGGCAATAAAGCAGGTAGGTGCATTAAGATAATCATCATTCCATTTGACTTTATATGTATTTTGCTCTCTATGACCAGTTAACATGATATTATCAGCTATGGTTTTAATAGTGCATAAGAGTTTTTGAAACTCAACTGTATAACCCTTATCACATAGTTGGCTTATGCTAATCAAGTTATAACATAGATTTTCTACAAGAAGTATATCTTTAATGATAACTTTGCCATGGATAATCTTACCTTTACCCACAGCTCTACCTTTAGAATTATCACCAAATGTGATGGTTGGGCCTCTGTAGTTGACTATTTCTAATAGAAGATTTTTGTTTCCAGTCATGTGTCTAGAGCAACCACTATCCAGGAACAAGATGGACTTTTCCAGCTCCTTTTTCTTTGTTGCCTGTGATTATTGAAATAAGAGATTGGTACCTTTTTCTATTTTGGTCCTGAGTTTATTAGTCTTTTAGGAATCCACACTTGAATTTTTCATGATGTGTCATAAAGTAAGTGTTGTTGTGAGCATAATCAAGTGGTGTAGGTTGTTTCGACCGTCTGTCATTGTCACTCAATCGGTAGCCTCTTTTGAACAGGTCGGCTATTGTGGTGATGGTTAGATCTAGTTTTTGAATGATTTCCGGTTGACCCTGACTTTCTACTAACCCAACCTGAACCGTTGTGGGCGGTTGTATTTGGCATGCGTCTGAGCCATGATCGATTGGTTTTAGCATTCTCAATTTAGACGTATCCTAAACCACATCGCCTTCTGTTGTTTTCAAGATTTACATTCTGAGTACCTTGATCTTTAGTCTTATCATGTTCACATAACGTACTAGATCTGGCAAATTTAATTGGTTTTAAATTGTCTTTCTCTATTAACGGTTGAGTTGATCCTCCAGAGGTGCTGCATTCATTAATGCCATAACCTAGTCCGGTTCTGTCTCCGACCGGTTTCTGCATTTCATGTATCCTATTAAGAGAAACAAAGGACTTGTTCCAAGTGTTGATTGTATTTATCAACTGTTTATTTTCTTTTAACGTAGCATGGAACAATCTTCGCAAGTCATTGTTCTCAGCCGTTACAGACTTAACATTACTCTCAAACTATCAACCTCTTTTTGCTGCGAACAGCTAGAGATAGTTAACTTGTTTTCCAAGTTTTGTTTTTCTGTTTTGGCTTCATTGAACTGCTGTGATAGCCTCTTAAACTCATTTATTATATCGTGAAGTGCGGTGACAAGATCTTCTCGTGCGAATTCATCAGAGTTAAAGTCAAATACCATTTCATCGGTAGATTCTTGATCTTCTTTGGCCATGAGACATTTTACTTTCTCATCTTCGCTTTCACTTGAAGATTCTTCAGAGATGGACTTTTCAGACTCTGATTCAGCCCATTTGCCTTTATCTTCTTTTGCAACTAAGACTCGCTGAATCTTCTTTTTGATGAATCTTTTGTTGTCTTTAACTCGTCTTCTGTCACTTGATTTCTTTTCATCTTTTCTTGGCATGTTGCATCCTGCAATGAAGTGTCCTTTCTTTTCACAGTTAAAACAAGCTTGACCATCATCAGTATAGTCCTTGTTGAAGTGAGGTTTATTAATCTGTGATTGATTCTTACGCATGAATTTACTGAATTTTTTAACAAATAAAGACATGGCTTCATTGCTTAATTTCTCGCCCGATTTCTTACTTGTGGACTCTTCGACCGGAAGAGTCACTGTGGTAGCTGCCAATGCCTTCGCTTGTTGAGAGGTGGATGGTTCTTCTTCAGTTCGTATCCCAAGCTCGAACTCATACGCTTTAAGGTCGGCGAAGAGATTATGAAGTTCCAGCTTGTTTAGATTTTTGGATTCTCGCATTGCTATAGTCTTTACGTCCCATTCTCTGGGAAGAGCTCGCATAACCTTCAAGGAAATTTCACGATTAGAGCAATCTTTTCCTAATGAAATGAGTTCGATGATAATACCGCTGAACCGTTCATCAAATTCTACCAGAGTTTCTCCTGGCTTCATTTTCGCATTATCAAAATTCTGGATGGCGACAGTTAATTTGTTTTCTTTTGTCTGATCGTTGC
Organism: Primulina tabacum; assembly: GCF_025594145.1. Taxonomy (NCBI): domain Eukaryota; kingdom Viridiplantae; phylum Streptophyta; class Magnoliopsida; order Lamiales; family Gesneriaceae; genus Primulina; species Primulina tabacum. Next base: position 45,175,323 of record NC_134550.1, on the reverse strand, counting down.
CTTCACATAGTTGAATGAGTTTTTCCCATATTTCCTTAGCAGTAGTGCAAGTTTTGATTTTGGAAAACATATTTTTGTCCAGAGTCTTGTAGAGGATGTCTTTTGCAACATTATCCAAATTTGCCTTCTTTTTGTCTTCAGCTGTCCATTCGGATCTGTGCTTTTCTACCATCTAAAGAGCACCTTCGATTGTAGCGGCAGCTGTATTAACTTTCAAGATTTTCATCGGCCCATCAGTGATAATATACCACATATCATCATCTTGGGCTGCTAGATGTGCCTACATACGAATTTTCCAATCATCATAATCTTCTTTAGAGACCATCAGAATTTTATTGAAAGAAGCCATAAGTGTCCAAAAAGATATCAGTGTTTGAGAAAACCCTGTTCTGATACAACTTGTTAGGATCGAGAAAGAGTTTAGAAGGGGGGTGAATGAACTCTTTCAAATTTTCTTTTGTAAAATGTTGGTTTCGACTATTTTAGGCGGTTGAAACAATTCTTCTCAAATGGTTGGAAATGTGAACCACTATTTAGTGCGGAAGACGGTTCACAATTTCCAATAGAGACTTGGACACGTTAACAAGCTAATTCAACAATTTGAAACAAATCAAATGCTTGCGATAAGTAAAGTGACACAAGATTTTTTATGGATGTTCGGAGATTAAATACTCCTACGTCACCCCTTCTTCCTTCTTAGGAAGGTTTTCACTAAAAGACTTTGGCTCTACAAACTTTTTGCAACAGCCCACTCCAAACAGGACTTATCACACTGCCTGTTGGAACTCTTAGTGATCACTTTACACTTCTGGGTTTTAAGAACACTTAGTTCACCAGATATCGAAACTAAATCCAATAACCAAAAGGTTACTGATATGAACAATCAGTTTGTTTTGAGTAAAATTGATCCTTAGAAGATCGAATGTAATGATGTTTAAATCGTGCTGAAAGAACGATGAAGTATGTATGCTTTTGATAGCGCTATGAGATCTTTGTGTATGCTAGCAAAGAGATTTTTAAGCTGTCAATCAAGATGTGGTCTAAGCTAGCACACTCCTCCGATAATATATACGCGATCTTCTTAACGGTCGGAAAGGGTGCATCAACGTTAACCTGATCCACTGAACAGATGTGTTGCTATCGTCTTTATGAGCATTAAATGATCTTTCGTAAAAGCATTTACTGTTCCTTTTGCTCAGCGTAGTTCTGAAGCGCTTTACCTGAGGAGTTCCTTTTATGACAACTGTCTTCTTTAATCAGAACTTGAAGTCTATACTTGGTCTACCTTTTCTGGGATAAAGATATAAATGCAGATCATTCTTAAAACTGATGAGTGTATACGTTGACTTCAAGGCGGAGTAATACTTTGAATGTATTAAGCCGGTCAGAGAATGTATTTGAGCAATAAATGGTTCTCTTTAATGATCCGGTTCTGAGGATAATTAAAGTCCAAGATGAATCTGCTATCGATCTGAAGTAAGCGGTTGAGACTTCTTTGAGTTTTAGCCGGTTAGGAAGATATTCCAGCTGATGAGCCGAGCGGTTGAATTGATGCTTATCTCATTACGAACCGCAGCTGTTTTCGAGCTGACTTGTTTTTGTCATACACCAAAATTCTTGGGAATAATATTTTCTTAACAGTATGGTAATTGTAAACGATATAAACTTATAAACATAGTTTTTTTCATATTTAGAAAGTTCCGTCAAAATAATATGTTATAAAAGGAAATATTTATCAGGATTAATGTATTTATCTAATGAATTAAATATTTGAAAAAAATTTGTAATTAAATATAAATTCCTTTCAATTTCTTTTTAAAATTCGAATTTTAATTTGATGTCTCTTAAAAATATAAGCTACATTTAAGTGTCTGAATTGATCTTTATCATTTCATTTAACTTCGTTTATAGTTTTAAGTTTTGTGTTATTTTTACATCTTTAATATCACTATTCTTTATCATATTAAATAAAATATGAATTTTTTTATAGAAAATTACGTTTTCTAACTTTTTAAAAAAACATCGTCGTCACTTTTTTTATATTGATTGTATGTAAATTACTATTATTATTGTTGGGATCATATTGAAGTTTAGAAGGGGAGGTGGTGATTAAAATCTAATTAAAATTTTAACTTTAAATTGTTCTTAACAGTTTTTCAGGGCTGTCAAAAAGTATTCTTGAATGGCTAGACTTGTTGGACTACTAAAACGTGTAAGCGCGGAAATAGTACGACTTGACAAGTGATGAATTATATTTGACAGTAATATATGAAATAATTTATAGTGCGTAATGAAATAACATAGGTGTTTTATGCATGTTCGGAGATAAAACTCTTACTTCACTCATTCTTCCGCTCAGAAAGGTTTCCACTAAAAGAATTTATTTTCATAATTTCTTGTAACAATCAACTTCAATTAGCACTTATCACAACCTAACTGATAGATACTCTTAGTGATCACTTTATAACTCTGGACATTTAAGAACCCTTGGTTCTTCAGACACCAAATATAAAACTTCAAATGGCCAGACTTAAGGATACAACAACACAAAATGATCTTTGGATGATCTGATGTATTTTGATAAATGTGTGTTTGAGTGAGCAGATTATGATCAAAATATTAGTTGTGCTCGAAGATCTTGAAATATACAAGCTTGAGATAAATTTGTTGATAGCTTTTGTGCACTTCTTCTCTTCAATGTTCTGGATATTTATAATTGAAAAGCTCCAACGAACGGATTTACTTTTCAACGATCATATGTACTATCACTCGACAAAATGGATATGTCGCTTCATTCGTTGTACATATAATTAAATTCTCATTTAATGTTCCTTGTGATTTTGCGACTTTAAGCTCTTGCTTTTTAAAAAATTGACACATAGGTAACTTTCTGTCATTCGAGAGTTTGTAGGATACTATTAAATAATTCTACATGAAAAGATTTTTGAACGACTTGATTTCAACATCCTATATAAATACCACTTTTATGATTGGTGGCAGTTTGGTTGGATCTTCAACAATTTGAACACGTGTTCTTCCAATCAGTTTGATAGATGATATCTTGCAGCTGGAGTTCAGACAATCTTGCCAAAGCATATTAATATTCTAGTGTTCTTTGCCCGAATGACTTGAACTGATCAAACGGTCTGAAAACCTAAAAATACAATAAAAGAGTGGCTGAACTTAAAACATCTCGATGCTGTTATTTTGTCAATCACTAAAACTTCAGATAATATAAATATCTAACAATTTTCTCCTTTTTTGTGATAACAAAATCAGACTGCAAATCTATAAAAAAAATTATAGTAATCAATATAAAATATGCATAGAAGATAATGACTTTCACTGAGCAAATGAATTGTCATTTGTACAGGTGGAAGAGAAAAAATAAGGCCTAATACACCTAAGAAAAAAAAATATCTATCTTCTGTAGCTTCCACCACCATCGCTGCCACGTCATCTTCTTCTGTCATCCTCTTTCTACCTTCTCATCTCATCTAATCTCTTATACTCTTCATATCTTCCTCTCTCAGATCGACGCTTCTTCTCCTCTATTTTCTTGTAGTCCACCACCGTTTCCATTTTTATGGCATCACCAAGTTGCATATAATCAAGAATTTCTTTCAACTGGCAGCCCATAGTTTTGAACCGCTTGTGCATATGCTGTCTAACTTGAGCAATTTAAGCTTTCATCTCAGTCTCCAGATGATATTGACTTCGAGATATCTGAGCTGAAATTTCAGTGTTCGTGGAAACAACTTGACTTTTGATTTGAGTCTGATCATTCTTGGTCAGGCGAAACTAGGATTCAATGGCAGAAAAATTCTTGATTACTTGAACCCGAAAGCTATTGAACATCACTCGATGAGCATAGTTCTTGACTTCAATATCATTTACGTCTCGAGAGAACGAGACTAGTTGAGACATCAGATGTTCAAATGGAGTCTTGGTCTAAGAGTGTGATCTTTCATGTAGAAATTCATCTAGATAAGAAGATGACTGATTTATTTGTTGTTCCAAATCACCACCGGCTGGACAGGAGATGATGGCATTGGCTGCGGAAGTTGGAACTTGATCTGGCAGCTGATCTTCAATGTGTACCCTTTTAGCCTATTCTCCAAAAATGATTTAACTCCATTCCATACATAATTTAGGTGAAGCACTGAGATCTTCTGCTTTCTCCTCATCGGCTGGAGTGGTATGTGGTGACTCCACATTCAAATCTTTGTCGGCATAATTTTCACTTTTCTCGACAGTAAGATCTTCTAACATAGGAGTGGCAAGATCCATCTTGTTTTGTTGGAAGCCAAACTGGGAGAGAGACTTCATAACTTCATCAACATATATTAGAGGAATATTTGGGAGATCTTCAGCTTGTGCTTTCTATGGTGGTGAGAATGGGGCGTCTTCATTAAATGATTCAGACAGCTTGTCTGAATTACAGATTCCGGGTAGTTGGAATTTAAAGGAGTTCTTCCACAGGAGTGGGTATCTCAACCTCTTTATTGTTAATCACAATTTTTGCAACATCTTGTTCTTGAGGAGCTTCACCTTGAAAAATTTAGGGATGGTTCCCATTCTGACTCTCTCCTAAGTGAAATATGGCTTCAACTGTTACGCCGTCAGTGGTTGGAGGCTCTAGATCTTGTCGCTTGACTTTAACTCTCATTGATAGGGAGAGAGAATCCATTTTTAACTGGCTGATTATGACTGCATCATCTTTGACAGTTGGACAGTGGACAACAAAATCGTCTCTCTTCTGTTGAATCGAGTATCGCATGATACTTTCTTTAAACTCCAACTCGATGAACTCTCACCATTGTATAGCCTCTGAGATGACATCTATTTCTTCCCATTTCAGCATTTTTTAGGGTATCAACTTCCTTCACACTCTTTTCCTTCTGGATCAATTCAAAGTGAACAACAGTCCTAAAATCCTCCTAATGGTAAAATTCCACCATCTTCTCTTCAGTGATTTGATTTACACTCTCCACTGCAAGGTTACAGTGACTAGAACATTTGACATCATTGGCGCGACCATAAGGATTTTACTTCCTTTGGATTTTGGATCAATGAGGACTAGACCAGACTGTGAGAGGTTTAGTCCTATTCCACAATAGAAATTTTCTTAAGTTTTGATGTGGGAATGGAAGAAATTGGGGCAGGATGAAGCGGCTCATACGCATGATTTATTAGTTTGATTCTATTTATTTTGGGCTTTTTATTCTGCTTCTTATTGTCAAAGAATACTTGTGTGAGAGGAACCTTCTCTCTAGTATCTTCGGAGTTTGAAGAGAGAACCAATTATCTCTTAATCTCCTTGGCTGGTGTCTTTGCTTTATCGGTCAACTTCTTCTTCTATTTCTTGTTCTTTTGTTGTTTCTCAACTTTCTCAATTTAACACCGGGGAGTTTCTCTTTTGTTGGAATATTATTCCAAGCAAAATATTTTACAAAGTTCCAATCAAACAACTTGACTTTTTGTAGTTTGGTAGCGTACAATAACTTGAATTTCATCTGCTCCAGGAGATAACACAATGGGATGAAAACCTTGGAGATTAGGCCTCTTTCTTCACCATGGTTATGAAAATCTTGAAGAGTATATTTGACCAGTTAAAGTTAAGCTTTGTGGAGATGGTCGCCATGACCAAAACGTTTTATGTAGTAACTTTGCCGAAAGCCCAAGTATTGACCAACAATGACTTACTCATGATATCTGCCAGCAATTTGTATTCTAGCTTGAGATTTTTCTTCTGAGCAGTGGGCTTATCCAGAGGAAAGCTGGAAATGGTGAACCATGTTCTCTAGTGATCAACATTATTGTAAGGAATTTTGTGTTGTTCGACAGATAATAAAGTATCTCTAAACTAATCAGATCAGTATAAGGTGTAAAACAGAGGATTTGTGTTTTATCGGAATTAAATGTTGTGCCAGATGTTCCAACATCTAAGGCAACATGCAGCGGAAAATTAAAGTGTGTAACACAAATTCGCTTAAAATAAATAGATGGACGAGATTAAATATGCACAAGTATAAATACTTGTGCGGTGCCTTATGGCAAAAATTAATCACTAGAAAACCAAATCGTTTACAAAAACCTATCACTAGTGATTAAGACTAAAATCAATTTCCTCAATGCTTTGAGAAAATAAAGCTTTCTAAAAACTACCAATAATATTAAAACTGTAAATAAGAAAGCAAAAACTTGATTCCGGAAAGCACGATCAATTGGATGTAATCTTCAGTCAACATCGTTACGGATGTTGTCTGTAAATGTTGGCCACATTCAGAGTAACACGGTGATCATCACTCTTCACACAGCAACGACTTCGAGAAATATTTTTTTTCTCTGAAAAAAATCTTCTCTTCAGTGTATGTATGATTGATATTCAAGCCGCCCTCGCCAGTATCCTTGACCTCTTATTTATTGGTGAACTATCTTATCTCTACAAGGAAACCTATAACAAAAAGAAAGTGAGTTTTATTAGGAATAAACTCTTTTTAAACACCAATATCATATCTTATCAAATCAATTCAAAAGTAACAAATCTTTGAATATATATCTCATCAACTAAGAAAGGTAAAATCACATTAAATATTTACTTAGGTAAAGCAATAAGGAAAGAAATAATTTAAGTAACAGAATATATCAATTAAATTCGGAAATAATATTTCCCTTCAATCTCTCCCTTTTTGCCTTTTTTGGACAAAATGAGATCAAACCCATTTATCCTGGAATAGCTCAAATTAACTCCCCCTGAGTTAGAGAAATTTTCTCCCCCTGAATAAAATACGGTTAGCACGGGTGTTGCTAGAATTGTTGGCAACACTTGAGACAACACCTGTACCAGTTCATTAACAGTTCACAATAGAGAGAAGTAGGTTGGTCTATCACACCAGAAAACAAATTTACTAAACAGAAGTAAAAGAAACAAAAACAGAAACACAGTCAAGCATCTCCACAGTCAAGCAACTCCCTCTCCATCATCATCCTCTTCCTCCTCTATATCATCCTTGGTCCCATATGGACCAGCTGTTTGATCATCATCTCCCCTCTTTTTGTCCGAGAAAGACTGCTACATCCAAAAGGAGTCGAAAGTTTCTGGTCACAGCTTCGTAGTAGGTAATGTCAGCGTTGGCCTGGTCAATCGTATTCATGGCATGCACAATAGTAGCCTTGGCTTGCTTAACCTTTGCCATAGCATGATCAATGTGGGCGTGAGCATCAGGTACAGAGATCATGATGTAATCAGTGGTCATCGGAGGAGTATGAGCGCCGTGCTCTCTAGTAGGTGCGGCCGAAGGTGCAATCCAAGGAAGATCAATCTTTCGATTTCCTTTGAAGAAGGCATGGGCAATCTTGAAAGGTTCACCAAGGTCAGATAGGTGCTCAGTGAGATCTCGAACAAATCCTTGGGATATAAGCACTCCGTAGATGAGGCTTGGAAAAGGAAGTTTGGATGACTTGAGACCTCCGTCAGTATACTGAATTACCGTGTTGAAAACTAACTGGCCAAAATTGAACACCCCATCTGTCCCGATGGAGTACAGAACCAGTGCTTGGTGTCTCGTGACTGTTGTGGTGTTGGTGGAAGGAGTCCAATTCCGAATAGCCAGTTTGTGGAGGACCGAGTAGAATGTGGTGAGGTTTGCAGCTAGTAGTTTCGTTGGATGACTCGGAAATTGAGTAATAATGCCCCCGGTGAGTGCGGAAGTGATTAGATGAATATCCGGGGCAATTCCATCAATATCAGGTGTTGGAGTCTGGTAAAGTGCATAGATACCGAAGGATTGAAATTATAGATCCTGCCTCGGACGAACACTTTCCCGTACTTCAGAGAGCGTACATCACTCACCCCTGTAGATAGATTGGCATAGAATTCCAAGACAGGGCAACGAGAAAATGGCGTGACTGCCGATACAGTGGAGAGGAGTGTGCACTTTTTCAGAAATGTCACCAAATTGTATTGTTCGAAGGCATCAAAATCTATATTCCTTTCCTCAAGAAAGACTCGGTTCGCATATAAGTACCACTGAGATACCATGTGTTCTGTATTGAACTGTGTGCTGAACGCACCATCAAGATCATAATCAGCAAATTCGATGTTGACAGGAATGTGGGCAGCATTTTCAGTGACATCCTCTTCAGCAGAGGAATCGTCATGATCAGCAGGAACAGATGTGGCACCCTCAACCGGCAAATCATCAGAAGAGTGAGAGGACGTACCAGAGCCAATGCTTATGGTAGGAGGAATGCTTGGTTTGGGCACCGAGGTGGACGCGCCGTACTTCTTGTCCTTCTTCAAGTTGGCCATAAATTCGGCCAAGGAGATTTCATCTTCACTTTCCTCAACAGGAGTTTGAGTTTGCTGTGCAGTGAAGGGGACAGTGTAAGGAGGAGAGTCGGCATCCTCATCAGAAGATGAGAACGAGGGTTCAGTAACAATCCGAGATGTGGGTCTTTTACGAGCTACCAACTCGTAGTCCTCATCATTTGAGTCATCTCCCGAAGTCTCAGCAGGATCAATGAGAGAAGGGTGAGTGGAGGGCTGGCCCTTAAATCGAAATCTTTTGCCTGGAGTGAGATCTGGGTTATACCCAGCCTGTCTCTTTGAGCGACGAACATGAGGGCGTGGAGGATCAAAGACCTGGATTATTGGCGGATTGTCCAGATCAATTGCATTCCCAGGTTCACCGGGAGCAATAACTTCCAAAGGCTCGGGCATGAGAGCAGCAGGAATGATCTGCAGGTTCTGCGCAGAAGGTGTTGTAGTAGATGTTGCGGGAGGTGAGGAAACATCCTCTGTATGGCCCATTTCGCTTCGGATATCGTGCGGATCAAAGCCCTTTCCTGCCATTTTTCACAAAATAAGATTCAAGCGAAGATAAGAATTGACAATTTTGGGAAAAAATTTTGCACAGAGAAATTGCGAGAAGATGGTACGGAAATTCGAGAAATAATTAGGCAAAAATTGACGAATTAGACGACAACAAGAAATGAGATAAGCATGAATGAACAGTGCAACGGTAATAAAAAAAATAATTAAGTGAGTCCAAACGGTTAAAAGGAATTGATTTACTCCACTGAAATCTCCCAACGGTAAGAAAATTAACGGCACTTTTTAAGGGCTTAATACCTTTCCAACTATTACAAAGACAATTTTAGGCTAACCACTTTTCAAAATTTCCAGATATAACTCCACATCGAATTTTAGCCCCACTAGACATCAATGATCACATAGATTAGAGATTTTGCAAAGTCTGGAATTTCACCGAATTTTTATTTATCGAAATACACATATCCTTGTGGCACAGCAATATTCACGATAATATGTTTATGCATGACCTATTTATGCGTAAAAACAGAATGTAACATAAATAGAAACATGAGACAAGTATGCTGATATGTTTACAAATGAGGTGTTGTCGCAGATGTTGGCAACATCTTCTCTAACACAACCAATTCCTAAAAGTTTTCTTGATTTTTCTTCACACTTAGAGACTTAACCAATTTCAGATCATAGAAGTGGTAGCTCCCACACTAGAGGAACGGTCTTCTTTTGGACTCCTCTAGGTAGCTTTTTCCATTTTCTTCTATTTTGATTTATGTATTAGATTCAGAAGAGGTAGCTCCCACACTAAAAGTACAGTCTTCATTGGACTCTTTTAGGTAGCTTTTTCCAATCTTTTCTTCTGATACAGAGCATGATTATAAATATTTTCAATTTTCTCAAATCACCTTTTTCATGGGACAAACTTATGGTGTACATGATCATTCTTCACTCCTTAGTGACTTAGTTACAATAGTTTGCATGTCCAAGTGTGTTTAAAAACAATAGAATAAGGAATTGTTAGTGTAACCGAAGATTGAGCAACATCACTCCAACACATCATATCACAGAGTGGATGAAAAATGCAGAATATGAAAAATGCAGAATGCCTAAGTCCTAGAAATACACATGCATGTTAGATGTTGTCCGAGATGTTGTAACATCTGAGACAACATCTATGAATAATTAAACAGAACAGAACACATGCTGAGAGATTTCCTAAGGTTGGAGAATCTCTCAAAATCTAATGCTTTGGTGAATATGTCGGCCAGTTGGTTATTGGTATCAACAAATTCCATTCGAATCAATCATTTCTCTACTAGATCCCTAATAAAGTGATGACGGATGTCAATGTGTTTAGTACGAGAGTGTTGTACCGGATTTTTTGAAATGTTTATTGGACTAAAATTGTCACAGTACACCACTAAGGTTCACTCTTAAGGCCATAGTCTTCTATCATCTGATTCATCCATAGGAGTTGAGTGCAACCACTTCCAGCTGCCACATATTCAGATTCAGCAGTCGAAAGTGAAACACAGTTCTGTTTTCTGCTATGCCATGATATCAAGTTATTTCCAAGATAAAAACACCCTCCAGAGGTACTCTTTCTATCATCCAAATCCCCTGCCCAATCGGTATCAAAAAAACCTACTAAATTTGAATATGTGTCATGAGTGTACCATAGTCCTAAGTCAATTGTTCCGGCTATGTATCGTAGGATATGTTTTACAGCTTTTAAGTGGAAAATCTTAGGATTAGATTGGTATCTAGCACACAAGCAAACACTAAACATTAGGTCTGGGCGGCTAGCCGTCAAGTATAGGAGACTTCCTATGATGCTGCGGTAAAGGGTGTTGTCAACATCTTCGGCCGCAACATCCTTGGATAATTTCTCATTTGAGCCCATAGGTGTTTTCACATGCTTGGTGTTTTCATTTGCAAATTTCTTTACTAGATACTTAGCATACTTACTTTGACACAAGAAAATGCCATCATGCATTTGTTTGATTTGCATACCAAGAAAAAAGTGTAATTCACCAACCATACTCATTTCAAATGTAGTAGACATGCATTCAACAAAATCATTCACATGTTTTTGGGATGAGGAACCAAAAATGATATCATCGACATAAATCTGGCAGATAAGAATCTCACCTTTGGCTTTTTGAATAAAAAGCATTTTATCTACCTCACCTCGTGTAAATCCAATGTCAAGTAGGTAGTCAGTCAATCTGCCATACCAAGCACAGGGTGCTTGCTTCAAGCCATAGAGAGCCTTTTTCAGCTTGTACACATGATTTGGATTGTGTGGATCTTCGAATCCTCTAGGCTGTCTAACAAGTACTTCTTCACTCAAGAACCCATTCAAGAAAGCAATTTTGACATCCATTTGAAACAGTTTTATTTTCATGTAGCATGCAATGGCTAGCAAAAGTCGAATTGACTCAATGCGGGCAACAGGAGCAAAGGTCTCATCAAAATCAACCCCTTCAACCTGTGTGTACCCTTGAGCAACCAATCTTACTTGGTTTCGAATGATGTTTCCTGACTCATCAGTTTTATTTTTAAAGACCCACTTTGTTCCAATTACATTGCCATGGTCAGGAGGTGGAACTAAATCTCAAACATCATTTCGAACAAACTCTTCAAGCTCATCATGCATAGCATTAATCCAAAATTCATCTTTTAATGCTTCCATAACATTTTTAGGCTCAATCTGAGACACAAAGCATGAAAATCTAACCTGTGAGTTTATGGTACTCATGCACACTAGTCCAACGATTTTTCGGTAGTCGACTTTATCTTTCTTCCTGGTTTGGACATCCTCACTCATTTCTCTGATAATTTGAGATGCTGGATGGTTCTTTTGGATTTTGCTTGGAATACATGGTCCATCATCTACTGCCTCATGATCGCTGTGAGCATCTTCTCGTGATTTGGTGACTTCAGTGTCACATGTTGTGCCAGATGTTGCAACATCTGGGGCAACATCTGTGTATTCCAGTGAAGTTTGAGCTTCTAGAAGATCTTCAACATCATGTTCAGCAGTTTTCTTCTTAAGATCTGCACAATCATCAAAAACAACATTAGTTGATTCCATAATAGTCCTCGTTCTTAGAATAAACATACGATAAGCACGACTATTAGTGGCATAACCAAGGAACAAACACTTATCACTCTTTGTATCGAAATTAGCAAGTTGATCCCTGTCATTCAAGGTGTAGCACACACAGCCAAAAACATGAAAATATCTATGGTTAGACTTCTTTCCCATGATTATTTCATAGGAGGTCATGGTTGATTGCTACTACTTAAATAATAATTCACCCAAGTGTAGGTTGTCTGCAAGTAATATATTTTGTAAGTACGAGATCGATCCTCAGAGAGGTTATTTTGAGTTTAAATTTATTAATTTATAGATTACCAAATGCAAGAATGAAGTTTACAAATTATAAATTTTGTCAAGGCTTGAGGATTTATTCTTGGTTTATGTAATATTGTTTAACTAAAAGTAAAACAAAAGAAACCACAATAAATAATGGTTCCAAGAAAATTAAACACACACATAATATAATATAGTTCTCACGATAGAAATATCGAATTAACCGATATTTTATATATGGTACCTATGATTATAATTATAACTATATAAATAAATAATTGTATAAAATAAATGTTAAATTAAATATTATATTTCATTTAGAACAACCGGCAGAGCCACGCTATTGCCTAATGAAATATATTGATTTAATAAGTTAGTTGCGGTAAAGTAAAAGTTACTTGCGATAAAGTAAATGTTAGTTGCGGAAAAGTAAAAGTTAGTTGCGAGAAATTAAAAGTTAGATGCGAAAAATAAAAGTTAGTTGCGATAAAGTAATTTTAGATTGTTAGATGTTAGTATTAAATCATAATATTTCATTTAGAACAACCGGCAGAGCCACGCTATCGTCTAAATGAAATATTATAATATTATTATATAAATATATATATATATATCTATATATATATAATAATAATAAGTTATGAAATATTTATTGTATCAAAATTAAACAACAAATCAAGATAACCACTTTAATGGTATCAAGCATTTGATTTAAATTGATGACAACAAATAATTCATTTTTATACCTACAATAAAAATAATTTAGCTAAATGAAAAAAAATAAAGAAAGAATATACAAAATATAAACAATCTTATTTCACCAATAATGCATCCTCTTCACCTTGACATAATTGATTTAGCTTGCCATAAGCTTACTTTTGATCAACACTAAAATATCACTCATAGTTGAGAACATGAAAGAAAATATATTAGAACTTAGAACTTTGATACACACTCACACTATATTTTACAATGAGATAGAATGATTCTCAAGCTAGCACAAGGCCTCTATTTATAGGCCAAATGAGAGAAAGGGTCAAAATTTTTATTAATGCCATGTAGTTACAATAGTATTCTTTGTCTCCTCCAAGTTCAATTCCATGTCCCTTCTTTCAATGCTTTGTTCCACAACTTTAATCACCGAATTTGACTCTGCTCAAAACGGTAAACATGTGGGGAATTGTCTGTAAATGAATTTGGCCACTTGGTTCACCTCATTTGGTTAAATATTGAAATAGTTATGATTTTTTTACTATATGCTGGTCATAGTAAAAGTAAATTTGTCCTCCTTTTGATATTTGCACAATTTGATCATCTTAATGAACTTTTTAGGCAATCATGTCTTCTGCAAAGTTGTAGATAATTTCTCAAGGATTCCAAACATGTTTGAGTCACCTTCATTTGAATTTTCTAGCTTGAGTTATCATGATTTTACCAACACGTAGAAAACCTGAAAATAAAACATATTTAGTAAGACAATTAAATATAAACAAACAATACTAAAATAACATAATTTTATAATTTTAATGAAACTTAAATTTTAAAATACAGGTTTTAACATATCATAAATTATTAATTTTAAGTTTCATCACACCCCCACACTATCTTATTACTAGTCCCTTAGTAATAAACTTTATCGGAAAATCACAACCTAGATTCTTTATTCATTTTATATATTCAAATACAAACATATTTATTAAAAACAAAATCATATACCGATTTATATATATATATATATTTTCGTTTAATATAATAATATATAATTAAATGTGTTTTTATTATTATTCTTATTTTCACATAATATATAAAGTAACAATATATATTTATATAATTTTTTTTTAAATTCTAAATTTTTTATAATAATATAGTCAAAAAGATAATTCACACCACCCACCATAACATTTATAATATCAAGAATATTATTGTAAAAGCCTCAACTCCATATATTCTTTCAGGTCAAAATGTTTAAGGAATAGCTAGTTTTCACTCATGAAGTTGGAATGAATATTAACTCTTATTGAAAAAGGCTAAGTCTTCAAGCAGACAATTAATTAAACTAATATTGAAAACAAAATAGAAAAATTTACAAAGAATAAAATCCCCATTTTTTTCTTTTTTTATTGTTTTTTTTAAATAACGTGACTGCAAAATTTTACTATAACATAAAATTTTTTATCCAAACATTCTACCATAAATATATATATATATATATATATATATATGTGTGTGTGTGTGTGTGTGTGTGTGTATATATATATAAACATTTATATAACGGATACATCCGACTACCTTTGAAACTTATCTAGCACAAAAAAATCTTTTTGTTTGTTTGTTTGTTTTTTTGTTTTTTGTTTTTTGTTTTGAACACAATATTGATGTTTTTAGAACACATTGATAGTACATCAATCAAATCTAAAAAAATTACAATGAATAAAGTATTTTGCAGTCCGTTATATATTTACTTCTTTTTTTTTCTTTTTTCAATAAATATTTTTTTTAGGGGAGTTATATTTTTGTAATTAACCATTTTTTAATAATCAATAAAAGTTTATTAATTGTTTTCTCATTTCTCACCACTCACTCACAAAAGATGTGTGAGTATATGTAATGCCCGAGATTTAATATCGTGTTAAATTACGATTATTGATTTTAATCGAGATGATTATGAGAGGGGCTAACCGAGACACAAAAGGAGATTTTATGTGGGAATTGTTGGTGCGAGGACCGAAGGTCTCGCGCATATGCGCGAAGAGTAGGCGCGCATATGCGCGAGCTGTGCGGAAGCCATAATGAGAGACGGAGCATTGGGTGCACATGCGCGACCTCAATACGCGCACATGCGCGAGAAGTCCAGAGAGTTGGGCGCACATGCGTGACTTAGATCCGCGCATATGCGCGAGGGTACCCAAGAGTTGGGCAAAATGAATAAGGGCCTCGCGCATATGCGCCGAGTAAGGGCGCGCATATGCGCGAGGGTACCCAAGAGTTGGGCAAAATGAATAAGGGCCTCGCGCATATGCGCCGAGTAAGGGCGCGCATATGCGCGAGCTGCCGTGAGTCAAACGCGCCGAGACATATTGTCTCGCGCATATGCGCCGAGACAGGTCGCGCATATGCGCGAGACGTGTTGCGTCAAGGAATGAGCCACCCGTCCTATGCATGCAACGATAAATATATATATATATATTCAGAATTCAGAAACAAAGAAACGAGAAAAGGTTTCTGAGAAGTTGTGAAAAACCCTTATGCCTTTTGTGAGAAATCCGTCCGTCCGATTTTAAATCCGACTTCAGTACTGTGTTCCTATCGACGTAGGCTACAACTAGACGTAAGTTTTACTACGTTTTGATATGTTTTCAAATTATGATGTTGTCAGAATTGAATGGAATTCATATATGATGTTCTTGACATGTTAAACATCATAGAATCGAAGTCAGATTAAGAAACGGACTGATTATGAAATTGTTATGATTTTCTGATTATATTGATCTGAAATCGGACAGATTTGGATTATGGATGGATTACAAATTGTATTGGATATGAGTTATGATTTATAATTGATGTCTGTTGATATGGTATTGACGGGGATACTGAGATTGTGCCGTTATGCTGTGATTTGAATTAAATCCGGATTAATCAGATTCAGTGTTGAATTGAGAATGGAATATTGATATTATGATTCTCAATATGTCGTTTCAGATTTACAGAGACAGTCTTGAGTTCAGAATTGATATTGCTACAGACCGAGACTACAAACGAAAGGTATAAGTCAATGTGGTATTGGGAGATCGATTTGAGTCGGTTTAGACTTGAATTTCCCTAAATCACATACTTTACTTTATTGCATTGATATTTGCATTGATTTGATTGATGTACTTGTTCTCTTGAATTATAGATAGCAGGTATTAGACGAGTAATCTTGTGACAGAAGTGCCTGATAGTGGCGGGATCGCCACGGGCACATTGCACGATGTCACAAGATAGGATATTGGCGATAGAGCCACAGTCCATGACGGTTAGGTCAGGACACTGGATGTTTGATTATATCGACGTGGATAGAACTGGAGTCTTTTCTATTACTGTTGATCGATATAGGAATACCCACATCTGGAAACCGGGATCCCTAGACTAGGATTGAGTCTAGTCTGAGTAGTGGAATCACGAGAATTGTCGACAGTTTGATATTGATTATGTTTCAGCTTTTGATATATATTGCTGTTATCTATCCATGCTTTTATGTTTATTATATGATTGCATGTTTCGTTGATTTATACTGGGATTATATTCTCACCGGAATTATCCGGCTGTTGTCTTGTTTGTATGTGTACATGACAACAGGTGGGACAGGATAAGGGTCCAGAAGATGAGGAGAGATCGTGATAGAGTAGAGACTTCGGACTTTGATGTATATAGGGTTTTGGCACTTGATAATTATATGTGGAACCTTAGTTTTTACTGATTTGTAGACGGTACAGGACTTGTACTTTATTTTATACTGAGTTGTATATTAGTTTGATTTCACTACATTCCGCATTAAAAAGAAAAAAAAAATTTTATGACCCTAATTACTTGATTAGTAAATTGATCCTGATGACGATTAAGAACTGATTAGCGTCCGGGTCCCCACAGTAAATATTATACTTTTACAAAAGAATTCTTTCAATTATATATGTTAACAACCATACAAACCATATCTTTTAACTATATTCTCATAAAAATTTTAGAAATTATTTTATTTGAAAACACATACAATTATATATATATATATATATATGAACACATCTCTTATATATTTTATATTAATTGATCAAAAAATATATATATAAATTGGTACATATGAAAAACAAATTTTTCTTTTAGTCTGTATTTTGAATATAATGAATATTAAAATCTAGTGTATTGTGATTTTCCAATAATTATTAACTAATGCGTCTCAGGTGCATTTTACTGACACCTTACTCGACATTGAACTAAAAATTATTATTATTATTACTATATATAAGTATATATTTTAATTTTTATATAAAAAAACTAAGAGGAGAAGAAGAAGAAATTATTCATACCTTAAAGAAAAACATTAAAACATACCGTTGAATCACAAGTTTAGCATCACATGAATTTTCTGTTCTTACTTTTGGATGTTGGCCAATTAAGTTGAGATAAGGATGGATCTGGTTCATGACTAAATCCTTGCAGTAAATCAATAAGTTCATCTTCACTTGTAGCAGAAACTAACATCCTTCGTGAAGCTAATGAAATAAATCCCTGTTCCACAACATCATCAAGAAACGATAACAATTTATCATAATAATTGTTAACATTTAACAAACCAATTGGCTTATTGTGGATATTTAATTGTGCCCAACAAACAGTATGAAATATTTCTTCCAAAGTACCGAAACCTCCTGGCAAAGCAATGAAAGCATCTGAATGTTCAATCATTTGAGTAATTCGTTCATACATGTTGTCCACTTTCATTTCTTCTCCTATTGTTGGTCCTGTAAGATTGGCTAAGGTAATCGGAATAATGCCTAAAACTTCACTTCCACCTGCATGCGCAGCTTTTGCAACTTTTTCCATGAGGCCAACTTCACCACCACCATATACCAAATGAATCTTTTTTTTAGCAAGTGTTATTCCAAGATTTTCTGCTACTTCTTCATAAATTGAATCTTTTCCTGCACTAGATCCACAAAATACACAAATATTTTTGATTTTACTTACCGTGGACGTTGACATGTTGAGAAATATGTTTTTTGTAATTGTTTGATCACAGCATATGAATTTATAAGCGTAACATGCCAAAAGTCAATATTTGAACAGGAAATTATTATTATTAAAAGAAAATAAAAATGACAAAATTAAAACAAATATATACAGCGTAGTTGTGATTGTGGCTCACATCTTCCTCTGATTTTACGTTCAGTAACGGCTTCAACGCCTTCTATGAGTCGAGAATATGCTTCCCATCCAATTTTCTTATAAATTGGAAAACATGGTCTTTTAACGTCAGATTCCCAAGACGAAATTGTGTATATATATTTACTTATCTAAATAGATATGCGTTACTACAGTAGGATCTTTGTAAGGCTGATTCCACCGTCCATATTGATATTCCTCCTGTTGAAATTGCCACCATAGTTTAAGAAATTCATTTTGCACGTACCCACTAGAATGCGTATCAAGAACCTCTAGAAAATTATCCAAAGGCTCTTTACTCAGACCATTCTTAATGAATAAAATTTTATCTTCTCTATTCATTGATGTCATTCCAACATTTTTGCATTTTCCCTTACAAGTCCACCTTGCACATTTATGACATCCACCTATACGTTTAGCTCTTCGCTTTTTGGCATATGTGCTTATACCAAATCCTGGCATATGTCTTATTATTAATTCACTTGCTTCCCTAATCAATCGGACTTTTGCTTCAATTATCAAACGGACATCATTCGGTATGCCATATGACATCATCAACCTTAGCCGCTCACATCTAGCTTTATAAATTTTTTTCAACGCATTATCAGGTAAACAAGCAAAATATTTACGAAGATTCATAATACACACATCCATATTTTTATTATTATATATATTTCAATTATTTTGGGAAAACTGAAGAAACCGACTTAAACAGTCACGGAGTACCGTTATCCGCCACTTAACCGGGAAATGAACTAGAATCTGCAAAACAAAATGAAAATATCAAACAACTATTGTGGATCATATAAAGACATAAACTCATTATTAAGAATTTCATTTTCTATAAAAGGCTTAAGTCTTTGCCCATTAACTTTAAACACGTCATTATTTTTAGGATTTTCAATATCAACAGCACCATGAGGATAAACAAATTTGACTATAAATGGTCCTGACCACCTCGATCTTAGTTTACCTGAAAATAAATGCAAACGACAATTATAAAGCAAAACTTTTTGTCCAATTTCAAATGACTTTCTCATAATATTTTTATCATAAAAGGCTTTAGTTTTATCTTTATAAATCTTTGAATTTTCATATGCATCATTTCTTAATTCTTCAAGTTCATTTATTTGCAATTTTCTTAATTTAGATGCATCATCTAAATTAATATTAAATGCTTTAATTGCCCAATAAGCTTTATGTTCAAGTTCAACCGATAAATGACAATGCTTACCAAAAACTAACCTATATGGTGACATTCCTAATGATGTTTTAAATGCAGTTCTATATGCTCATAATGCATCAGTTAATCTTAAAGACCAATCTTTTCGATTTGGATTAACTGTTTTTTCTAAAATTTGTTTTATTTCTCTATTTGCAAGTTCAACTTGACCATTACATTGAGGATGATATGGGGTAGAAACTTTATGTGTAATGCCATATTTTCTTAACAAAGAAGAAAATGATTTATTTATAAAATGACTTCCCTCATCACTAATTATTGCTCTAGGTATTCCAAATCGGCTAAAAATATATTCTTTTAAAAATTTTATAACAACTTTATGGTCATTAGTTCTACATGCAATTGCTTCAATCCATTTTGAAACATAATCAACAGCGACTAAAATGTACGTATATCCAAAAGATAATGGAAATGGACCCATAAAATCTATCCTCCAACTATCAAATATTTCAATAATTATGATTGGATTTAAAGGCATCATGTTTCGTTTTGAAATTGATCCCATCTTCTGACAGTTTTCACAAGATTTGCAAAATAAATGCGTATCTTTGAATAAAGACGGCCGATAAAATCCACATTGTAAGATTTTTGTAGCTGTTTTATTGGATGAAAAATGACCTCCACATGCTTCAGAATGGCAAAATTTAATAACATTACTTACTTCATTGTCGGGTATGCATCGTCGAAAAATTTGGTCAGGACAATACTTAAATAAGTAAGGATCATCCCAATAAAATTTTTTAACTTCTATCAAGAATTTATTCTTATCCTGTGAATTCCAATGAGAAGGCATTTTATTTGTCACAAGAAAATTTACAATGTTAGCAAACCAGGGCATAATAGTAGCATAAAACAACTGATCATCTGGAAAATTTTCATTTATTGGTATTTCATTATGAGATGATTCAGTCATTATTCTAGATAAATGATCGGCTACAACATTTTCTTTTCCTTTTTTATCTTTAATTATAATATCAAATTCTTGTAACAATAAAATCCACCGTATTAATCTTGGCTTAGCATCTTGTTTATTTGATAAATATTTTATGGCAGAATGATCGGTGTAAACAATAGTAGTAGAACCAATTAAATAAGATCGAAACTTATCTAATGCAAATACTACTGAAAGTAATTCTTTTTCAGTAGTTGAATAATTTATTTGGGCACTATTTAAGGTTCTACTAGCATAATAGATTGCATAAGGTTTTCCTTCTTTTCTTTGTCCTAACACAGCTCCTATAGCATAATCACTTGCATCATACATTAATTCAAATGGTAAAGACCAATCTGGAGGTTGTAAAATAGGTGATGTAACTAAAGATTAATAATTTTTTTAAAAGCATTATCACATTTCTGAGTCCATTCAAATTGTGTATCTTTTGTTAAAAGATTTGAAATTGGTTTAGATATTATGCTGAAATTTTTTATAAACCTTCTATAAAATCCTGCATGACCCAAGAATGATCGAACTTCTTTGACCGTTTTTGGTGATGTTAAATTAGCAATAACATCAACTTTGGCTTTATCAACTTTTATTCCTTTTTCAGATATCACATGTCCTAAAACAATCCCAGATTTAACCATATAATGACATTTTTCCCAATTTAAAACAAGATTTTTTTCTTCACATCTTTTTAATACTTCTTCTAGATTTTTAAGACAATTTTCAAATGAGTTTCCAAAAACAGTTATATCATCCATAAAAACTTCTACATATTCTTCAATCATATCACTGAAAATACTTAACATGCATCTTTGAAAAGTAGCTGGAGCATTACATAAACCAAATGGCATTCTTTTAAATGCAAAAGTTCCGAAAGGATAAGTAAAAGTAGTTTTTTTTTTATCTTCTAATGATATAGGTATTTGATAATACCCCGAATACCCATCAAGAAAACAGTAATAAGAATTTCCTGCTACTTTTTCTAGAATTTGATCTAAAAATGGTAGTGGGAAATGATCTTTTCTAGTTACATCATTTAATTTTCTATAATCAATACACATACGCCAACTAGATGGAATCCTAGCTTGTAATAACTCTCCCCTTTTCATTTTTTATAACAGTGATGCCGGACTTTTTAGGTACTACTTGTGTTGGACTTACACATTTACTATCTGAAATTGGATAGATAATTCCAGCGTCTAATAGTTTTAATACTTCATTCTTAACAACTTCCTTCATATGTGGATTTAACCTTCTTTGTGGTTGTTGATATGTTTTAGCATTTTCTTCCAAGTGAATTTTATGTGTACAAATTAAAGGATTCATACCTTTTATATCTTTCAAAGTCCATCCAATTGCATTTTTATATTTTTTAAGTAATTTAATCAAATCTTCTTCTTGATTTGGCAAAAGAGTGGAAGAAATTACAACAGAAAATGTTTTATTTTCACCAAGAAATACATATTTCAATTCTAATGGTAAAACTTTTAATTCAAGTTTTATATTATCATCTTTTTTAAAATTATTTTTAGACTCAAAACTTTCTTTGAAAAAACTTCAGATTGTTGATTTAAGTTTTCTTCTTGTATATTTTCTTCCACAATTGTTTCAATTTCATTATCATATTCATTTTCATTAATACTTGGTTTTTTACATAAATTGAACACATTAAGTTCTAGAGTCATATTTCCAAAAGACAATTTCATTATTCCATTTCGACAATTAATTAAAGAATTTGAAGTTGCTAGAAATGGTCGTCCCAATATTACTGGAATTTCATTATGTACTTCTATTGGTTGTGTATCCAAAACAATAAAATCTACAGGATATATGAATTTATCAACTTGAACCAACACATCTTCTACAATACCTCTAGGTATTTTGATTGACCTATCCGCCAATAAGAGAGTAACAGAAGTGGGTTTTAATTCTCCTAAATTAAGTTTTTCATAAACCGAATAAGGAAGTAAATTCACACTTGCTCCCAAATCCAACAAAGCTTTTTTAATTTTATTTTCTCCAATAATACATGAAATTGTTGGACAATCCAGGATCTTTATATTTTAAACTAGAATTATTTTGAAGAATAGAACTTACTTGTTCAGCCAAGAATGCTTTTTTCTTCACATGCAATTTTCTCTTTACAGTACATAAGTCTTTTAAAAATTTTGCATAAGAAGGTACTTGTTTAATAGCATCTAATAATGGAATATTTATCTTCACTTGTTTAAAAACTTCATAGATATCAGAATCACTTTTTTGTTTTTTAAGATTTGTTAATGCATGAAGAAATGGTGGAGGTTTATTTGTCTTATTTACTATTTCAGATGATTTATCATTCACCATATTATTCTTAAAATTTAAGGTATCATCATTCTCAAAAGTATCAGGATTATCATCCTTACTCTTTGATTTTAAATGATCTTTGTTTTCATTAGTATATGGATCATTAACTATTTTACCACTTTTAAGGGTAATAACAGATTTTATTTGATCAATTTTTTCATTTTTTAATTCTTGATTTTGATTTTTAGGATTAGGTTGAGGTTGAGATGGAAATTTTCCTTTTTCATGAATATTAAGTGCAGATGCAAATTTTGCAAGAGTTTCTTTCAAATCACTCATAGATTGACTGTTTTGAATATTGATAGACTCTTGCTTTTGGATAAATGCATGAATTACATCTTCAAAGTTTTTTCTTGGAGGTGTAATATAAGGAATATAACCTTGATGATTTTGGTTATTTTGAAAATATTGTTGTGACGGTTGTGCATTATTATCATTCCTCCAACTAAAATTAGGATGATTTTTCCATCCAGGATTATATGATGGTGAAAAAGGATCTAGTATTGGTTTTTTATAATTGTTAACATAATTTGCTTGTTCATGGAGACATTCTTTAAATGAAGGTAATGTTGGACAATCTTTTGTAGCATGATCATGTGTATCACATATATGACAAACAATTTCTTGAATACTTTTTAATTGACCACTCTTTTTCATTTCTAATGACTCAATTTTTCTTGCTAAAGATGCAAGTTTAGCTTGAATATCTATATCATATTTAAGATTATAGATACCACCCCCATTTGTTGAATTATTGTTTTTAGTTGTTGGTGGTTCTATTGTGCCTATATTATCCCAATTTTGAGCATTTTCTGCTAATGAATCCAAATATTTCATAGCTTCATTTGGGTTTTTATCTTCAAAAGTTCCATTACACATAAATTCTATCATTTGCCTATCTTTAGGTATTAGACCTTCATAAAAGTGAGAAACTATTCTCTATGTTTCAAAACCATGATGTGGGCATGTATTAAGTAATTCTTTATATCTATCCCAACATTGATAAAACGTTTCTCCTTGTTTTTGAGAAAAAGTTGTAATTTGTCTTTTAAAAGAGTTTGTTCTATGGGAAGGGAAAAACTTTTTGAGAAATTGTTGTTGCATTTCTTCCCATGATCTTATTGAACTTGATCTTAAATTTTGTAGCCATGTTTTAGCTTTATCTTTTAAAGAAAAAGGGAAAAGATTTAATCGAACTATATACATGCTACAATTTTGATCATTATAAGTGTTACAAACTTCCTCAAATTCTCTTAGATGCAAATATGGATTTTCAGAATCTAAGCCATGAAAATTTGGTAAAAGTTGAATAATTTGAGGTTTGAAGTTGAAATTAGATGCATCAGGAGGAAAAACTAAACAAGATGGGGCACTAGTTCTAATAGGGTTCATATGGTGCCTAAGTGTTCTTAATTGATCATGTTCTTGATTATTATTATTATTATTATTATTATTATTATTATTATTATTATTATTATTATTATCTTGATTATTTGAATTATCATCCATGTTTAAATTATTTTCAGATACTCGAATAAGTCTACCACTTTTTTTTCGATTCCAAATACTCATACAAAAAAAACAACACAATACTTATAAATAAAACATAATTAACAAATATAAACTTAATTTATACCTCCCCGACAACGGCGCCAAAAACTTGCTACTACTATAATAATAATTCACCCAAGTGTAGGTTGTCTGCAAGTAATATATTTCGTAAGTACGAGATCGATCCTCAGAGAGGTTATTTTGAGTTTGAATTTATTAATTTATAGATTACCAAATGCAAGAATGAAGTTTACAAATTATAAATTTTGTCAAGGCTTGATGATTTATTCTTGGTTTATGTAATATTGTTTAACTAAAAGTAAAACAAAAGAAACCACCATAAATAATGGTTCCAAGAA
The DNA here is from genome assembly GCF_025594145.1 of Primulina tabacum. Classification (NCBI taxonomy): domain Eukaryota; kingdom Viridiplantae; phylum Streptophyta; class Magnoliopsida; order Lamiales; family Gesneriaceae; genus Primulina; species Primulina tabacum. Next base: position 45,150,750 of record NC_134550.1, on the reverse strand, counting down.
AATTAAACACACACATAATATAATATAGTTCCCACTATAAAAAATACCGAATTAACCGATATTTTATATATGGTACCTATAATTATAATTAACTATATAAATAAATAATTGCATAAAATAAATGTTAAATTAAATCATTATATTTCATTTAGAACAACCGGCAGAGCCACGCTATTGCCTAAATGAAATATATTGATTTAATAAGTTAGTTGCGGTAAAGTAAAAGTTAGTTGCGATAAAGTAAATGTTAGTTGCGGAAAAGTAAAAGTTAGTTGCGAGAAAGTAAAAGTTAGATGCGAAAAATAAAATTTAGTTGCGATAAAGTAAATGTTAGATTGTTAGATGTTAGTATTAAATCATAATATTTCATTTAGAACAACCGGCAGAGCCACGCTATCGTCTAAATGAAATATTATAATATTATTATATAAATATATATATATATATATATCTATATATATATAATAATAAGTGATGAAATATTTATTGTATCGAAATTAAACAACAAATCAAGATAACCACTTTAATGGTATCAAGCATTTGATGTAAATTGATAACAACAAATAATTCATTTTTATACCTACAATAAAAATAAGTTAGCTAAATGAAAAGAAATAAAGAAAGGATATACAAAATATAAACAATCTTACTTCACCAAGAATGCATCCTCTTCACCTTGACATAATAGATTTAGTTTGCCATAATCTTACTTTTGATCAACACTAAAATATCACTCATTGTTGAGAACATGAAAGAAAATATATTGGAACTTAGAACTTTGATACACACTCACACTATATTTTACAATGAGATAGAATGATTCTCAAACTAGCACAAGGCCTCTATTTATAGGCTAAATGAGAGAAATGGTCAAAATTTTTGTTAATGCCATGTAGTTGCAATAGTATTCTTTGTCTCCTCCAAGTTCAATTCCATGTCCCTTCTTTCAATGCTTTGTTCCACAACTTTAGTCACCGAATTTGACTTTGCTCAAAACGGCAAACATGTGGGGAATTGTCTGTAGATGAATTTGGCCACTTGGTTCACCTCATTTGGTTAAATATTGAAATAGTTATGATTTTTTAACTATATGCTAGTCATAGTAAAAGTAAATTTGTCCTCCTTTTGATATTTGCACAATTTGATCATCTTAATGAACTTTTTAGGCAATCATGTCTTCTGCAAAGTTGTAGATAATTTCTCAAGAATTCCAAACATGTTTGATTCACCTCCATTTGAATTTTCTAGCTTGAGTTATCATTATTTTACCAGCACGTAGAAAACCTGAAAATAAAACATATTTAGTAAGATAATTAAATATAAACAAACAATACTAAAATAACATAATTTTATAATTTTAATGAAACTTAAATTTTAAAATACAGGTTTTAACATATAATAAATTATTAATTTTAAGTTTCATCATTGATCCGCTCATTAAATACACCCTATTTGAAATAAGACATGCCGTGTTAAGGGCTTCTGCCCAAAAACGCTTTGCAATGTTCTTTGAAGTTAGCATTACTCTCGCCATTTCTTGCAAAGTCCTGTTCTTACGTTCGGCAATGCCATTTTGTTGTGGTGTTTTTGGTGCTGAAAATTCGTGTGAAATACCTTTCCTGTCAGAGAAGGATGAGAACGAAATATTTTCAAATTCTTTACCATGATCAGTTCTGATCCTTCTTACCTTCAGGTTGTGGAAGTTGGTTATTCTTGTGATTAAATTTTTGACTACATCGAAAGTATCTGATTTCTCTCTAATAAAACTAACCCATGAAAATCGTGAGAAATCATCAACGCACACATAAAAGTATTTCTTACCTCCGAGGCTTTCAACTTCCATAGGACCCATAAGGTCCATGTGTAATAATTCCAGACAGCGTGTTGTCCCAGATGTTGGCAACACTGGATGCGACACGCGAGTCTGTTTTCCTTTTTGACAATCCCTGCACACATATGGTATACCAGAAGAGAGATTAGGCATACCTCTTACTGCATTATACTTACTCAGGTTCTTCAAGGTTTTAAAATTTGCATGTCCAAGTTTTTGATGCCAAATGTCAAGTTCAGTGATTTGTGCCTGTTTGCACGACAGTTCTTCACCAATTTGGTAGCAATTATCCGATGACCATGTACCTGTCATGATGCAAATGTTAGATTCATCAAAAACTTCACACACATTCTTATTAAACTTGACATGCAGGTTGCCATCGCATAATTGAATTATTCTTATCAAGTTTGAGGTTAGCCCTTCAACATGGAGCACATTGTGGAGCTTTGGTAGTCATTCGATATTCAAAGTTCCCTTTCCAACAATTTTTCCTTTTGCTCCCCCTCCATAGGTTACTCTGCCACCTTTTTGTTCAACATAATCGATGAGATAGTCTCGTGACCCTGTCATATGGCGTGAGCTCCCGCTATCAAAGTACCAGTAACCTGCAGTGTTAGTTTTTAATGAAGTATATACAACATTACAGTGAATTTGTACCTTTGGTACCCAAACCCGCCTTACTGTAGGTCGATTCTTGGAGGTGTTGTTGCGGAAAGTGTTGTGCAACATTTGAGGCAACATCTGACTTAGGTTTTGGTTCATGCGATTATCCCTGAGTTTAAAACAATATGGCCTGATATGTCCAGGCTTGAAGCAGTAATGGCATACATACCTTCGTTTTCTCTGCTTAGTAATAGGTGCAGTGGGTTGTCTTTTCGGTGGAAGGCGTTTGGTTGATGGTGTAGACTCTGGTGGTGTGAATGTTTCAGTCTTTCCTTTTACAAAAACAGTGGTTGTTGAAGATTCACCAATTTCATGCACACTGTATTTGAACCCTAAACCCTTCTTGTCATCTCTTCCCATTGAAAGAATGGTGTCAAGCTTGGAGGTGCTCGAGTTAAACTTGGACAAGGTTTCAGTTGCCTTTTGAAGTTCTTCTTTGGTCTTTCCAAGTTCCAAATCCTTTTTGCTCAACATTACCTCGAGTTTGGCAACTACGGCTTTTAGATAAGTGTTTTCCTTCATAAGACTCGAGTTTAACTTGTTTCTTTTGGTTCAATCTTCAAACAACTCTTCATAAAGTTTTTGCACACTCTCAAGAGTGATTTCTTCATCATCAGCTTCTGATTCATCATCTCCACTCAAATTTCCAGAAGTTGTGGATTTTAAACATGCTGAATGTTTGCAGATGTTGCGGCCTGGTGTGGCAACACCTAGGGCAACACCTAAAGGGTTCACCTGCAGTCTGCGATTTTCTGTCAATAATACAGTCAAGGATGTTTGATTTTCTTCATCAGTGGATTTCTCCTCAGCATCGGATTCTTCATCGCTTAGAGACACATTGTATCCTTTGTTATTTCGCAATCTGTTAGCACATTCATTGACATAATGTCCAAGCCCTTGCACTCTCTACACTGCACCAAATCATATCTTTTTGAATTGTATTGTCCCTTGCCTTCACTCCGTGGTTGAAATTGTTGCTTGGCAGGGTACTTTTGTGACTTTTCAGGTGCAGGAAGACTTGAAAATTTAGATGTTTGTGTATCCTTCTTCTTATCTCTGATTCTTTTCAAATAATCACCAAATTTCTTTGTGATAAGGGAGATAGAATCCTCACAGAGATCAGAATCATTGACTTCCTGAGATATTTGAAGAAGTTCGTTGTAGGAGTCATTTGACGCTTGGAGTGCAATTGTCTTCCCTTTATCCTTGTTCTACATATCCAGGTTCATCTCAAAAGTGCGTAGTGAACTAATGAGGTCTTCCAAGGCCACCTGAGAAGTATCCTTAGCCTCATCTATTGCGCAAATTTTTATGTTGAATCTTTGGGGGATAGAACGAAGGACCTTGCTGACTAGGCGCTCATTTGAGATAGAGTCTCCAATACTGAATGCCTCATTAGCAATTTCCCGTAGGCGACGATCATAATCGAGTATGTTCTCAGATTCTTCCATCCTCATCATCTCGAATTTGGAAGTGAGCATCCTCAATCTGGTTCGTCGCACACTTTCAGAACCTTCACAGTGTCTTTGGAGAATATCTCATACACTTTTAGCAGAAGTACAGTTTGTGATTAAACTGAACATGTTGGTGTCAACCATCGTAAATATAGCATTCAAGGCCTTTGAGTTGTAGTTCGAACTTTGCACTTCATCAGCAGTCCAGTCAGTTTCAGGTTTTGGCAAGTTGTCACCCTCTTGATCTATCATGATTGGTGAAGTCCATCCATTGATGACATGCTGTCATGCCCGTTCATCTATAGATTTTATGTAGTATCTTATTTTGACCTTCCATAGGCTGTAATTGGTACCATCTAGGACTGGTGGTCAAAGTGCTGCGCTTGCAAATGAAGTGTCCATTTGATCAGATCTGTCAGACAAAACACAAACCAGAATCAACACTTAGTATATCAAGAGTAGGCTCTGATACCACTTGTAAAGAATTTTGTGTTGTTCGACAGATAATAAAGTATCTCTAAACTAATCAGATCAGTATAAGGTGTAAAACAGAGGATTTGTGTGTTACCGGAATTAAATGTTGTGCCAGATGTTCCAACATCTAAGGCAACATGCAGCGGAAAATTAAAGTGTGTAACACAAATTCGCTTAAAATAAATAGATGGACGAGATTAAATATGCACAAGTATAAATATTTGTGCAGTGCCTTGTGGCAAAAATTAATCACTAGAAAATCAAATCGTTTACAAAAATCTATCACTAGTGATTAAGACTAAAATCAATTTCCTCAATGCTTTGAGAAAACAAAGCTTTCTAAAAACTACCAATAATATTAAAACGTAAATAAGAAAGCAAAAACTTGATCCCGGAAAGCACGATCAATTGGATGTAATCTTCAGTCAACATCGTTACAGATGTTGTCTGTAGATGTTGACCACATTCAGAGCAACACGGTGATCACCACTCTTCACACAGCAACGACTTCGAGAAATATTTTTTTCTCTGAAAAAAATCTTCTCTTCAGTGTATGTATGATTGATATTCAAGCCGTCCTCGCCAGTATCCTTGACCTCTTATTTATTGGTGAACTATCTTATCTCTACAAGGAAACCTATAACAAAAAGAAAGTGAGAGTTTTATTAGGAATAAACTCTTTTTAAACACCAATATCATATCTTATCAAATCAATTTCAAAAGTAACAAATCTTTGAATATATATCTCTTCAACTAAGAAAGCAAAATCACATTAAATATTTACTTAGGTAAAGCAATAAGGAAAGAAATAATTTAAGTAACGGAATATATCAATTAAATTCGAAAATAATATTTCCCTTCAATTATCATTTGGTAGAGCAGCAAATGATGCGAGTCCAACCGCTGGCATATCGAACATTTTGGCGAACAATTTCTGTGTGATATTGAAACTTAGACCATCCACAGTGCAGAAAACCGATCCATGCTCTGCTCCATCCTAACAATCTCAAAAAACTCATTTAAAGAGGTTTCGAACTCTTCAAATTATTGAAAACCCATATGTATGCATATCATTTGTTAATGTTTGAAAATTTGAAAGGTAAAAAAATGACTTTAGGCAGTTCTTATAACCGCGTAAGAATAAATTGATAATAATTATCAGAACAATAATTGCAACAATAAAATTATTTCAAAATATGAAAAGTCAGAAATAATGAGATTTCGAACTCTTCAAATTATTAATATGCCTTAGGAAAAACTCTTCATAGCATGTGATAGAATCGAGCTTTTACAACTTCTGATTGGAGCAGTAAAAAAGATATACTAGTTAGATTAATTATTTTACAGACTCAACTTTTGTTTCTCTTAAATATATGTACCAATTAAAATCAATTAAACCAATAATATTTTGAAAGTGAGAAATCTTTGCGTCTGATAATGGCTTAGTGAAGTTGTCAGCGGTTTGTTAATCAGTTGAGATGTATTCCAGCTGGATGTTCTTCTTCATCACATGATCTCGAATAAAACGATGTTTTATATCAATATGCTTGGTCCGAGAATGAAGAACATGATTGTAGGTGATTGCTATGTCACGCTTATTATCCAAGAAAATGGGGGACTCAGCGGCTTGAATTTCATAATCTCTTGATTGTGGTTGAATTCAAAGAAGTTGTTTACAACAACTCCCAACATCAAGATATTCTGCTTTAGCCGTTCATGTAGCAATTGAGGTCTGTTTTTATTTTTCTGAACCAAGAGATCAATCTATCTCCCAAGAATTGACACGATCCACTGGTGTTTTTTTGGTCAATCTTGCAATCTGCATAATCGGCATCTAAATAGCAAATAAGGTTAAAAGTTGAGACTTTGAGATACCAAAGATCCACACATGGAGTTCTTTTGATATATTTAAGTATGTGTTTAATTGCAGTGTAATGAGATTGTTTAGGACTAATTTGAAAAAAAAACACATAAACATACTACACATAATGTCTAGTCAGCTGGCGGTCATATATAAATGTGAACCAATCAAGCCTCTGTACATAGTGGTGTCCACCTGAAATTTTCCCTTCATATTTGTCTAATTTGATTGATGAACTTATTGGGAATAAAGACAACTGCACAATTATCCATGCCAAACTTTTTAAGAAGATCTTTTGTATATGTATATTTGGTCTGGTTGATGAAATTGTCATTTTTGAGCTGTTTGACTTACAACCCAAGGAAGAATGTGAGTTTTCTCATCATGCTCATTTCAAACTTTTCTCGCATTATCTTGGAAAGTTTTGGATTAGTTGAACTAAAAATTATGTCATCAACATAGATTTGAATAAGTCAAGCATGGTCACCCTTAACGAATTTGAATAATGTTTTATCGACTGTTCCAATCACAAAGTCATGGTCAAACAAGAATTTAGATAATGCGTCATACCATGCACGATGAACATATTTTAACCCATTTAATGTCTTATCAAGTTTATAAACATAACTTGGATGAATGTGACTAATAAATCCATGATTTTATTCAACATAAACTTCTTCATTTGACAGACCGTTAAAAAATGATGATTTAAATTCTATTTGATAAACCTTAAAGTCTTTAAAATCAGCAAAGGCAAAAAATATTCTAATGGCTTCAAGTCTAGCATAATGAGTAAATGATTCATCAAAGTCTATTCATTCTCCTTATCTATATAATTGTGAAACTAATCTTGCTTTATTTTTCTTACTACTAAACCACTCACATCCATTTTACTCCTAAATGCCCATCTAGTTCCAATAAAACGTTCATTTAACGGTCTAGGAACTAGGTGCCAAACCTTACTTTCCTCAAATTGAGTAAGTTCTTCCTGCATTACATCTATCTAGTTTGAATCTCTTAGGTTTTCATCAGTCTTAGATTCAAGTTGAGATACAAAAGCAACACGCATAAAGTCATCTATCATTTGTTTTCTCATTGTAAGAGAAACGGTTGGGTTACCAATGACCATCTCGAGTGGATGATTCTTATTACATTGGTGACTTGGTTCAAGTGGATTTGAATCTGGCTGTTGAACTATTGAATCTTCATTGGTTTCGTCTTCATCAATAACTTTGATGTATTTCATGCTGGTAATCTATCATCGGCTCAACTTCTTCAACAATCTGATTTTGATTAGTTTTTTCATGCTGGCTGGACTTGCTTCATGGGTGATTCCGACCATTATTCTTAGATATATCTCATGATTACTGCTAGAATCAAGATTAGTAGAATATAATTTATTGCTTAAATCATGTATATTGCTACTATTATTATCATGACAAATAAAAGATTCATAAAAAACCACATGTACAGATTCTTCAATGGTTAGATTTCTATAATTGTAAACTCTGTAAGCTTTTCTAATCGAGGAATATCATAAGAACACACCAGTGTCAGATTTATCATCAAAAGTAGTTGAATGTATTTTACCATTGTTATAAATGAAAAAATTGCAACCAAATATGCGAAAATATGATATTCTGGATGTTTTCTTGTCCAAATATCATAGAGAGTCTATCCATGATTTTTGTTAATCATTTATTTGTTCTATGTATAGAATTCAACGTTGACAACTTCTGCCCATAAACTTTGTGAGATATAAGACTATGTTTGCATGGTTCGAACCTCTTCTTTAAGTATTATATTTCTTCTCTCAGCAACACCATTTTGTTGAGGTGATCTTGCGGCTAAAATCTCAAGCTTGATTCCATTATCTTCTAGATAGGTTGATAGGAGTCTGTTGGTAAATTCAATGCCTCTGTCACTCCGGATCCTATCCATCATAGTGGTTCTTTTGATCTGCAATCTTCTTAAAATATTGATTAGCTGGGCAGCGGTATGATCTTTAGAAATCAGGAAGATCACTCATGTAAACTATGAAAATTCATCAACAATCACCAGGATGTAATTATTTTCCCCTAGACTAGGACCAAATAAATTCACGTGTAGAAGTTCAAGACATCGAGCCGTTGATGTACTACCTTTGTTCTTGAATGTTGATATGACGTGTTTACCTAACTGGACATGATGAACATATTTTATCTTTGGCAAAATCAATGTTAGGTAACCCCAAGACAAGCTTTTGCTTACTTAGATTGACAATAGATTTAAAATTTAAATATTTAAGCCATTTATGCCAAATCCAGTTCTTAGATTGACAATAAATTTAAAATTTAAATGATTGAGCCGTTTATACCAAAGCCGATTCTTCTTTCCATGCATGAAACAAAACATGTATAAGCAACAAAATTATTATTATTCTAGCTCACTTTATAAGTTTTTTGTTCTCTTAGTCTAATTTGCATAATATCACCACTTGCAAATTTAACTGTACAAGTATGTTCGTGAAATTCAACTGAATAGCCATCGTCACAAAGTTGGCTTATACTAATCAAGTTGTAACACAAATTTTCAACTAACAAAATATCTTTAATGATGACCTTGCTATGAATAATCTTACTTTTATCCACGACCTTACTTTTGAAATTATCACCAAATGTGATTTTTGGTCTTTTGTAGTCAATGACCTCAGATAACAACTTGATGTCTCTAGTCATATATCTTGAGTACCCATATTTGAATTAGCCTAACTAACTTGCTCGTGTGTGTCCAAATAGTACAAGCTTGTGCATAAACTGATGAAGTTGTGTGTTATGTGTTCTTTCTCTCGCCAGATGTTGTTTAGATCATTCCTTCTTCCTGTTCACTTTGCATATCTTTTGAACAGGTCTACAATTATGGTAACAACTATATCTACCCTTCGCAGAGCACTGTCCAGTTAGATTTGGCTTTGTGCGATACCAGTTCGAGCTGTTATAACTAGATTGACTTTGTCTGCATTTTAACCATGTCATATTGGAATTAGAACTCTCCAAATCGATATAGTCTAACCACGCTTGCCTCTGTTCACAAAATTTACATTCTGGCTGGGTTTAACTTCGTGTTTGTAATGTTCATATACCACACTAGACTTGAAAAAATTTATCATTACAAATTTACCCTTGTCTAGACATGATTGAATTTTCATCTCAGAAGCACTATACTCATTGTTACCAAACCTTAGCTCAATGCTATTATCGGTTGTTTTTTGCAACTCATTGCATCTTCTCAACATAGGCAGAAGATTTGTTCCAATAATTGACTATAAGAATCAATCATTTATTTTCATTTAAAGTTGCTTGGATCACTCTTCACATATCATCATTTTCAGCAGCTAGTAGATTGTCTTTGCTTTCAGTCCGTCAACCTCTTTTATTGTGAACAACTAGATTTGGTTGACTTATATGTTAGCCATTTACTTTCTGCTTCAGCTTCATCAAATAATTTTGAGAGTTTCTTAAACTCATCTACCACGTCATGCATTGTTGTGATAAGATCATCACATGTAAATTTTATTTGTCGAAGTTAAATACAATATCGTTGGAAGTTTTCAGCTCATCGTCTGAAGTCTCCAGCTCAAAATCTGCCATAAGACACTAGACCTTCTCTCGCTGGTATACGTCTTTGAACTTGATTGTTCTGAGTCTAAATCATCTCATTTGCTCTTGATTTCCTCACCAACAATCACTTTCTGGTCACTTTTATTCTTATCGAATCTTTTCTTATCTTCGGATCATCTCTTCTCAAATGGCTTCTTATTATGTTTCTTTGGCCTGTTGCAATATGCAATGAAATGGACTTAGTATTATATAGTTAAAACAAGATTTATTTTCATCAGCTTTGTATTTTTTACGATAAGAATTAAATTTAGATTGATTTTTCTTCATAAATTTACCAAATTTCTTAACAAATAAGAACATAGCCTTGTTACTTATCTGGTCAGCAGATTTTCTGCTAAAAGCTTCTTCGCTGAAGGTTGGAGTTGATGTAGTGGCGGCTAGAGCTTTGGTAGTTTGAGGAGCCAATGGCTCTTCTTCTATCTGGATCCACAGCTTAGACCCGTAGTCTTTAAATTCGGCAAACGAGTCATGCAGCTAGAGTTTGTTGAGATCTTTGGACTCCCTCATGGCCACCGTTTTGACATCCCATTCTCCGGGAAGTATTCTCATGACCTTCAAACAATATCATGCTTAGAGTATTCTTTACTAAGATAAGTTAGTTCAATAATAATATTACTAAACCAATTCATTAAGAGTATTGCAGGGCTTCATCTTGGTATTATTGAACTTCTGGATTGCAACATTCAGCTTATTCTCTTGGTTTGAACGTTTCCCTTGCAAAGTTGGGAAAAATTTTATCAGATTTCTTTGGATACAAGTCTTTAGTCTTCCTGAACATGTTTTTTTCTAGGGTCTTGTTCGAAATTTCTTTGGCCACATTCTCGAGGTTGGCCTTCTTTTCATCCTCTGTCTTCCACTCAGATCAGTGCTTCTCGATCATCGGTGGAGCACATCAAATACTGCGACGTTTTCTTTGAGTGTTATTATTGGACTGTCAGTGATGACATAACACATGTTATCCTCTTGAGCTGCAAAGTGTGCTTGCACTCAAATTTTCCAATCATCATAATCTTATTTGGAAAACATTGGAATATTGTTTAAAGATATCATTTAAAATATAGTTATCATAGTTCACTAAAAAACCTCTCTGATACCTACCACTTGTTGGGATTGGATTGAAGTTCAAAGGGGGTGAACAAATTCTAAATAAAATATTTGACTTTCAAAAGTTCTTAACAATTTTTCAGACTGTCGAAAAATATTCTTGAATTACTAGACTTGCTGAACCACTAAAACATGTAAGTTCGGAAACAACCCGGCTTGACTAGTCATGAACTATATCTGAAAATTTAATAAAAACGGCTTGAAATAATATTTACAAGAATTTTAAGTGCGTAATGAAATAACACACGTGTTTTATGGATATTCAGAGATAAAACTCCTACGCTTCCCCTCATTCCACTCAGGAAGATTTCCACTAAAAGACTTTGGTTTTATGTCTTGTTACAACCCACTTCAATTAAGACTTATCACTATCTAACTGAAACTCTTAGTTATCACTTTTGGACATTTAAGAACTCTTTGTTCCCCAGACACAAAATATAAAACTTTAATAGTCAAACTTGACGGTTTGAGTTGGATACAATATCACAAAATGATCTTTGGTTGATATGATGTATTATGATAAGCGTGTGCTTGAGTGAGTAGATTATGATAGAAAGATTATGTGTGCTCGAAGATCTTGAAATATGCAGGCTTGAGATAAATTTGTTGATAGATTTTGTGGTCTTCTTCTCTTCAAAGTTATGCATATTATAGTTGAAAAAATTCAACGGTCGGATTTGATTTTCAACGATCATCTATACTATCACCAGATAAAATGAACATGTCTCTTTCATTCGCCCTACAAATCATTGAATCCTCATTTAATGTTCCTTGTTCTTTTGCGACTTTAAGCTCTTTCTTTTCAAAAAAGTTGACACACCGTGCCAAAAATAATAAATTTATGTTATTCAGGAGTTGATACGATATTGTGAAATCATTCATTATTGGGCAGACATATAAACGTCTTGAATTCTACATCCTATATGAAATTACATTTTTATGACATGTGGCAGTGTGGTTGGCTCTTCAACGGTTTGAACACCTATTATGTTTGTCAGTTTGACAAATAATATCATATTTGAAGTTCAAATAATCTTTCCAGAGCATCTTGATCTTCTAATGTTCTTATCGGAATGATTGGAATTGATCCAATTATCTGAAAATCTTAAAATACAATAAAATGGTGTAATTAAATATTTGAAAATAAATAGAAAATAAACGCGTAATTAAATGTGAAGTCTTTTCAATTTTGATGTTATTTGAAAATATAAACTACATTTGAGTGTTTACATTTGTTATATAATTTCATTTAATTCTATTATTATTTTAAATTTTGTATTACTTTTATTTGTTTAGTTTTCACTTGAAACATCCTTAACTTTTAACTTTAAAATATAATAAATACTATTATTTTTTTAAAACATTTTCCTCCAAACTCGAAACCAACATAAATAACTAATATTTAAAAATCTTGAATACATAAAAATCCATAAATCGTTAATCATAAAACTTAAGTCGATTTAAAATAACCCAACAATTTAAGCTTCAAAATCAAACATTAAATTCCATAAAATAATCCTCAAAATTTTTATTAAACTTTTAATATTAAGCTAATGCGGAAAATATATATTTTCTATCGAGAGTGTACTGCCGGGCATGATCCACTCAAGCGTCAGCGCTTCCCTCCACCTTATCCTCACCTACAACCATTCAACCTAGTGAGTCTAATAACTCAGCACGTTCTAACAATACATAACAAATAATACATATACATGCATATGCAGCTTTGAAATAAATATTTTAATAAAATAAGCTAACTTAAAAACTCGTAAGCATATATCATTTTCGTAAATCATTTAAATATATATCATCATTCAACCTTTCCTCTTTGTAAATCATTTTAGCATATAACATCATAAATCATTTCCTCATCATATATCATTTTGGGTGAAATTTGATCCTTGAAAGTAACAACATTAAGTCGATTGATCAATCTATAAACCCTAGTACTAGGCAGCCGGGTTCCACTTCTTCGACGATCCTTCCGACTATCATAAAATAACTTCATCGTTCACTTTTTCAACAGATACATTATTATTGAGATTCCCGCACATGTTTTCGACAGTTCACTCTCTTTTCATTGTAAGGTCACCGTTCCCGTTTTCAACGGATTTCTTAATTATGTTTAAGTCACAATCAATTCACATTACTCAAAAATATTTTTCCTTTCCTTTATCATATCATAAAACATTCATAAATTTCCATATCCATTAAAACACAACAAAAATAGCTTAAAACATTTGGTACGTCGAGACTGCTAAAAATAGCATAAACATGCAGATATATTAAAGCTTCTAAAAATAGCATATATCATGTATATACCTTTAAACTTCTAAAAATAATATTTAACATGATATGAAATTGTTTTAGGAAGATGCAAACCGCCTTTGAGTTTCCTCGAACCGACCGCACACGATTCTACTCTACACTTACTCGGACGACCTCGAACTTTGATTTAATGGTAACGAATCGATTTCATAATTTTATAAATACCAAAAATGTCCAGAAGCTTGCTGGGAATTTCACCTTAGGACCTACATTTCAAAAACGACTCGATTCGCTCAATGAATGACTCGTTTACCTCTGTTTTCGTGTTTTCGGACAAAAAAATGACCAAACTACCCTTCCGACTCGAAATAACCCGAGACCAGACCCTTATTAACATCCCAAGACTCAATTCAAGCTACTGAAGTCCCAATCCCAAGCCAAAACCGAAACTTGAATCAAAATTCTAACCTAGGGCCATTTCATCTCTATTTTGACATGTTCGGACAAATTACGACCCCGAACGGACCAAGGTTCGAAACGACCCTGAACCAGGCCCTAGAACACTTCCTTAGATCATAACTAAGAACATTATCAGGCCCTTTCGGACATAGACAAGGCACCCTACGCCCTAGACTTTGTGCAATAGCAAGGCACCACATGCACCCCTTGCATAGTAGCAGCCCCCTCGCGCACCAGCGTCTGTCGCAGCCTTTGGCTCGACTCTTGGCTCATCCCAGCCCCTCACTAGGACCCTAAGGAATGTCCCAATCCCCTGGTCCAGCCCTTTACACCATCCCCTTATCCCTAGGACCGCACACACAACACAAGACAACAAGTGCAACTTTTGGAGTCACGGCCGCAGCGCTATACCATCTTGTCCAAGCCCTGACTGAACCCTTTCTAGACCTTACTAGGACCATAAAACTTCCCTCAAGACCACGGCTGGGGCCCCATGCAGCCCCCATAGCCTAAAACGCCCCAAAGCCTGCGTCCCCTTCCCTCTCGGCCTGCACGCTTGTTGCGTGCAGGGCTGTGCAGCCCCTAACCATCTCTCTTATGATTCTTACCCTTCAAAAAATACTCTAAACATTTAGGTCTACCCTTGGATCTCTTGGTTTACATCCCTCCTTCAACAATTCTAAAAACGTCAAGGATTTCTTATTGAAAACATGAGATGCATATGAATAAAACTTAAAACCATCATCCTTATGAAATTTTCACATAAAGTCAAATACATGCAATATTATGGATTGGATGGAGCATAAAGAAAGGTTTGAAAACATATATTTTCATTTAAAACGCTCGAAATATGAATACCGAAGTGGTGGAACATCGGTGACGAACGGAGGACGATTTCTACCCTTTTTCTACCATTGTTTTTGTCAAAACCCCACTGGAAATCACATTGGGATCCAAGGGAGTCGGGTGATCGTTATTAGAAGGAAGAACGAGGAAGAAAATCGAAGAACGAATGAGAAAAAAATCGAAATCTTCCGCCTTGACAAGCCTCCAAGTTTCGACCGTGCACTTCAAGTTAGGTGAGTGGTGTGTGTGCCTATGGGGTGTGTGCGCGCGCGTGGGATTAAGGTTTAATAATTATTATATTTAAAAAAACAAAAACGAAAAGGCTTTCTAAATAATTAATTAATGAGCTTAACTAACTTTAGTTTTTAATTACTAAATTAGGCACATTAAGATCAATAAAATCATTATGCCTCAAATTTAAAAGATCTAAAAACACTTATTCCCAAAATCTCATATAAATTATATAAAAAAATTTGCTCCACTAATTAATTTAAATTTGACCTTAAAAATGATAAAATTCTTGAATTATTTAAAATAAATTATTTTCTTACCTAAAAATAAAAATTTAGTTTTTAAATCTTTAACACCTTAATCGTTTTCGGTCCTCCGTCCCTGGCTAACTACCGATATTCGTCTGAAAATCTTTAAATTATGCAATCGAGCAACATTACACAATTAATCATTTATTCACTCAAAATATATCATTAATGCAACTAAAATCATTTATTAAAATATTTTAGTAATTTAACAATTCTCATGCATACGGTCTACGTAGACTGATTTTCGGACGTTACATCACTACTCTTTATCATATTAAATAAAATATATTTTTTATATTATATTACGTTTTTGAACTTTTAAAAGTGTGTTGTCGTGAATTTCGTTATATTGACTATCAGTCATTGATATTATTATTATTATTATTATTATTATTATTATTATTATTATGTATCTTAACTAAAAATTTAATATAATATTTTTTAACATGTTCTAAAAATAATAAAAATTTAATCAAAATTTATTCATCTAATTAATGATAATTTTTTTGAATTTTTAGAAAATATTTATTTATTATTTAAAATTTCAATAGATAAAATAATATATGAATTTTTAGATTTTTAAACTTTTTTAATTTGTAATAGTTTCACTCAGCCATGACAAAAAAATTGATTTAACGACAGAAGATTGTTATCTTCATTTAAGTGTTATACAAATAATATAACATTTTTGATATAATAATATTTTCATTATAACTATATTATATCAATAACTTAATAATTATTCAAACACTAATACTCAATAATTTTAATAATTAAATATATAAAATAATATTTCATGAATGGCACGGGTAAAATATTAGTGATGATAAAAACTCACATTTTTTACTTGTTTATCTTTTGGTATGTACTGAGTAGATCTCCAGAATAATGTAGTAAGTAACCTAGTAAACCATGCTACTTAGATAAATTAAATTGGAAAAACCTTCTCAACAAGTTCATCCGAAAAATATTAACAAGAAGAATCGAACATTATCCGTTGCTTATTGATATTCAGGTATATAGTTATAGGCTAAGATGAAAGTTAAGAAGAATTATCTGTATCTTTTTTATGTAATTATTTAGTATTTAATTTTATTGAAAAATTGGCCCCATACTATTAAATTTAAACATTTAATGCAGGTGAAGCAATATTATACTATAATTTATGGGTAAATGGTAGATAAATCCCTAAAACCCAACTCAAATTTATTCGAACTCGCTAACCCTAAAAATATTTGTTTAAACTCCCTAAAAGGTTAAAAATGAAAAAAATACCCCTTATAAGTGTATTTTCTAATGATTGATTTTCTGGGCCGTAAATGATATCAGATCCAAGGTAAAATTATTTCAAACACAAAATTTATTATTATCAAGTAATTAAATGTTTGAGGAGGAGAATTTCAAAAAAATTATGAATCTGAACTCTGGTTCGAGAAAAATAATTTACAAGAACTATTCCAATATTTTGGAATATACAAAAGAGCATCTAACCTTGGTTAGATATCAGGAGCAGCAAGGGACGCTACAGCACCCTCAGATAAACTTATGATTCAAGCAAATAAGTTTTCGGAGATGGTACCAGATTCTTCTAAGCTCTCTTCGGATCTTAGGAAAATCCAGAAAACAGTACAAAATTATGGCAATGTACTATACTTTGTACCTCAACGAGTAGAAAAAATCCTTGAAAACAAAGAAGAAATTCTTGGAATATTAAAGGATATTCAAACAAGAATTCAAAACTTAAAACAAGAACCAAGTTCTCGTAAAAAAACTTCAGGAGGATGATTACCACCATCATTTGGTACTGAACCTTTGTTACATCAACAAGGGAAGGCTAAAGTGGTGTCAAAACCTTTGACTGAAGAAGAAAAAATGATCAATATAATTAAATCTGTCTCAGAAAAGAAAATAATCTGATGACAACTTTAGAAAAGATTGGTCTGGAGGATCTACAAGAACTTGCGGAATCTTTCGCAAATCTTAAAGTCGTAGATCTAAAAACGAACACAGCAGGAGGTGAAACACCTGTTATAACCTGGTCATCTTCTCAAGAACCACCAAGGGAAAGTGTGGGATCTCAGAATGTAAACATGAGAGAATCTCAACCCGATTTCCATACTGGTGGAGGATCACACCCAGCGGGAACAAGGACAAGGAGAAGTCAAATTCTCTTACACCAGACACCATATGGGAAAACTGTTTTAGAACCTATACATCCTTATGAGGTTATGCTTAACCTTGATGTATTAGATTTCAAAAACAGAGAAGATCTCATAGATGACTGGACATCAGCTATGAGAATCGTCGCAAGAAAACTTGATCTCAACAGAGAATGATTCATTAAAATGTTAGAAATGAGTCTTATGGGATCAGTTAAAATTGCTTGAGACATGACTTCATTAGAAACTAAAGAGTCAGTCCTAGCGGGAGAATCTCTCAGCGAGATCGCTGGAAAAATAGCTACCCTATTTAAAGCACAATTTATAGGAGTAGACTATTTTAACAGTCAAGATACAAAGAAGAGGAAGAAATATACTCAAGCTCTGTATAGTCTTGAATTACATGATATATGTTTGGTGGATGAATACATTTTGTTATTCACTAAATATAGATGGAATTCAGGGGTCGAAGAAGATATAGCAATGCAGCTATTCTTCGCCAAGATGCCAAGTCCCTGGAGAGAAATACTCATAAGGGAATATGTACCTGGCAATCCAGATACATTGGCACGAAGAGCCTCTTTTCTTAAAGGAAAATTGGCAGAATGGTGTCATTTGACAACATTACAAAAAAATTACAAACGTTTAAGGGGTATTAACAAACGTACTCCTTTGTGTTGTAAGGAAAATGATCTTCCAACCATTATTGGTAGTAAACCACAGAAGCATAAGAGGAATAGTTTTAGGACTCATCCTTATGCTAGAAGTGGAAGAAGTTCTTGGAAACCAAGAACAGTTTGGTCTAGACATAAAGCCAGATCTTATAAATCTGGACAAAGAAGTGGACCATCAAGAAGTAGGATATCATCCCAAGCATCGAGTTTATTTCGAAGCACATGAAGAACACCTACGAAGAAAACTTTCAGAAGAGCTCACACTTGAGCTAATGAAAGTTTTAAGGATTGTAATTGCTGGACATGTGGAGCAAGAGGTCATATTTCGACCAACTGTCCAGAAAATGAAAAAAGAGGTATGAAACGCTTCGATCCAACCCTAGATATTGAAGAAGCAGTTTATTACCAAGATCTTAAAGAAGAAGAAGTCTTAAGTCAGGGAGAATATGATGGAACTGAGTCGGAATCTGACTGAAGATGAGGTGTTTCGACACAAAATACATGAAGATTTGTCCGGTTTCTTTAGTCAGACAACAATATCTCATAACATGGTCCAGAAGATCATGAGAGAAAATCCTAGTCTTCAGAGATATCAAGGATTCTCTGCAGGACAGGTAGAAAAGTTTTTTAGGAAGTCTTGGCCTAAGAAACAGAAAGCATAATCTAATCTATAAAGTTTCTAGAAGGGAAATGCCAATGATGGAACTTACGAGAAATAGAATAGAGATGCAGTTAATTTCTTCCAATGAAATTAAGGGGGAATTACAAAAGCTCAAGATAGAAGTAGCAAGGACTATGTCCTGGATTCATATTGGATCAATCCAGATTATGATAAAAGCTACTTTCAAAGAAGGAATAGATTCACCCATTGATATTGCTATATGCGATAAAAGAATGGGGAACCTTCAAGATTCAGTACTGGGAACTATTTCAGAAAATCTCTGGACATGCAAGATTGTAGGAGTAATCTATCCAAGAATAGCTTACAACCTGGCAGATCGAGATTTTAGTCGAGCCTTGACATTGCACCAAAATTTCAAGGAAAAAGGCTGATGAAAGAAGGTAATAGACCATATTCTATTACCTATCAGATTTCATATGCTCTATCTAATACACATCATTCAGAATTGTTTATTAGAAATGAGTTCATTGAAATACCCGAGATATTCTGAAAAGTTGCCCAGGAAATTTATCCAGAAAGAGTTGAGTTTCTTTTAATACAGGAAACATATATCCAGATACAAGACAAGCCGATTCTACAAAGGAATCAAAGTCTTAGATTGGAATCAAGAAGACTATCTTTTCAAGAAGATAGAATTACAAGTTACAGGTGGGGAAAAACACATGTCCTAGAAACCCAACTGGAGCTAAAAAGTTTTTCTACAATAGGAAAGCTCAGAAGGGTGGAAGGAATAACTGGAGCTAAAAAGTTTTTCTACAATAGGAAAGCTAAAAAGTTTTTCTACAATAGGAACTTACCAAGGAATAATCAATATCGGAGAATTGGAAGTTCTTATTAAAGGAATTCCAGGGAAAGAATGAGATCGACTGATTCTTGTACTAGAGTTTCTCGAGGAACACAAACCTTGAAACATCTAGAGTATGGAATAGAGTTTATGGCAAATGATAGAATGTGAAAAATCCAATGACCACAAGCATATTCTCCATATACATTCCAGTAGGGATGTTATATGAACAATATAAGGCAGAATATTTTGTTGCTTATATTGATTCAGGATCTGGAATCTGTACAGCAAAACGAGGAGTTTTTCCAAATAATTTGGAAGAAGAATTACCCAAGATTGCTGGAAGAGATTTTTCCAGAAGAATCTTAATCTTATGTAAGGGGATTAAGATGACAGAAATCATTATTGGCGGTGCTGGACAAACACCTTGGTATAAGCTAAAAACACCATCAATTTATTTTCATGATACAGGAGCTGATATTTTGCTAGGAAACAATTTCCTACAAATGTTCAAAGCCTATACTCAAGAAAATGAGACTAGTTAGTGTTCACAACACCTTGTGATCACAAAATTATAGTCCAGAGACTACGAGAGGCATTCTACCGAAAATTGCCACTCCAGTTTCGCAGCAAGCGTGGTGATGAAGGAAAACTTCTGAACTCAAAAATGAAATATTCTAGACGGTTTGGAGAAACAATGCTCCAGTTAAGAGCAGATAAAGAGCTCCAACTAGAAGAAATAGGATGCCTTAAGATAGCTCTACATAAGAATGAAGTAGAGTTTGAATCTAAGGTATCATTGGAAGATGTCAAGAAAAGGATCAAAGAAAATTACAATGAAGATCCTTTGGCATGGTGGGACAAAAATCAACTTAAAGCTTGCCTTAAAATTAAGGAAGGCAAAGAGTATAAATTTGTCCGTTGTAAGCATATCCCAATTAATATCATTGATCAAAGGGATATGCAGATTATAATCAAGGAACATTTGGACCTTGGATTAATCAAAGCAAGAATGTCACCATATAGTAGTCCAGGTTTTCTGCTTAGAAATCATGGTGAGATAAAACGAGAAAAACCCAGATTGATTATTAATTATCAAGAAATTAATAAAATTCTGAAGTTCGATGGGTATTTTATACCTAGTAGACAACATTTGATTAGTTGCATACGCAACGCCAAGATATTCTCGAAGTTTGACTGTAAGTTCGGATTTTATAAAATTCGGATGCAAGAAGAAAGCAAAAAATTCACAGCTTTCTCCACACCACAAGGACATTATATTTGGGAGGTATTACCAATGGGATTGGCTAATTCACCCCAGATATTTTAAAGGAAAATGGATAATCTTTTTAGAGATTATTTTAAATTTATGTTTGTTTATATTGACGATGTTTTGATAGCATCTAAAAATATGAATGAACATGTTAAACACTTGGAGATCTTCTCTAAGGTTTGTAAAAAAGAAGGACTGGTTTTATCTGAAAAGAAAGCAGTCATTGCAACAAGAAAGATTGAATTCCTTGAAATTGAAATCGGTGAGTCAGGAATAATTCTGCAATAACACATAGTTGAAAAGGTGCATAATTTTCCAGATAATCTTAAAGACAAGAAGCAACTTCAAAGTTTCTTAGGAGTTGTTAATTTTGCTAGGATGTTTATTAAAAACCTAGCAAAACATAGAAAGGTGTTTAGTCCATTATTGAAAAAATATTCTAGATTTATATGGACAGAAAAACACACAAAGGGACTAAGCCAATTAAAAGATATTTGTAAAAATCTTTCAAAAATGGTTATTCCTCAAGATGAAGATGATCTGGTATTATACACAGATGCTAGTGATCATTGGTGGGCAGCTGTTCTTACTAAGCTCACACGGGACGGAGAACAACCATGCAGATATTGTAGTGGTTTATTCTCAAATGCAGAAGCCATTAAATGGCATATCAACGAAAAGGAATTTTATGCAGTAAAAAGAGCTTTTCAAAAATGATCATTATTTTTACTTGCAAAGAAATTTACTTTGACGGTTGATAATAAACAGGTGAAAGATTTTCTGAGAAACAGGATTGAATCCAAACCAGAAAAAGCTAGACTTTTAATATGACAAGCTTTATGTCAAAGTTATATTTTTGATATAATTATTATTAAATCTCATAAAAATATTCATTGCAGATTTTTTAACAAGAGATGGACAGCATTGACATTGATGCTATTATCAAGATACAGAGGCATTTGAGGGAACACCTTGAAATGCTTCAAACCGAGTAACTTGTTGGCACTGAACGTAGAAATTGCGGGAAGGCTTCAACAAGAGGATAAGAGAATTGTCTCTGATCGAATTACAGGATTTTTACAGACATATACTCAGTTATGGTCTGTGACACAAAGGCCTATCCTCCAAGGCATCGAGAAGCCATTGGTTTCCCGAATGGAGAGTTTTCGAGTACATGACTCTATACCTGGAGCAGGGGATTCAAATACCCCTAGCACAAGTGTTAAGTCGGGATCATTTTTTGATGAGTCGGCCAAAACAAAAATTGAAACGCTAGATTCTAATCTCAAGTCTTCAAGTCAACCCTTCACCTCGGAGATTGAAGATGGAGATATCAACCTTAGACCCAATACTGACAGGGGCAAAACTAAGGTTGGTACTAATGAAACTACAATTTCTCCATTCCAGGTTTATCAACAGACTTGGGAGAAATTAAACACAAGATTTGGCATCAACCTAGCCATGGTTCGAGTTGATGTTACAGGAAAATATCCTAGGGTATGGATGAAACAAAATTCATATCCAAAGGAGGTCAAAGCTTGGTATGAATTTGGAGCTCTTGCCTCAGTTTATACTACTTCACCTAGCTTCCCGGAGATTTCAGCATTACCAAAATGGATACAGGAAGCAGTGCATGAAACTTGGACAAACAATGAACATTTGTCCAGAGGAGATATTCTGGAGTTGTTTCAGTGCAGCACAAGAACCAGCAGGGAAATGCTCACACGAAGCCTTTCATTTTATCAAGTTAAGGAGGCCAGACATGAATGTCCAGAAATTAATCAAGGATCCTCCTACAAACGAAACATCCCTAGTCTCTTCATTCAATGAAGATGACATATCTACCAGGAGATGATGGGGAATTTGGGTCTGTCTAACAGAGATTGACAAAGTCAGGTATCTATTTAAGCTTTATCAAAATTTTGTAAATGGATCTTTCCTGTTGAATACAATGACAAAAAAAACAACGAGTTTTGTAGAAGATCAATTCGAAAAGAAAAGAAACCTTCTGTGGAACAGTAAGCTGCCGGCAAGTAAAGAAACTCGCCGAAAATTCTGTAATATGGCACATGTGGGAAGATGGTCGGAGAACATATGCCTAGAATGCCAAAACTAGAAAAAATCAGAGTTTGGTAAAGGATTCAAGCCGGGATCTGATCGGAAACACTTTACCGACACCAATACAAGTGGGGAAGGACCACAAGCATGTTTTCCTCGGGGACACAGAAAAGCCAAAGATTCCCCGACAAAGCTAAAGTGGACATGTGATCATTCTACTAACAAGAGAAAGGACCACCATGTGAGTGGAACACAAGGACCACCAATAATCGGTGGTAAAAGACAAAAGACTTTTGGATTCCTTATCTTTAAAGATAAGAGAAATCTAATAAACGGACAAGAAACTTTAACCCAAAATCACCTATAAAAGAAGATGAAACGTGGTAAAAGAAAAATCACAAGAAATAAACCAAAATTTGGAAACAGAGAAATGTATAAAACAATCTTCAAAGTTTCCAAACGAAGGATTAGAGCAATCAAAAAGAATCTGGAACCTCTTAGGTATATACACAAAAATATGAAAGAATCAAGGAAACAGATTTAGCCGATATAATCCAGACGCATATCCACTGGTTATGCCAAGAGATAAGAACAGAAGAAAATATCATTTCGAATTTAATGATCTAGAAGAGGGACCACCTCAATGGTGGAATAAATGGACCACTCAACCACTACAGAAAGTGGTCCACATGCAAGCTGTACATGCTCATCAAGAATTGAAGTTCGTGTTTCAAATCCGGTGAGCCTTTTATAAATAAGCAGGAATAAGGAAGTTGAGATCATCGAACATTTCCTCAATTTCTTTCAAAAATAAGTTGTAATATTTTCTTTCAGGTTTATGTGTTCTGTAAGTTCAGCTACTATTAGTAGCTAAACAAGTTTCTCTTCCTCTACAGAAGGTTACTATGTAATAATAAATGTTTGTGTTTGAATAAAGAAAACATTTGCTCCAGTCCCTCTCATGTATTATTTTCAAAATTTTATCTTTTATTGTACACCCTAAGGTAGGAAACGAATTAGGGTTGTGCCAAGTGCTGCTGAAGAAATCTGCGTCAGTAACCATCTGTTGCGACTGTGTGGTTAGGCTGTGAGGAGCAGTCTGTAAAACACGGTGGATATAACCCGGTGTGAAAGAGGTAAAAGATTTAATTTATATTTCGGAAGCATGATGGGCCTTTTATAAAATAAAATAAAATCGATCATTTGAGCAAGGTATATATGCTGGAAACCTTGCGTAGCTGTATGTCTTGGGGCTATATGCTTCAAGAACAGGCTCGATAGGTATAACAATGCCACGTACCAAACAGAAAAGGAGTAGGTATTTTTTGAAAATTTAAAATACCGGAGGAGTTAAAATAAAGAATTGAAGAGATATGGAGTTAAAATAAAGTTAAGAAAAGATGTAAGGAGTTATTGAAAGTTTGCGCATAATTTATTGATTAGTTTTATGAAATTGACCAAGTTTTATCAAAGAGAACAAAGATGTCTCTGGAATCGTCTCTCTTAAGAGTTTAAGGACTCCAACACGTATGTGCGATCATCCAACGCATGCTTGACCGTGACACCCTCGAGAAGGTTCCTCGACCACTTTAATCTTCTTCGTTACCGAACAATTAAGTCATCCAAAATTCACAAACTCAGCATCCCCACTCGAGGAAAAAGACCAAAATTCTTGAATTTTAAGCATCATCAATTTAGAGTACGTAGTAGATAATTCGATTTGATTGAAGATGTGGGGTCAGTATTACCGGAAGGATGACGTGGAAACCGGCCACCGGCCGCTGTATCCGATGATGATGGAAAGCCCAGAACTCCGTTGGTCGTTTATTCGGAAGATATACACAATAGTCAGTATTCAGTTACTTCTCACCATAGCTGTTGCTGCTGTAGTGGTTACCGTTCAGCCCATTTCACGTTTCTTTGCCACCACTGGGGATGGTTTAGCGCTTTACATAGTTCTGATAATCACACCCTTTATCGGTATGGTGCTTTGTTTGTATGTTTCTGGCGGTTGGCTCGTTATTTTTATTTATTTTTGTGGTTGTGTTGAAGTTTCGATTTATTTGGTGGTCTGTTCTTATTTTCTTGGTGTGTGTTCTGGTGTTGCAGTTTTGTGCCCGTTGTATTACTATTATCAGAGGCATCCTTTGAACTATTTCTTGCTCGGGGTCTTTACATTGGCGCTTTCTTTTGCTGTGGGGTTAACTTGTGCATATACCAGTGGTAAGAATTTTTATTTTTCATTTCTAGTTATCATAGGAGAGTTTCTGTCTCGATGATAGTTGGTAGAATATTTAATCGCTGATCAAAATGACTGTATACTAATTACTATGATTTTAGTATTCTTGGTTGGGAATTATTTATCAGTTGGATGATTTAAACCGGGAAACAGGGAAAGTTATTCTGGAGTCTGTTATCTTGACCGCCGCTGTGGTCGTTAGCCTGACATTGTATACATTTTGGGCTGCAAAAAGAGGACAAGATTTCAACTTCCTAGGACCTTTCTTGTTCGGAGCTGTTGTGGTGCTTATGCTGTTTTCACTGGTTCAGGTATGTTGATTCCCACTTGTTTAAATGGCCCCTGATTTTGATTCATTAGGAAATGAGGGATGGTGATTAGTAATTAACTGAACACCGATCGATCCGGCTTAACTTTTAAACTTGCAGATCTTTTTCCCTCTGGGTAGGGTGAGTCTTATGATCTACGGCTGTTTGGCGTCAATCATCTTCTGTGGGTACATCATTTACGACACAGACAATCTGATCAAACGCTACACGTACGATGAGTATATCTGGGCCGCCGTCGCGTTGTATTTAGATGTCATAAACCTGTTTCTATCTTTGTTGACCCTTTTCAGAGCAGCAGAAAGCTAGTTTGATTATCAGTAGCTTTAGTAAATTCTAGAAACATGAAGCAAACTCTGATCCCATGCATGGATGCTAAAGAGTTTTATTATAGCTCAAGAACACAAATCAACATGCATTACACACACAGAAAAGGCCTAGAACCCCAAGTGCTTCACTACTCTGTACAGTGGTGGAAATCCCAAATTTGATCCTGCGGAAAGCCAAACATTCGTCTGTATTACCATTTGGACATAGAATTTCATAATGTATCTGGTTGCATTCTGCATCAGCCATTTTTCGAGGGAAAGTTGTCTTTGTATATGAGAGGGGGAGTGATTTTTTTTAACCAATTGGTTGCAGTTTTTTATGGTGTGATTGATGCACGATATTTCAGAAATATTACCAGAGTGTAAGAGTTGTGTAAACACATCCTTCAATTTTTTTAATTTTTTTTTATTTTACTTGTAGAAAACGATTTTAAGTGTTTATACAAACAAAATCCAAATGTTGGCAAAGCAATAACCGCCCTTACCATAATGGATTTGCAATTTTGTTTTAATTTTGGAAGTGTTATTATTTTTTAAGTGTAATTCACCGTAATATAAATATTTTATGTAACAGAAAAAAATATTAATATTTTATGCAACCAAAAAAAATATAGGGCAAATTTGCAATCACTTTTTTTTCCCTTTCTCAACTTTCTCCTCACTCTCCATCCTTTTATTTCTTTATTTAAACTCCTCGTTTTTCTAAAATTTTCAAAACATCCTTAATTCTTTGATTTTGGTACGTGACATTGTTATACTTATCGAGCCTGTTCTTAAAGGTATATAGCCTCAAGACATACGGTTATGTAAGGTTTTCAGCCTATATATCATACTTAAATGAACGATTTTTTTTTTAATAAAAACCCTATCATCGAATTGTTTACCTCTTTGACTAGAGTATCGTCGATTATATCCACCGGGTTTTACAGACTGCTCCTCACAGCCTAACCACGCAGTCGCAACAGATGGTTCCTGGCGTAGATTCCTTCAACAATACTTGGCACAAACCTGTTTCATTTCCTAACTCATGGTGTATAGTAAAAAGCTCAATTTGAAACAATACATGAGAGGGGCAAAAGCCTTGGTTCTTTTATTCAAACATAACAAATTATTATTACATAGTAACCTCCTGTAGAGGAGGAGAAATTTGTTTAGCTACTAATAGTAGCCGAACTTACAGCACACATAAACTTGAAAGAGAAAATATTACAAATATTTTGAAGAAAAACGAAGAGGTTGAGTGATGCCTTCATCTTCCTTCTGACTGCTTATTTATAGAAGCCCATGACGGATTTGTATATCGGACTTCAAACTCTTGCTATAACTTGATGCCTTCCATCTGTGGTTGGCCCTATCTGGTGGAGTGGTTGGATGGTCCCTCCACTTCTCTTGATTTGTCTTCTTCTAGATCATTAATCTAGAAATAACTTGTTCTTCAGCTTTTATCTTTTGGCAGAAATAGTATATATGCATCTGAATTATATCAACCGAAATTTCTTTTCCTGATCCCTTTAGAAGTTGGTATAGATCTCTAAGATTTTCCATCTTCTTTCTTTTTTCCTTGAGGCGTCTTTTAGAAACCTTTAGACATGTGAAATACATTTTCTTTGGGTTTCGAATTTTTCTTGTGTGTTTCTTTTACCCCGTTTTAACTTCTTTTTATAGATGATTTTCTGGGGTTAAAGTTTCTTGTCTGTTTATTGGATTTATCTTATCTTTAAAGATAGGGAATCCAATGGTATTTTGTCATTTTCCACCGATTTTTGGTGGTTCTTGTATTCTACTCACATGGTGGTCATTTCTTTTGTTAGTGGAATGGTCACATGTCCACTTTAGCTTTGTCGGAGAATCTTTGGCTTTATGTGTCCCCGAGGAAATCGTGCTTGTGGTTCTTTCCCACTTGTACTGTGTCGGTAAAGTGTTTCCGATCTGATCTCGGCTTGAATCCTTTACCAAACTCTGGTTCTTTCTGGTTTTGACATTCTGGGCAAATGTTCTTCGACCATCTTACCACATGTGTCATATTACAGAATTTCCGGCGGGTCTCTTTGCTTGCCGGAAGCTTGCTATTCCACATAAGATTTCTTTTCTTTTCGAATAGATCTTCTGCAAAGCTCGTTATTTTTCATGTCTTTGTGTTTAATAGGAAAGATCCATTTACAGAATTTTGATAAAAATTTAAATGGATATTTGACTTTGTCCATCTCTGTTAGACAGATCCAAACTCCCCATGCTCTCCTGATCGATATGTCATCTTCATTAAATGAGGAAACTAGGGGTGTTTCGTTTATAGGAGGATCCTTCATGAATTTATAGGCATTCATATCTGGCCTCCTTAGCTTGATGAAATGAAAAGCTTCGTGTGAGCCTTTCCCTGCTGGTTCTGGTGCTGCACTGAAAAAATACAACTCCAGAATATCTCCTCTGGACAAATAATCATTGTTTGTCCAAGTTTCGTGCACCGCTTCCTGGATCCATTTTTGTGATGCTGAAATTTCTGGGAAACTGGGTGAAGTAGTATAAACTGAGGCAAGAGCCCCAAATTCATTACAATACTTTGACCTCCTTGGGATATGAATTAGGTTTCATCCATACCCTAGGATATTTTCCAGCTACATCCACTCGAACAATAGATGGGTTGATGCCCATTCTTGTAATTAATTTCTCCCAAGTCTATTGGTAAACCTGGAATGGAGTAATTGTAGTTTCATTAGTACCAACCTTAGATTTGCCCTTTTCGGTATTAGGCCTAAGGTTGATCTCTCCCTCTTCAATCCCCGAGGTGAAGGGTTGACTTGAAGACTCAAGATCGGAATCTGAAGTTTCAATTTTTGTTTTGGCCGACTATTCAGGAGATGATCCTGGTTTAACAATTGTGCTAGAGGTACTTGAATCCCCTGCTCCAGGTATAGAGTCATGTACTCGAAAACTCTCAATTTGGGAAACCAATGGCTTCTCAATGCCTTGGAGGATAGACCTTTGCATTACAGACCATAATTGAGTATATGCCTGTAAACATCCTGTGATACGATTAGAGACAATTCTCTTATCAGCTTGTTGAAGCCTTCCCGCAATTTCTGCGTTTAGTGCTAACTTGTTAAACTCGTTTTGAAGCATTTCAAGGTGTTCCCTCAAATGCCTCTGCATCTTGATAATAGCATCGATGTCAATGATGTCCATCTCTTGTTAAAAAATCTTCAAGAATATTTTCGTGAGATTTAATAATAATGATATCAAAAATATAATTTTGACATAAAGCTTGCCATCTTAAAAGTCTAAATTTTTCTGGTTTGGATTCAATCCTATTTTTCAGAAAATCTTTTACCTGTGTATTATCAACTTTCAAAGTAAATTTCTTTGTAAGTAAAAATAATAGCCATTTTTCAAAAGCCCTTTTTACTGCATAAAATTCTTTTTCGTTGATATGTCATCTTATGGCTTCTGCATCCGGGAAACGTCCACTGCAATATCTGCATGGTTGTTCTCCTTCTGGTGTGAGCTTGGTTAAAACTGCCGCCCACCAATGATCACTAGCATCTGTGTATAATACTAGATCATCCTCATCATGAGGAATAGCCATTTTGGAAGATTTTTACAAATTTTCTTTAGTTGACTAACTTCCTGTGTATGTTCTTTTGTCCATATAAATTTCGCATTTTTTTTCAGTAATGGACTGAACACTTTTCTGTGTTTTGCTAGGTTTTTAATAAACATCCCATTAAAATTAATAACTCCTAGAAAACTTTGAAGTTTTCTTTTCTTTTAGTTCGTTTGGAAAATTTTGCACATTTTCTACTATATGATCCTGCAAAATTATTCCAGACTCATCGATTTCTATTCCTAGAAATTTGATCTTTCTTGTGGCAATGATTGATTTCTTTTCTGATAGAACCAGTCCTTCATTTTTACAAACATCAGAGAAAATCTCTAAATGTTTAATATGTCCTTCTATATTTTAGATGCGATTAACAATTCATCAATATAAACAAACATAA
Source organism: Primulina tabacum (assembly GCF_025594145.1). Taxonomy (NCBI): domain Eukaryota; kingdom Viridiplantae; phylum Streptophyta; class Magnoliopsida; order Lamiales; family Gesneriaceae; genus Primulina; species Primulina tabacum. Next base: position 45,121,073 of record NC_134550.1, on the reverse strand, counting down.
ATTTGAAATAATCTTTAAATAGATTATCCATTTTTCTTTGAAATATCTGAGGTGAATTAGCCAATCTCATAGGTAATATTTCCCAAATATAGTGTCCTTGTGGTGTGGAGAAAGCTGTGAATTTCTTGCTTTCTTCTTGCATTCTAATCTGGTAAAATCCAGACTTACAATCGAATTTAGAGAATATCTTTGCGTTGCGTATGCAAGTGATTAGATGTTCTCTACTAGGTATAAAATACCCATCAAACTCCAAAATCTTATTAATTTCTTGATAATTAATAACTAATCTGGGTTTGTTTCTTTTTATTTCACCGTGATTTCTTACCAGGAATCCTAGGTTGCTATATGGTGAAATTCCTGCTTTAATCAAACCAAGGTCCAAATGTTCCTTGATTATAATCTGCATATCCCTTTTATCAATTATATTCAACAAATTTATACTCTTTGTCTTCCTTAATTTTAAGGCAAGCTTTGAGTTAATTTTTATCCCACCATGCCAAGGGATCTTCATTGTAATTTTTTTTGATCATTTTCTTGACATCTTCCAATGATACCTTATATTTTAACTCTATCTCATTTTTATGTAGAGCTATCTTAAAGCATTCTATTTCTTCATGTTGGAGCTCTTTATCTGCTCTTAGTTGGAGCATTATTTCTCCAAACCGTCTAGAATCCTTCATTTTTGGGTTCAGAAGTTTTCCTTCATCGCCACGTTTGCTGCGAGACTGAATTGACAATTTTCGATAAAATGCCTCTCTTAGTCGCTGGACTATAATTTTGTGATCACAAGATGTTGTTAACACTAATCTTCTAGTCTCATTTTCATGCGTATAGGACTTAAACAATTGTAGGAAATTGTTTCCTAGCAAAATGTCAGCTCTTGTGTCATGAAAATAAATTGGTGGTATTTTTACCTTATACCAAGGTGTTTGTCCCACACCGCCAATTACAATTTCTGTCATCTTAATCCCCTTACATAAGATTAAGATTCTTCTGAAAAAATCTCTTCCAGCAACTTTGGTAATTCTTCTTCCAAATTATTTGGAAAAAATCCTCTTTTGGCTGTACAAATTCCAGCACCTGAGCCAATATAAGCAGCAAATTATTCTGTCTTATATTGTTCATATAACATTCCTACTGGAATGTATATCGAGAATGGGCTCGTGGTCATTGGATTTTCCACATCTTATCATCTGCCATAAACTCCATTCCATACTCTAGACGTTTCAAAGGTTTGTGTTCCTCGAGAAACTCTAGTCCAAGAACCAGTCGATCTGGTTCTTTCCCTGGAATTTCTTTGATATGAACTTTCAATTCTCCGATGTTGATTATTCCTTGGTAAGTTCCTATCATAGGTTGTTCCAAATAGTATATGGTATTACAAGGAAATTGATTCCTTTGTTTTATAATATCAAATACTATTTCTACTTCCTTTCATCCTTCTCGGTATCTAAGTTTTCCTATGGTAGAAAAGCTTTTAGGCTCCTGTTGGGTTTCTTGGACATGCACTTTTTCCCACCTGTAACTTTTAATTCTATCTTCCTGAAAAGATAATCTCCTTGATTCCAATCTAAGACTTTGATTCCTTTGTAGAATCGGTTTGTCTTATATTTAGATATCTGTTTCCTATACTAAAGGAAAATAATTTGAATTATGTGTATTAGATAGAGCATATGAAATTTGATAGTTAATAGAATATGGTCTATTACCTTCTTTCATCAGTCTTTTTTCCTTGAAATTCTGATGTAATGTCAAGGCTCGAATGAAATCTCGATCTGCTAAGTTGTAGGCAATTCTCGGATAAATTATTCCTACAATCTTTACTGCGCAGAAATTTCCTGAGATAGTTCGCAATACTGAATCTTGAAGGTTCCCCATTCTTTTATCGCATATAGCAATATCAATGGGTGAATCTATTCCTTCTTTGAAAGTATCTTTTATCATAATCTGGATTGCTTCAATATAAATCCAGGGCATAGTCCTTGCTACTTCTATCTTGAATTTTTGTAATTCCTCCTCAATTTCTTCGGAAGGAATTAGTTCCATCTCCATTCTATTTCATGTAAGTTCCATAGGAATTGCCATTTCCCTCCTGGAAACTTTATAGATCAGATGATGCTTTCTGTTTCTTAGGCCAAGACTTCCTAAGAACTTTTCTACCTGTCCTGTAGAGAATCCTTGATATCTCTGAAGACTTAGGATTTTCTCTCATGATTCTTTGGATCATGTTATGAGATATTGTTGTCTGGCTAAAGAAACCAGACAAATCTTCATGTGTTTCTTGTTGAAACACCTCGTCTTCAGTCAGATTCTGATTCAGTTCCATCAGATTCTTCCTGACTCAAGACTTCTTCTTCCTCATATATACTTTCCTCTGAGGCGATATCCTCAAATCGGTATACTTGATTAAGATCTTGGTAATAAACTGCTTCTTCAATATCTGGAGTTGGATCAAAGCGTTTAATACCTCGTTTCTCATTTTCTGGACAGTTGGTTGAGATATGTCCTCTTGCTCCACATGTCCAACAATTACAATCCTTAAAACTTTCATTAGCTCGAGTATGAGCTCTTCTGAAAATTTTCTTTGTAGGTGTTCTTCCTGTGCTTCGAGATGTACTCGATACTTGGGATGATATCCTACTTCTTGATGGTCCACTTCTTTGCCCAGATTTATAAGATCTGGCCTTCTTTCTAGACCATACTGTTCTTGGTTTCCAAGAACTTCTTCCACCTTTAGCATATGGATGAGTTCTAAAACTTTTCCTCTTATGCTTTTGTGGTTTACTTCCAATAATTGTTGGAAGATCATTTTCCTTACAACACAAATGAGTTCTTTTGTTGACCCTTAAGCGTTTATAATTCTTTTGTAAGGCTGTCATATGACACCATTCTGCCAATTTTCCTTTTAGAAAAGAGGCTCTTCGTGCCAGCATATCAGGATTGCCAAGGACATATTCCTTATAAGCATTTCTCTCCAGGGACTCAGCATTTTAGCGAATAAAAGCTGCATCGCTATGTTTTCTTCAACCCCTGAATTCCATCTATTTTTAGTGAATAACATAATATATTCATCCACTAAAATATGTCATGTAATTCAAGGCTATACAGAGCTTGAGTATATTTCTTCCTTTTATCTGTATCTCGACTGTTAAAATAGTCTACCCCAATAAATTGTGTTTTAAATAGGGTAGCCATTTTTCCAGCTATCTCACTAAGAGACTCTCCAGCTAAGACTGACTCTTTGGTTTCCAATGAAGTCATGTCCCAAGCAATTTTAATTGATCCCATTAGACTCATTTCTAAAAGTTTAATGAATCCTTCTCTGTTGAGATCAAGTGTTTCTGCTGCGATTCTCATAGCAGACGTCCAGTCATCTATGAGATCTTCTCTTTTTTTAAAATCTAGTACATCCTGGTTAAGCATAACCCCATAAGGATGTATAAGCTCTAAAACATTTTTCCCGTAGGGTGTTTGGTGCAAGGGAATTTGACTTGTCCTTGTCCTTGTTCCCGCGGGATGAGATTCTCTACCAGTATGGAAATCGGATTGGGATTCTCTCATATTTATATTTTGAGATCCCACACTTTTTATTGGTGGTTCTTGTGAAGATGACCATGTTATGGTAGGTGGTTCACCCCCAGTACTGTTCATCTTTAGATCTACAATTTTGAGATTTGCAAAAGATTCTGCAAGCTCTTGTAGATCCTCGAGACCAATTCTTTCTAAGGTTGTAATCAGATTAATTTCTTTTCTGAGACAAATTTAATTAGATTGATCATCTTTTCTTCTTCAGTTAAAGATTTTGGCATCACTTTGGCCTTCCCTCATTGATATAATAAGGGTTCAGTTCCAAAGGATGGTGGTAACCTTCCTTCTGAAGTTTTTTTACTAGAACTTGGTTGTTGTTCTAGGATTTGAATTCTTGTTCGAATATCCTTTAACATTCCAAGAATTTCTTCCTGATTTTCAAGGATTTTCTCCATATTTTGTGGTACATAATACAGCATATTGCCATATTTTTGTACCGTATTTTGAATTTCTCTTAGATCTCCTGAGATCTTAGAGGAATCTGGTACTATTTCTAAGAACATGTTATTTTGAATCATAAGTTTACCTTATGATTCTGATAAGTTCCTCCTTGATATCTAACATCGGTTAGATCTTCATGTTGCAAATATTCCAGAGTTCTGGAATAATTCTTGTGAATAAATAATCTCGAACCTGGGTTCGGATTCATGTAATTTGAGAAAATTATCCTCCTCAAACATTTAATTACTTGATAATAATAATTTTGTATGTTTGAAATAATTTTACCTAACTCTGATATCATTTCTCCCAGGAAAATCAATCAATATAAATTATAAGGGTATTTTGTCAATTTTAAACTTTTAAGGAGTTTGGCAAAGTTTTTGAGGTGTAGGGAATTTGGGTAAAGTTGAATTTGAGTTTGGGGATTTAAAACCAATTTACCCAAAAATGTATGAAAACTTGCATTTTAAAAATTAAAATAAAATTGCAAATTCATTATGTTACGTTACGGTGAACTGGGTAGTCATCTCTAGTAAATGAATGTTGGCAAAAACTTGTGTGAGATAGTTTTACAGGTCGTATTTTATGATACGGATATCTTATTTGAGTAATCCATAAAAAAATATTACTTTGTATGCTAAGAGTATTAATTTTTATTGTGAATATTGATAGGGTTGACTAGTCTCACAGATAAAGATTCGTGAAACCATCTCACAAGAGATCTACTTATCAATGTTTATATTAATTACACTGTAAATGTGATCTAAAATTTGATATTATTGTAATAGTAATAAAATCACTAATACAGTATTGGTCCTTTATTTATATAATATGTTTTACTTGTATGCGATTTTTTAAACACTAATTATGCGATTTCATCATTTATATTGGTAAAATGCAATTTTAGTATGGTATTTTATAATTTTTGATAATTTTAATCATTTTTTATTGAGATTGATATTTTGGTATGAATACAATCAATATTATTTTGACATCACATTAGTGTCAAATCAAAAATATTAGTAAAGTTGCAAAAAATAAATGAAAATTTAGTGGATCACGATTGAAATTTGAAAGCATGAAGAATCAAAATCACAATTACAAATAACCAAGTATGTAAATAAAAAAACAATTTTTTCGGTAATTTATTATTATTATGAGAGACATCACCATCATTGTTTTGTTACATTATTCTATAAAACAAAAGGTGAAGAGTGATTAATCAATTGAATAAGGTCATATTGTGATAATCCACTCTCGCACGAATATAGAGTAGGATATCCAAAAATCCAGATTGTGATAATGTAAGAAGATTTTGCCCCAAAAAATGGTCCAATGAATAAGAAAATTTGAAAGAGAGACAATAAGGCATAAAATTGAGGAATGAAATTACAAAATCATGTTGTTGGGTTTCGAAACTTTAACAATCTTGATTTTAGTGATCATAAAATTTTTACCGTTTTTCTAACATATTTGCTCAAATGTGAAGTTGCTAAATCAAGATGGAAGCTGAAACTCGAATTTAACAAAACTGAAAATTTGGCTAGTTGCAGTGTTTTCATGATATCTTTTAGCTCGTTGATAAAAATGACTAGTCGTCAAAACGGTTGAATAGAAAACTCAATTTGGGATAATTCGTATTGTACATCAGTTGGACTAAATCAGATGTTATCTAATAAAAAAACGGATGGCTGTAAGGCTAATCAATTTGGCTGATCAGCAAGGTTAGTTTGGTATGAGCAGTTACGGTATTTTGATCAGCCGGATCAGCTCGTTTATCCAAATAGGATAATTCAGTTTGTGCTACGAAGATAAGACGATGATTTACAAAGCATCTTCACAAGTCAAAGCCTGAGTCGAAGTTCATGATATTGATAAATGACGATGAAAATACAAATTCTACGCATGCTAATTTTAACATACCTCATCACTTTAGTTCATTCTAGCTGACAAACAAAACTGACAGTGGACCTCAAAATCAGTTAGGCTCTGGAAATGTGGTCAGCAAGACGAAATTTCTGTTTCAATAATTAAGAAACAGTACAGAAATATTCCAAACAATCATATTCTTGTGTCTAACATATATATTACTCTTGGAGACTAAAATACAACATATTGAAAAACAAGTACAAGCTTTTTTAGGAGATTTGAAGCATGAGTATTCTTCATGAATAAATAACTAGCATGAAAGCAAGTCCTGGTATGATGATACTAGATATATACATACGCTATAAAAATCCTCGTACACAATCACTTGCATATATACATGAGAGTTGAGCTTCAAAGTTTAGATGAGTGAATCTTCACACAAATACATGAAAGATTGTGTTTGTAGTTTTGGCATAAAAGACGCTAAACATTAAGCGGGTTATGAGGTCGCGATCTATAATCAAGAGTGTGTTAGGAGTTTCAATTGAGCAAGAGATAAATCCTAAGTTGAAATGAATTTTACAAAAAGTTGTATAAATCAAAATTTTCTATTGGATCCTTCCAAAGAGAAGAAGGGGTGACTTAGGAGTTGTTAATCTTCGAGCTTCTAGAAACAAATTTGTGCATATTTATTTATGGAAATTATCTGTTTGATACTGTTTTTAAGATGCATTGTTGAAACATATTGTGTGTATTTGAAATACCAAAATTTTGCATACCAAATGTTTGATAAAATGCTTCAACTAAAATGTTTTTACTCATTCAACTTGCATATCTTTTAAATGCTTTACAAAATGTTTAATCGGTTCTATGAAGGATTATTTTCAGTGTCTTCCACTTGATTTGAAAACAAACTCGATTTAATTTTTCAATGTTCAATATTTTAAGAACCAATCTATTGTACCTTAATGATTACCCCAATCGCTCCTATCATATGGAAAATGACCAAGTTTATAGAAAAGTTGTTAAGCCGAAAGAGGGGATAATGAAGTAATACTCGAGGAAAAAATTTATGAAATGAGAAAATTAAGTTTTTGGGTAGGACAGAGTGATTTTAATAGAGAATTTTCGTCCACCATGCGAGAAAAGGATGAAAATTCAAGATACAGTGGGAGATCATTGGACTCAGGCAGCTGAACAAAAAATACATAGATGATTTTTTAAGATATACCAAAGAAATCTATAAGAAATAGTTGGAGATCAACATTTATCAAAGTTATTTCTTAAGATATTAAGAATCCCTCTATCCAAGCCATCTACATGACAAAGAATCAAGATATTAGGTAGGTCATCTTGTGTTTTCATTATATTTTGTAAACTAGGTTAGTAAACCACTTTCATTTTGCGAAATCTTTTGTTGGCAAAATAATGGCTTTTTAAATCTCAAGCAAGAAATAACTAGAGGAGATGATCATTATATGAGTGAGTCTCATCCATACGATCTCTCAGTATTTGTGAAAAGATAAAAAAAGAGAGATAATTTGTAATTCTATGTAAAAGATAAATTTCCAAAGAAGATGCTTGATGGCTGAATCTCACTGATTTTGATGTTAAGAGACTACATAATAAGAGGATATTAAGAATTGGGAGGCAATGGCAATGAAGGTGCTTGATGGCTGAAATCTCACTGATTGGGATGTTTTGAGACCACCGAATAGGAGGATATTGAGAATTGGGAGGCCTTGGAAATGATCATACTCAGAAAAAGGAGTGAAAATTTTTTGTTTAGCTAAGGATTGTCGATAGAAGAAAAGTCAACAAATGTTGGCTGGTACAACTTGTAGCATAATTAGAAGACGGAGAAAAAAAACGTGGGTTGGCAATCCGCAGGAAATTTGAGACGAAAATAATGCGTTTTTAACGTGTTTTCACACTAGCAGAAGCTCAATAAATAGAGCTCCCCTTTCATTCTGAAATCATCATTCTTCGAGTTTTCTCTCATCTTATAAGCATTTGAGTGCTTAGTTCTATAATATTTGTGAGGTGTTTGTTCTCCTGTATTAAGATAGTGTGCGTTATCTTTGGCAACACAGTGAGTGGTTGTACACCGTAAAATATTATAGTGGAATTCTTTTCATCTTACCCGTGGTTTTTACCCTAATAATGTTTAGGGATTTTCAACGTAAATCTCGGTGTCCAGTTTATTCTTTATTTTCGAGTTTTATTATCTCAAATAACCGCACGTGGGACTAACAAGTAGTATCAGAGCCTAGGTTTAAAATTTCTTAAAATTCTGAGTATGCTCTGTGGTTGCAGCCTAGACTGATCTTCCACATCAGAAAAGATTTTTTGAGATTTTTTATTTAAAGCGGGATTATTTTGTCCAGTCTACTAAAATTGTTGTAGACAAAATAACGGGAAGGTACGAGATAGCAAAGTTCAATGGAAGCAATTTTATGCTGTGAAAAATAAAGATACAAGCAGTTTTAAAAAAGGAAAATTGCTTGGCAGCTATTGGAGATAGACCGGTGGAGATTACGGATTATGGAAAGTGGAATGAGATGAATGATAATGCTGTTGCTAATTTACACTTGGATATAGCAGACGAAGTATTGTCAAGTATCTCTGAGATAAAAATAACAAAAGTTATCTGGGATACTCTGACAAAGATATACGAGGTCAAGTCGCTACACAACATGATTTTCCTAAAGAGAAGGCTTTATACTCTTCAGATGGCGGAATCTTCATTGATGACCGACCATATCAACACACTAAATATTTTATTTGCCCAACTCACTTCCATGGGTCATAAAATAGGGAAAAATGAACGTGCGGAGCTTCTACTTCAAAGTCTATCATATTCATATGATCAACTTATCATCAACATAACTAACAATATTCTTATGGGCTTTCTAAAATTTGACGATGTCTTAACTGTGGTTCTCGGAGAATAAAGCCTACGCAAGAATAAGGAAGACAGGTTGGTAACTTCGAAGCAGGCAGAGGCTTTACCAATGATAAGAGTTGGACCGTGACTCCAGTGGGAGCCAGAGACGGGGTAAATCAGAGTCGAGAAGTAAGAAAAAAAATATTTACTGCTTTAAATGTGGCGGTAAATGGCACATCAAGAAAGAGTGTACGAGTATCGGGAAAAATTCTCAAGGAAATGTGGCAAGTACTTCAGGCAGTGGTGAAATATTATTCAGAGAAGCGGCAACAGTTGCAGAAGGCATACACAAATTTTGTGATACATGGATTATGGATTCACGAGCGACATGGCACATGACGTCTCGAAGAGAATGGTTTGATCATTATGAACTAGTCTCAGGAGGATCTGTATTCATGGAAAATGATCATGCCTTGGAAATCGCTGGGGTCGATACTATCAAAATAAAGATGTTTGATGGCATCATTCGCACCATACAGGAGGTACGACATGTGAAAGGACTGACGAAGAATCTTTTGTCCTTGGGGCAATTGGATGACATCGGGTGTAAAACTCGTATCGAGAAAGGGATCATGAAAATTGTGAAGGGTGCGCTTGTGTTTATGAAGGCGGAAAAAGTTGCTGCAAATCTGTATGTACTTTTGGGAGAAACACAAAAAGAGGCAGAATTAGCTGTTGCATCAATTGGTTCAGGAGAAGAATTATCGGTGTTATGGCATAGAAAGCTCGGGCATATGTCAGAAGGAGGGTTGAAAATTCTCTCAGAACGGAAGCTGCTGCCGATACTTACAAAAGTGTCACTACCCTTTTGTGAGCACTGTGTTACTAGTAAACAACACAGATTAAAGTTTGGCACTTCTACTGCCAGAAGCAAAAGTATATTGGAGCTGATTCATTCGGATGTTTGGCAAGCACCGGTTGTATCCCTATGAGGAGCGAGATACTTTGTTTCGTTCATTGATGATTTCTCTATGAGATGTTGGGTGTATCCAATCAAGAAGAAATCAGACATTTTCCAAGTCTTCAAAGATTTCAAAGCGCGGGTTGAACTTGATTCTGAAAAGAAAATCAAGTGTCTAAGGACTGAAAATGGAGGAGAATATACCAGTGACGAGTTTGATACATTTTGTCAACATGAAGGCATCGAAAGACAATTCACGACGGCTTACACACCTCAACAGAATGGAGTGGCAAAGCGGATGAACAGAACCTTGTTGGACAGAACAAGAGCTATGTTGAGGACTGCAGGTCTAGAAAAGTTATTTTGGGTGGAAGCAGTCAAAATCGCTTTTTATATTATCAATCGTTCTCCTTCAGTGGCGATTGATCTGAAGACTCCGATGGAGATGTGGACCGGGGAAGCCGACAGATTATTCTCATTTGCACACATTTGGAAGTCCTGTGTACGTTTTGTACAATGAGCAAGAAAGATCGAAGTTGGATTCGAAATCCAGAAAATGTATCTTCTTGGGATATGCTGATGGAGTAAAGGGGTTTCGCTTGTGGGATCCTACTGTTCACAAGCTTTTCGTCATCGGAGAAGTTATCTTCGAGAAAGATAAAGTAAAGGGAGAGAAAGGCACACTGAATTCAGAAACTACTATATTTCAGGTGGAAAATAAGACAGACGAAGGTCAAATTTCTTGTGAAGCAGTACCAGAGCACGAAGAACAAGAACATGTTGAGTCTGGAGTTTCCAATGTGAGGCAGTCAACTCGAGACAGAAGACCACCAGGTTGGCTTTCAGATTATGTCACTGAAAGCAACATTGCATATTGTCTATTATCAGAGGATGATGAGTCATCGAGTTTCCACGAGGCTTCTCAAAGCTCGGATGTATCCTTGTGGATGATAGCAATTCAGGAAGAATTGGAGGCATTAGACAAGAATAAAACGTGGGATCTTGTTACACTACAACGAGGGAGGAAAGCCATTGGAAACAGATAGGTCTATAAGATCAAGCGTGATGGCAATAACCAAGTGGAGCGGTATCGTGCTAGATTGGTGGTAAAAGGGTATGCTCAGAAAGAAGGCATTGACTTCAATGAAATATTTTCACATGTGGTTCGGCTTACAATAGCCAGAGTAGTGTTGGCATTGTGTGCGGTGTTTGACCTACATCAAGAACAGTTAGATGTGAAAATGACATTTCTTCGTGGAGATCTTGAAGAAGAAATCTATATGCTCTAGCCAGAAGATTTTGCAGAAATAGGCAAAGAGAACTTAGTTTGCAGCTTGAACAAATCTCTGTACGGTCTCAAATAGGCGTCGAGGTAGTTGGTACAAGAGATTGATTCCTATATCATGAGCCTTGGATACAAAAGACTTAGTGCAGACCCTTATACATAGTTCAAGAGGTCTAGTGATGATCATATTATTTTAGTGTTGTACGTGGACGACATGTTGGTAGCAGGCCCTAACAAAAATCAGGTCCAAGGATTGAAGGCACAGTTGGCTAGGGAATTTGATATGAAGAACTTGAGACCAGCAAACATGATTCTAGGGATGCAAGTTCATCGAGACAGAAGTAACAGAAAGATTTGGCTTTCCCAGAAAAATTATTTGAAGAAAATCTAGCAACACTTCAACATGCAAGATAGTAAGCCAATTTCGACCCCTCTTCCTGTTAACTTCATGTTATCCTCTGAGATGTGTCCTAGCAGTGAAGCAGAGAGGATGGAGATTTTTCGAGTAATATATGCATCAGCATTGGGAAGTTTGATGTTCGCCATGATATGTACAAGGCCAGACATTACTCAAGCAGTGGGAGCAGTTAGTCGGTATATGGCGAATCCTGGACGAGAGCATTTGTGTACAGTTAAGAGGATCCTTAGATACATTAACGGTACCTCGAATGCTGCATTATGTTATGGTGGATCAGATTTTACACTCAGTGGCTAAGTCGATTCAGATTATGCAGGTGATCCTGATAACAAGAAATCTACTACTGGTTATGTGTTTACACTTGCGAGAGGAGCAGTAAGCTGGGTTTCAAAACTGCAAACAGTTGTGGCGTTATCAACAAAAGAGGCAGAATACATGGCAGCTACTCAAGCTTGCAAGGATGCAATATGTATTAAAAGGTTATTAGAAGAAATCGGACACAAAAAATAGAATGTTCCATTGTTTTGTGATAGTCAGAGTGCCTTGTACATCGCAAGGAATCCAGCCTTTCATTCCAGGACGAAACACATTGGAGTGTAATTTCACTTTGTGCGGGAAGTAGTAGAAGAAGGAAATGTGGATATGCAGAAAATCCATACAAAGGATAACATAGCTGATTTTCTGACCAAGCCAGTGAACACTGATAAGTTTGAGTGGTGTAGATCCTCAAGTGGCCTAGCGGAAACGTAAGCAGCAGGGAATGACAAGATTGAAAGGATGTGTGGAGATGTGTTTGATTCTCAATCAAATCTCCAAGTGGGAGAAATGTAGGTAGAAGAAAATTCAACAAATGTTGGCTTGTACAACTTGTAGCATAATCAGAAGACAGAATAAAAAAACATGGGTTGGCAATCCGTAGGAAATTTCAGATGGAAATAACGCGTTTTCACACTGACAGAGGCTCTATAAATAGAGATCCCCCTTCATTCTGAAATCATCTTTTTTCGAGTTTTCTCTCATCTTATAAGCATTTGAGTGTTTAGTTCTATAATATTTGTGAGGTGTTTGTTCTATTGTATTAAGAGATTGTGTGTTCTCTTTGGAAATACAGTGAGTGGTTTTACACCGTAAAATATTATAGTGGAATTCTTTTCATCTTGCCCGTGGTTTTTACCATAATAATTTTTAGGGATTTTCCACGTAAATATCGGTGTCCAGTTTATTCTTTATTTTCGAGTTTTATTATCTCAAATTACCGCACGTGGGACCAACAAAAATGACATCTCTCATAGAGGAAAAAAAGGCAGAAGGATGGTCAATGTGGTTGCAAGACGAGTTTATCTATGAGGATCATGAAATTAGATTTGGATAGCCAAAGAAAGTTAAAAGGAAAGAATTGTAGGCTAGGAACACCTGAGGGCAACATAGAATGCTCAAATGTAGACTTTTGGAGCATAGAAGTTTTATGTTGAAATTGAGAGTTGGAGGAGTAAGTTGAAATGAGAAGGGAGCAAGTGAAAATAATGCATTGTCTGTTTTAAAGTAGGCTTTCAAGGGCCACTTTGTTATATAAAAGTTGTTTTCATGTTAAAATGTTGTTGTTGAAATTATGAGGAAAGATAAGGTAAGTTAGGGTAATAAATTCTAATTTTTTTTTCATCTCGAAAATCCCAAGAAAATACCATTTTGGTCAGGCTCACTTGTCATTTATTTGCAAATTTATTGACATATTGTGAGCTCTTATGATTAATCGGTGATTAATTACATATTGGTTTTGGTTAATGATTTCTATTGATGAATTTTTAGATAATGTATTTGTGATTTAATATCGTTCACCTAAAGCCTCATGTACGTCGTTGCATCCAGATGATTGGAATAATCGCATAATCGCTTCTTTGAGGTAATTGATTCTCGTTCACGTTAGTTTCTCTCTTATTATGTTTTGTGCTGAATTTTTGGGCTTACACATGTTTGAAGTAGGTTACACCCACGTACATAATTTCATTGCATGCAAGGTATTTGTATCAATGCTTACTTGAACTTTGTTTGATATTCCATATTACCAGTCAACATTTTGTATGGAATTCATTGATCAGTATCAGATATAATATGAGTTATTGTCATTTGGTTCATTCCCAATTCATTGTGTGTAAATTGGTGTTGTCATACCATATATAATAATATCAATCGCTGATGCCTAGTATACACGTGTCATGGTTTCTCAGTATTATGACACATAGACTTCAATTGAGTCACATCATGACACATTGGTATATGTATACTCTTAGACTCCTTCATAGAGAATATCCTTCGTATGATATTGATACAAGTGGCTTGAGTGAGCCCTTGCATCCTCTTTGATCTATCTTTATAGATCTGTATTTCTAATACATAAGATGATTACTAATTAGCTATATTTTAGTTGATTGTAATAATCTCACATCATTCTCAATAAGTATGATGTCATCAACATAAAGTACTAGGAGTGTTAGTGTGTTTCCACTAACTTTCTTATACAGACATAATTACTCATAATTCTTAACAAAATTAAACTCTTTGATGGTGTTAAGGTATCTAAGGTTCCAACTCCTCGATGTCTGTTCGAGACAAAAAATCGATCTCTGAAGTTTGTATATTTTATACTCACTTACTACAATAACCATTAAGGAACATAATCTTTACATCCAGCTCGCATATTTCATAGTCATATCATGTTGTTATGACTAGCAGAATTCTAATGGACTTTAACTTTGCGAGTGGATAAATGTTTCCTCATTGTCAATTTCTGGTCTTTAAGTATATTTTGCTGTTAGTCTAACTTTAAAGTTCACTATATTCTCATCAACTCTAAGCTTCCTTTTGTGATGGATCGGTTCGGGCACCTTTGAAGGTGTTTCAAACACAATATTCTCAATGAGCTGCAATAGCTTGTGTTCTAAGAATGTACAAACCGATGAATTATATCGAATTTGATTTTAAACTAAGCGAAAAATACTCGAAATAATCTTTCGTTAAGAAAGCTAATCAGTTTATAGTTTTTAATTTATGCAAACTGATTAACTGATGTAAGAGGGATCAGTTCTTGCATATATCAGTTCAGTTAAAGTGAAAATTGAACTGATAACAACTTGAACTATCGAATCAATTTTAAAGCGAAAGTTAAGTAATTAAATACACAAGATATGTTTATGAATGTTCGGAGACTTCAACTACTCCTACGTCACCTCTTATACCACCTCGGGTAGGTTCCACTAGAAGACTTTGATTTATACAATACCTTGTATAAACCCACTCATCTTAGGGCTTACCCTACTGCCTAACTGAACTCCTAGCCTAGACTGAAGGCAGCATCTTCCAGCCAACACTTGTTTAACGTCTATGTGTTAAAGACTACAGATACAAGTTTTACGTCTTTGTGCAAGACTCACTCAGCTAGTTAATAAGCTCAACTCTCTATAAATGTGAGTGATGGTGTGTGTGCGCATGTAAGAACTGAACTATGAATACAACACGAAGATGTTCTCACAGACTGAGAATTTTGCTTCTATACTAAGTAGTTGGCATGCTCTGTTTCTCTTTTGAACTTCACACACTTCTTCTCGTCTTCACTGATCTTCATCTTCTATTTATAGGTGTGAAGCTTGATCGTACAGTGAAACTCAATTATTGTATCCATTGCATTTTGAATCCGTTCCTCAATATTTGTCTTGTACTTTTCGACAGCCACTCTGGAACGTTTTGGCTTTAAGAACTGCTGCAACGTCTATTATTGTCCTCAAACTGGACAAAAAGCTTTTCCTTAGTGCACAAAGCTGGATTCCATTAAATAAGCTTGTCGTATTCTGCAAACTGATTGATTCCTAACTGATGTTCTGAACTGGTCAGTTGAATTGATCTTGAGCTGGTTCGGTGAAATCAGTTGGCTCGTCAGCTACACTGATTTCGCTGCTTCAGTTCAACTGGGCAGCTGGACAGTTGAGCTCTTCATCAGCTGGCTGAGCTTCTGAAGATCTTCTGCTGAACTGTCTATCAGCTGGACAATCAGTTGAACTGGTATTTTGATATTTCAGTTGATCTGGTTCAGTTTGCGCGATCAGTTGATACTTTCAGTTTGCGTCTCGATAGCTTCAGTTTTGGCTCGATAACTGATCAGTTCGAATCCTGATCAGTTCCAGTTTATGCGCACTTAGGTAAAATCATTAGAAACAAAATGAAAATTTTTGTTAACATCAAAATCAAGATTACGAACATGAAATGTTTCAACATTTTGTAATATCATTCGCATCATATGAGAAAAATTCCCTCAATTGAATCTAATAAAGACCAAAATTGGTTCGAATAAAGACCAAAATTGTGTATCTCTTCTACTGACGGTTGGGACATGGGTTTTACAATCTGAAGTATGTCTGTTCATAGAAGTAATATCCAACATGGTTATTTGGGTATTCCACCAAGTAGCACAAACTCGATCTATTATCCAATTTGTGAAGTCCCGAAAATTTTAAGTCCATATGAACCACGTGCGTGCAAGTTATTAAATTCCTTATGTATTTTATGATTTTAATGCATACTTTCATTTAATTTATGAAATTTATTATTTTAATTATTTATGTTTATTTAATGTACGTTAAAATATTTTCTTGAGTTTATGTTCAGATGTTTATTCGAGGCGGAATCAAGGAAAGGAGACCGGGACGATTTTAGTAAATATTATTGTGGTATTTTATTTTAAGTTAGGCTTGAGGCATTTTTAAATAATTTATGAAGTTTAAAGCCTAATTTGAATATTAAGTTATTTTAGAATTTTAAACTTTTAAAGTTTATTAATTTAAGGATGTATTATTTTTAGTAGAGAATCATCATTTTTATTTAGTATACTAATTGATTAATTAGTATTTTTATTATATTAATTTAAAATCCTTAAAATGATCATTTATTAAATGATTTATTTAAACATGCAAGCACACACAATTTGACTCACACACACACTCACACCTTTACACATACATATACACGTATATTACATATACACACAAAACAAAACACATGTTATTCAACCTATTTGACTAAGGAGAAAAGAAAGTTTTTAAAAACTCTTCTCTCCATTATTATTTTTGGTTCCTCTCCACTTTTCTTTATCAAATTGTCTTTCCAAGAGCACGTCCATCTTTTTTTTTCCTTTGAAATATTCCAGCATCTTTTGGTTGAGGTTATTCAAGAAAAATTCGAGCAAAGTTAGTCCCGGATCGTCTTCCGTATCGTCTCCGCTTCGGTATCGTCGTTACGGTATTTTTAAATATCAAAAGGCACGTATAATCTGTTCTTGCTGCATCGATCATGTCATATTATGTATTAAGTTGTTTTTAAGCATAAAAATGTATGTATGATGTAGAAGTTTGAGCAGAAAAATCTACCGAATGTATTTGGAAGTATTTTTGGAGTTGAAATTTCGTGTTATGATGGTCTTTCGAAAACTGAGATTTTTCTGTACATATTTTGCGAAAACTTTCAACTACAAAAACGTAGATCTTTTTGATACGTTCGATTTGATATAAAATTCGAGTTATTTGGATTAAAAACGAGTGAGTTATTGTGTTTTTAGTATGACTGCTCAAATTAGATCCGAAAATTCCTGTTTTGATGTTCTTTCAAAAACTGCAATTTTTCGGTACATATTTTGAGAAAACTTTCAACTACAAAAACGTAGATCTTTTTGATACGTTCGATTTGATATAAAATTCGAGTTATTTGGATTAAAAACGAGTGAGTTATTGTGTTTTTAGTATGACTGCTCAAATTAGATCCGAAAATTCCTGTTTTGATGTTCTTTCGAAAACTGCAATTTTTCGGTACATATTTTGAGAAAACTTTCAACTACAAAAACATAGATCTTTTCGATACGTTCGATTTGATATAAATTTCGAGTTATTTGGATTAAAAACGAGTGAGTTATGATGTTTTTCGTATGACTGCTCAAATCGTGTTTCAAGAAAGTTATGAATTTTAATGTGTTCTTGAAGTTTTTATGTTGCAGGCTTTGTTGGGGATCGATGGGTGATCGTTGCTGCATATAAGAAAGTTAGTAATGATGTTTAGAGTATTTTTGAGGTTTCGATTCATGTCGTTAAAAGCTTGAATTATTAAGAAGTCGTAAGAAATAAACTTTAATATAAATGACAGTATTTTTGGGTCGTATAAATTGTAGGGTGATTATAAAAGTTTAGTTCATTGTTATGGTGTCCTAGAATGGTCTCATAGTGTGGAATCTTGATGCATTATGTGTTAATTGGGAGAATAGACATGTCATAAAATTTTCATCAAATAATTCGTTGGGCAGACGGACACGGACGACGGAGGTTAGCACGGGGTTCGTGCCTTCTCATTTCTTCGACACATATTTAAACGCACAGACACGGACCCGTACACGGACCTAGGGACGGGGTCCGTGCTCCTTCTTTTACATGACACATATGAGGCAGTACCTACACAGACCCGGGGCCTAACCTGGGTACGGGGTCCGTGTAGCTTCAGTTTTTGGGATAAATATTTTATCACTTAAGGTTTGGTTTGAGGTGTTATGGTATGATTTAACATTAATGTTTTACAAGGTCAAGTGGTGAGAAATTATAGAATGTTCTAAGAAATTATTTAGCTTGAGATTAAGCATGACTTTTACGTTTAAGTTGTACACGTTAAGCTTATGAATTCATGTTAGTATGTTGCAGCAACGACACGATTGACATCCAACGAATCCCTCAGCGCTAAGTAAGTATGTATGACGTGCAAAGAAAATATTTGAAGTTTTTGAGGTATGCTAAATGTCTTGTGACCAAAAGTAAATGGGTTTGGAAGTCGGTGAACGTGGCCGAGGACCTCTCCACCCCGTTAAATTATGAACGGGTTTGAAGTTAGGATTGGAAAGCGTTAAATTATGAACGGGGACCAATCCGCCCGTTAAATTATGAACGGGTTAGATCGTGGTTGTGAAGCGTTAAATTATGAACGTGGATCAACTGGCCTGTTAAATTATGAACAGGGATCTCATGTATGTGGCAGTGGATACGTCCCTGTCATCCCAGTACTGTGGTTTGTCTGATCAGATATTTATTATGTTAAGGGTCACTTGCTTTGAAACATCCTCTACGAAAATGATGAAGTTACGTATGTTCAAGTATGTTCAAGTATGCAGTATGTTTATGAAAGTTTATGATGATGGCACGTCAGAGTATGTATGTACGTATGTTCAAAGTCATTATGCAAAATTCAAAGTTATTATGCAGAGTTCAAGCTATTATTCAAGTTCAAGTTTCAAAGTATGTATGTTCAAGTTTTAAGGTTATTATGAAAGTTTTAAATTTATTATGCAAGTTTCAAGTTTATTATGCAAGTTCAAGTTTGAAGTTATGTATGTTCTATTTTTAAGTTGCATGCGATTTTATAATGTAGTACTCGTTATTCCAGTTTATACGTGTTGAGTCTTTAGACTCACTAGACTTGATCGATGCAGGTGAGTATGTTGATGAGGAGACAGGAGGTGGCGACCAAGGGGCAGGCTTGGACTGAGCGGAAGGCTAAACCCGAGGACCACTATGTTTATGTTTTATGAAAACTTTAAAATATTATGTTTTTATGTTGGTTGTGAGATAATTTGGAATAAGTACTTTGTTGGAAAATTTGAGTATGGGATGTTGATTTTAAATATTATTATGTTGAATGATAAGTAACGACTGTATGAATTTTATGTTTAAGAAAATTTTTAATTTTTCCGCAAATTTTGAAGTAGTAAAAGTACGGTACGTTTCAGTTGGTATCAGAGCGAGGTTTTCTTGTAAAGGGTTATGCCTACTGCCAGTCGCAAGAAGCTCACGAAGTCACACCTCAAGTCTGTAAGTTTTAAAGTCTTTTAAGTAATGAACATCAAGTCATGATTTCAGTATGTGTATGCTTTAAATTCTATTACCTGTATGTTTACATGACATACGTTTCAGAGTACAGGCTGACTTGTCATTATGAATTGAGATTGGATCTTTAAAATTTTTATGCATGTTATGACATGAAATGAGAAAGTAATTAATTTCTTGCATGTTGGTGTGGTGGACTTGGACATGAGTAAGAATTTTATTTTTGGGCGTTTGGAAAAGTTGAAAATGATTTGTCTATATTAATTTTTGGTTAATAGTACTGATGTTATACTTGTGGGTCATAAGTTAAACTTGATAATGATGAATGCTTTTGGGACTTGTAGATTTTATAAGAAATTTCTGATGATTCATGGTTGTTAGCTGAGTTGATTCTTTTAGAACTCCATTAAAGGATTAATGGTTCGGGACTACGACGATCTTTAGAAATATAAAGACGTAGAATTTATTTAGGATGCATGTCTTTCCAGTTGGATTTAAGGATTGAATTGCACGAATTGAAAATTTTAAAGACCTAAGTGCAAAGCAATATTCTAAGGGATTATTTTCGAATTTACCAAATTTTGGGATTAAATTATTAGTTCAAGAATTTTAAGGTTAATGGGGTTAAGTCGAAAAATTTATGGTTATGAAGATGCAAATTTCAAAGAGTTGTAGGGCCAAAAATATAAATTTTGGGAACTTTAAGGGCCAAATTGCAAAGTCCGAAATTTTTGAGGATTAAATACGAACTTTTGAGGAACACTTGGGATTTTAAATATTAATAGAAATGTAAGACATGTTATGGAAATTGATTTTGGGTTTAATAATCTTAAGATTGTCGAACTTTATGTTACGAGAAACTTATAAGATGGAATTAAGAATGCCAACAACTTATGGGTAATTGTGGAATTCTTGAAATTTAGGACAATTGGGTAAATTTTTTTAGGAAATTAAGAATTTATGCTACAATTTTAAGAAATTGGGAGAACTAGTTTAGCGGTAAATGAGAATTGAATGGTTTAAATGATAGAAATCTCGGGGATTTAAGCTCGAAGAGATCATTAGAACATTGAAGTATTTGGGTTATAATATTATAAGAAATGGTAATCAAGGGAGTTGTAAGATGAATTGATATTTGGCTCGAAAGTTAGGCGCTAGTGAATTAATGTTGCGGCAAATTAAGAATTTAAAATGATAACGATTTGAGGTAAAAGTTGCTCAATTAACTAAGTTATAAGAGTAGACAATAAGTTAGCAAAATTTTTGGGAACTTAAGATTTATGTGTTATAAGTTTTTATCAATGATCTTAACAGCTAGGACTATACTTTTGTTGGAATTTTATTTTCTAGAAAGTTGACTATGATCGATGGTTAGGTTACTCGATAGATGTATGAAAAGATTTAAGTAGACATCTGGTTTTGAGAAATTTTTTTTTGTAAGTTATTAAGAAAATTTGGAATAAGTAAATATGTGTGTTGGAATTATGTTATCTAAAACTATTTGGATTGCGCAAGTTGAATTTAAAATGTATGAAATATTTGTTAGTACGGAAATTTTTGTGGGTGAAATAAATACAAAAGGAAATTAGTGGTGTTCAACATAAGTTCTCAATCAATGAATATTAAGATTTTTTTTTTATTTAGTAAGAAATCTAAAAGTTTGCCATGGTGGTACGACAAATCACGATGCATTTTATTAATTAATGAATATTACAATACAAAGTAATGGATAAACAACAATTACAAGTAATCGTAAAAATAAAGAAAAAACATGAGGAGGATATTCTCCGATAAATACAAGAATCGTAAATATAATAACTAAAATAATTGAAAATAACTTTGCAAAAGCCATCTTCTTTTTCTTCGGAAAAAAAAAAAAATTTTGATGAAAAATAACTTTTAGAAGAGAAGAGAAAGTTGGAGTGATTGAATGTATTTGTGAGATGGTATTTATAGAGAGGAAAAAAAAAAAAAAAACTAGCCGTTAGTTACCGTTTTATGACCGTTGGTATATGTATGTATTTGTATAATTTTATGGTAAAAATATGGTGTATATAATATTAGATATGTTTAAATAATTATGTATATCATATCTCATTATTATAATGAGATGTCATAATTTATTTTGTTTAAAAATCTTATAGACTTTTATATTTGTTGTATTCCTTGCTCGAAATTAAAGGTTGACAACAATTTTATATTTGGGACGTATTTGTAAATAACTAAGTTACATACGGTGGTATTGTAAGGTAAAGAATTGATTCAAGAGTTGTAGGCCAATATTATTATGAGGTAAGATAAGATTTAACTTTTAAGTGTATTGGCGTGGATAGAAGTTGATCAGAAAAATTTTGGTGCTAAGATTTCTTAGGCTAAACTGCATTGATGCTAATGTATTAGTTCGATGAACATTACGAGTATAGTATAAGAAAAGTAAAATACGATAAGCTTGAACCTTCATTTCTAATACTGGGAACAACGAAAAAAGTTAGAAGTCAAGATCATAGTAAAGTAAAAGTAAGTCTCCATAAGTCATTTTAAGTTGTGAATCGCAAACGAGGTTTTTGGTAGGAAATTTAATTAGGATTGAAGAGACGTAAGACAACATAAGACTTAAATATTTATCAGAGTAGCGCAGCGGTAGCGTGGATTTTTAGAATACTAGAATTAAGAATCTAAACTTTTGGATTATTGAGGATTAGCGAATTTCGGGGACGAAATTCAAATTAAGGGGGATAGATTGTGAAGTCCCGAAAATTTTAAGTCCATATGAACCACGTGCGTGCAAGTTATTAAATTCCTTATGTATTTTATGATTTTAATGCATACTTTCATTTAATTTATGAAATTTATTATTTTAATTATTTATGTTTATTTAATGTACGTTAAAATATTTTCTTGAGTTTATGTTCAGATGTTTATTCGAGGCGGAATCAAGGAAAGGAGACCGGGACGATTTTAGTAAATATTATTGTGGTATTTTATTTTAAGTTAGGCTTGAGGCATTTTTAAATAATTTATGAAGTTTAAAGCCTAATTTGAATATTAAGTTATTTTAGAATTTTAAACTTTTAAAGTTTATTAATTTAAGGATGTATTATTTTTAGTAGAGAATCATCATTTTTATTTAGTATACTAATTGATTAATTAGTATTTTTATTATATTAATTTAAAATCCTTAAAATGATCATTTATTAAATGATTTATTTAAACATGCAAGCACACACAATTTGACTCACACACACACTCACACCTTTACACATACATATACACGTATATTACATATACACACAAAACAAAACACATGTTATTCAACCTATTTGACTAAGGAGAAAAGAAAGTTTTTAAAAACTCTTCTCTCCATTATTATTTTTGGTTCCTCTCCACTTTTCTTTATCAAATTGTCTTTCCAAGAGCACGTCCATCTTTTTTTTTCCTTTGAAATATTCCAGCATCTTTTGGTTGAGGTTATTCAAGAAAAATTCGAGCAAAGTTAGTCCCGGATCGTCTTCCGTATCGTCTCCGCTTCGGTATCGTCGTTACGGTATTTTTAAATATCAAAAGGCACGTATAATCTGTTCTTGCTGCATCGATCATGTCATATTATGTATTAAGTTGTTTTTAAGCATAAAAATGTATGTATGATGTAGAAGTTTGAGCAGAAAAATCTACCGAATGTATTTGGAAGTATTTTTGGAGTTGAAATTTCGTGTTATGATGGTCTTTCGAAAACTGAGATTTTTCTGTACATATTTTGCGAAAACTTTCAACTACAAAAACGTAGATCTTTTTGATACGTTCGATTTGATATAAAATTCGAGTTATTTGGATTAAAAACGAGTGAGTTATTGTGTTTTTAGTATGACTGCTCAAATTAGATCCGAAAATTCCTGTTTTGATGTTCTTTCAAAAACTGCAATTTTTCGGTACATATTTTGAGAAAACTTTCAACTACAAAAACGTAGATCTTTTTGATACGTTCGATTTGATATAAAATTCGAGTTATTTGGATTAAAAACGAGTGAGTTATTGTGTTTTTAGTATGACTGCTCAAATTAGATCCGAAAATTCCTGTTTTGATGTTCTTTCGAAAACTGCAATTTTTCGGTACATATTTTGAGAAAACTTTCAACTACAAAAACATAGATCTTTTCGATACGTTCGATTTGATATAAATTTCGAGTTATTTGGATTAAAAACGAGTGAGTTATGATGTTTTTCGTATGACTGCTCAAATCGTGTTTCAAGAAAGTTATGAATTTTAATGTGTTCTTGAAGTTTTTATGTTGCAGGCTTTGTTGGGGATCGATGGGTGATCGTTGCTGCATATAAGAAAGTTAGTAATGATGTTTAGAGTATTTTTGAGGTTTCGATTCATGTCGTTAAAAGCTTGAATTATTAAGAAGTCGTAAGAAATAAACTTTAATATAAATGACAGTATTTTTGGGTCGTATAAATTGTAGGGTGATTATAAAAGTTTAGTTCATTGTTATGGTGTCCTAGAATGGTCTCATAGTGTGGAATCTTGATGCATTATGTGTTAATTGGGAGAATAGACATGTCATAAAATTTTCATCAAATAATTCGTTGGGCAGACGGACACGGACGACGGAGGTTAGCACGGGGTTCGTGCCTTCTCATTTCTTCGACACATATTTAAACGCACAGACACGGACCCGTACACGGACCTAGGGACGGGGTCCGTGCTCCTTCTTTTACATGACACATATGAGGCAGTACCTACACAGACCCGGGGCCTAACCTGGGTACGGGGTCCGTGTAGCTTCAGTTTTTGGGATAAATATTTTATCACTTAAGGTTTGGTTTGAGGTGTTATGGTATGATTTAACATTAATGTTTTACAAGGTCAAGTGGTGAGAAATTATAGAATGTTCTAAGAAATTATTTAGCTTGAGATTAAGCATGACTTTTACGTTTAAGTTGTACACGTTAAGCTTATGAATTCATGTTAGTATGTTGCAGCAACGACACGATTGACATCCAACGAATCCCTCAGCGCTAAGTAAGTATGTATGACGTGCAAAGAAAATATTTGAAGTTTTTGAGGTATGCTAAATGTCTTGTGACCAAAAGTAAATGGGTTTGGAAGTCGGTGAACGTGGCCGAGGACCTCTCCACCCCGTTAAATTATGAACGGGTTTGAAGTTAGGATTGGAAAGCGTTAAATTATGAACGGGGACCAATCCGCCCGTTAAATTATGAACGGGTTAGATCGTGGTTGTGAAGCGTTAAATTATGAACGTGGATCAACTGGCCTGTTAAATTATGAACAGGGATCTCATGTATGTGGCAGTGGATACGTCCCTGTCATCCCAGTACTGTGGTTTGTCTGATCAGATATTTATTATGTTAAGGGTCACTTGCTTTGAAACATCCTCTACGAAAATGATGAAGTTACGTATGTTCAAGTATGTTCAAGTATGCAGTATGTTTATGAAAGTTTATGATGATGGCACGTCAGAGTATGTATGTACGTATGTTCAAAGTCATTATGCAAAATTCAAAGTTATTATGCAGAGTTCAAGCTATTATTCAAGTTCAAGTTTCAAAGTATGTATGTTCAAGTTTTAAGGTTATTATGAAAGTTTTAAATTTATTATGCAAGTTTCAAGTTTATTATGCAAGTTCAAGTTTGAAGTTATGTATGTTCTATTTTTAAGTTGCATGCGATTTTATAATGTAGTACTCGTTATTCCAGTTTATACGTGTTGAGTCTTTAGACTCACTAGACTTGATCGATGCAGGTGAGTATGTTGATGAGGAGACAGGAGGTGGCGACCAAGGGGCAGGCTTGGACTGAGCGGAAGGCTAAACCCGAGGACCACTATGTTTATGTTTTATGAAAACTTTAAAATATTATGTTTTTATGTTGGTTGTGAGATAATTTGGAATAAGTACTTTGTTGGAAAATTTGAGTATGGGATGTTGATTTTAAATATTATTATGTTGAATGATAAGTAACGACTGTATGAATTTTATGTTTAAGAAAATTTTTAATTTTTCCGCAAATTTTGAAGTAGTAAAAGTACGGTACGTTTCACAATTTGTCTCACACTGTCTGCTTCACATAAGTAGGACATCCTTATATTCTAATATAAGAATATTTGGGAGGCTTCTTCATCTATATCACATATGGTGTTTTGTCAACTGCCTTTGTATAGATGTTGTTCAACAACATTTTCAGAGTCTCAAGCACATATCCCCGAAAAGATGTCGACAATTGAGTGATTCACATCATAGATCGAACCATTTCCATCAATGTTTGATTACGATGTTCTGAAACATCATTCAACTATGATATGGCAGAAGAGTCCACTGTGAGAAAATCACATTATCCTTAAGATAGTCTTAAAATTCAGTACTCAAGTATTCTCCATCTCGATCAGATCAAAATATTTTAACACTTTTTCCTAATTGTTTCTCTACTACAACTCAAAATTCTTTGAAATTTTCAAAAACTTCAGACTTATATTTCATCAAATACATATATCCATACCTCAATAATTTATCAGAATAGGTGATGAAGTGAGAGTGCTCATATTTAGTGCTAACACTTAGCGTGCAACACACATGGATTAAATCCAATAGGAAAAGGTCTTTCGTAATTTTTCTTTCAGACATGACTAACATGTATCAAGAGAGTTTATGTCTGACAAATCAAACATGCGCTCTCCCACTAGCTTGTGCATCTTTTTTGATAAATATGTCTCATCGCAGCGTGCCACAAGTGTGCTTGATTAAAACTATCACGTTTTATTTTTTTTTTCTTCTTTTGTTATTGGAATAGCATTAACTTGGATATTAGTAGGTGGAATATCTTTTATTTTTAAGTCGTGGGGATCATTTTTCAATTAATCAGTTCTAATTAAACATTCATTATTGTAAATATTGCAAAAAAAATTTAATAAAAGAACAAGAAAATTCAATTTTATAAAGCATGGAGATGTAAACAATGTTTTTAACTAAATCTGAAACATATAAAAAATCTCCTAATAATAACTTAAAATTATTGTTCAATACTAAATAAATATCTCTGATAGAATTCGCAAAAACTCTTGCTCAATTGCATATCCTTAGGAATATCTCGCCATCCCTATGACCCCTACTTCTTGTCATAGCTTGTAATCATTGCAAAGATCAGATACACATCGAATATTTAAGAAGTTGAGTTGATTGAGATATTTACTTCAAAATAGAATATATCGTTGCCAAAACTCTTATGGGCTAGATATTTCATGAAGTTGCAATTCCAGTGTCCAGGCTTCTCGCTGTAGAACTTTTTTTATATTTTATCGGGTTTTGTGGGCCATTTAGTAGTCTTTAGAACTTGCTGCTTGTTGGGCTTGTTTTTTCTTGGGAGGTGCATAACGCTTTTTCCCTTTCCTTATGGGCATTTTTCTTCACACAAAGACATTAAAAATTGTGTGTAGTCTTGACATAAAAGACGTTAAATATTATGCGGATTGTGAGGTTGTGGCCTACAATCGAGAGTGTGCTAGAAGTTTCAATTAGGAAAGAGATAAGTCCTAAGTTGAAATGGATTTTTACAATGAATTGTATAAATCAAAGTCTTCTAGTGGATCATTCTCAAGAGGAAGAAGGGGTGATATAAGAGTTGTTAATATCTGAACATCCATAAATAAATTCGTGTCTATTTATTTATTACATTTACTTATCATTTATATTGTTTAAAAATACATTGTTGAAGCATTTATGCGTTCTTCAAATATCAAAATATTGCATACCAAGTGATTGATAAAATAATTCAACCAAAATATTTTTACTTATTCAACTAGCATATCTTTTAAATGTATCACAAAATGTTTACTCGGTTTTTATGAAGGATTATTTTGAGTGTCTTCCACTTGGTTTGAAAACCAAACTCGATTTAATTCATAGGTGTTTAATATTTCAAGAATCGAGCTATTATAGCTCAATGATTCTCCTCCAAATCGAACATATCACCTTTTTTGTCCTAGACTAGGAACCCACTAGGAAAACATTTTTTTCCTTTCTTTATGGTGGTCTCATACGTCATAATAATGTTAACTAGATCTTTAAGGCTAGTTTCTATCTTATTCGTGTTGAAGTTTACCACAAACTCGTCAAATGAGAATGAGAGCTGCAGCAGTGTTGTCTATAGCCAACTCGCTCGAGATGACCAAGTCCAAGCCCACTAGCTTATCAATGAGTCCGATCATCTTAACATCATGCTCATGGACCGAGTTCCCATCTCACATGCGTGTAGTCATGAGATATTTGACAGCAGCGTGCCTCAAAGGACATGTTTGCACACCATACAACTCTTGCAGGTGTGAGTAAATGTCAGCAGCATTTACATCATCTTCGAATGGCTTCTACAGTTCATTCGACATAGAAGCTAACATGTAACTCTTAGCTTGCAAATCATAGTCGCGTCAATTATCAAGATTTTCTAGTTCCTCGACACTAGCACTTGCAGTTGCCTATTTTGGAAGAACCTTAGTGAGTACATATACTATCTTCTCTGTAATCATAATAATTTTTAGATTCCATAGCCAATCATGATAATTAGCTCCACTTAGCTAGTGTTGCTCGAGAATAACAAATAATATATTTGCGATGACATCGTAAATGTACTGAAAATGGAAATAGAATAAATGTTACTCAGTATTTTTAAATATTTTATAAGACATAAAATATGAGCTTTAATTTTATGAATTACATCATACTATTTTGACATTTTAACCACCTTCTGATGTATACGAGAAATCAAATTTCTTAGTGAGTACGTCAGGCTCAATTGCTAAATTATGATATCGCATAATATTATTAAATCAAAATTTCTAAAAGGTAAAGTCCAATTGCATCTCATGCAACCCTCACATAATTTGTCTCACGTTTGATAAGGGCCCAATAATATGACGTCGTTTATCTTCACGCGTCGAGCTCAATCCATCAATATTGAATTGTAGTGGATGATCGTCATGAGATCTTCCAATAATATGAGTCAAAGTCATGGGATTTTCACCCAATTCACATCAAGTATGTAAGTGTAAGTCACAGCTTTCCAGCATACAAGTCTCCCCAATAATATGAGTCAGATAATGACCGCGGTTAGCGTTCATCATGCAACAACTGTTGATGGATTTTATTTTATGGGCTTGATATAAAATTTGAATCTTAATCAAAATGAGAGATTTTTATTTTGAAAATGTCTTATCGTTTAATTTTAAAATCGTATCATGTTTGTTTGTATGTTTGTCGGATTAATACAACTCTTGTTATTATAATAATAATAACGTACATACTAGTTCTTTTTATAATATATCACATACATAATAAATAAATAAAAGTTGATCAATAACCAAAAGATATTCGATCCATGAGAACCTTACAAAGAACCAATTTCAAAACCTAGGTAAATACATGGATGTAAATGTAATCTTACACAAGCTTCTCATATTTTATATGTTTTCAGTCTTCAAAACTCCTGACGATCTGGGCTCATCATCTTTCAATCTTGATCTCCTACTAAATCTAATATTTACATCAAATTTTTATGAAACATTGATTTATAAATTGAAGGGTTGAGAACGAACTATAAACCAGACACACTTTAATAATTATCAAATAATAAAAAATTCAACAACGTAAATATCCTAACATACACATAAAACATTGATAATGACTTTCAATCATCCTTTTATCATATAATATATCATATTATAGATTAAAAAATATAATATCACATTTTATCATTAAATCACGTGTCTTGAAAATTTGTTACTAACTGTCATTATTAAAATTAAATAAACATATTTATTCAATTTTAATTAGTTTATTAATAATTAAATTTCTTGTAAAAATAATTTTTTTCATAAATAATTAAATCATATTAATATTTTTATATAAAAAATCCATAACCCATAATTTTATAAAATTGGGAAATTGCCCAGACCCGAAATACAAGAATAATCGTTTATTTTAATCTCAAATTGGTTTGGAGTCCAGCGTAATTTATACGCGAAAATAACGATTCTAAATACTATATGGATGTTGAATAACATACAACGCTCAAGTAAAATTTCGAGCGTTGAAACTAAAAATTTAAAATTTCCGCTGCGCATTGAGTGTGAGAAATCGGTACAACGACAAAAATTACTCAGGCACGCACATATGTGACTCTATCAAAGCCTGAAAAATCCATTTATGACATGTTAAAGTAGATCTTCTGCAAGCTAATTGTTGACTATAGACTTTATTGACTCAAATATAATAAAAAAAATCCTTATATTCTAAACCGAGTTCCTAGTCATTTGGGCCGCCCAAAAGTAGGATAAGAGCCGCTCAAGCTTGAGAGTGACATTTATAATGTTGTGTATCACACTCATTGTTATGGATATAAAGATGTTCAAACACATAGATGGATACTCATATTATGGGTTCACTAAATTACCCTTAATCGAACTTTCAAGTGGTTTAATAAAGTTGATAAAGTCTGTAGTTATTATTATATATCATCAGTCCTAATGATCCGAGACAACACCAAAGCTCAGGATACTAGGATTACGCTTTGAATTTATTAACTAACTTCATAATAGTAATCAAATGACGATATTAGATGAGTCATGACACATATTGTACTTATTACATAATAGTCGATGATTCACTAAAAGTGATTATGGTAGAGAACACTCCCTTGATACTGAAATTATTGACAACCTTTGTTTTTGCCGTGGCGCCGACAGAAGAAAACGAGCCATAACGTTAAGGATCCATCTCTTTTTCGAATCAAGGTTGGGCCACACTCCAATCTCGGACCCTAACGCAATGAGTTCATCAGATTGGGCTTAGGTTGGACCATGTAATGTTAGGAGTAATCGCCTCTGAATGCGCAGTCCAATTCATTTACTATCTATCGGCTATGGCGTCTATAATCCGGCGAAGAACAAAACCCTTCATTCTTCAGTTCAGGGGATTTACATCAATTGCGCCGGGATTAGGGAGCCGAAGGGCTGAAAGAATAGAGAAGATTTTGATTGCAAACAGAGGCGAAATTGCTTGCCGGATTATTCGTACAGCGAAGCGGCTGGGGATTCGAACGGTTGCCGTTTATAGCGATGCCGATGAGAGCAGCTTGCATGTCAAATCGGCTGATGAAGCCGTTCGCATTGGACCCCCTCCGGCTCGGCTCAGCTACCTTAACGCTGCCTCGATCATCGAGGCCGCTAGCAAAACCGGCGCTCAGGTTAACAGTTTTGCGTTTTTTTTTTCTCGAATTCAGCTTATTTGATTCATCTTAAAACAGTTTTGCGTTTTTTTTTCTCGAATTCAGCTTATTTGATTCATCTTAAAGTGACAGTTTTGTTTTGGAGTTTCGGAAAGTTTTTAAAAAATATATATCCGAACTCGCACTGATGAAGTTCCATTTGATGAATCACGAATAACGTAAACTAGTGCTAATTTGGCGCGTGACTTGCTTGACTTTTCACGGATCTATATTTGTTGGCTCATAATCTAGGTCTCATATTCTATGTTTTGGTGTTAGTATTGGTTTCTTATTGTTTCTCGGACGTGCTTTCAGAGTGGGGATAACTTATTTGTGATAATTAGGCTATCCACCCAGGTTATGGTTTCTTATCAGAGAGTGCTGATTTTGCTCGACTTTGTGAAGACGAGGGTCTTACATTCATTGGGCCTCCTGCCTCTGCGATTCGTGACATGGGTGACAAAAGGTAAAAAAGCAGG
This sequence comes from Primulina tabacum, assembly GCF_025594145.1. Classification (NCBI taxonomy): domain Eukaryota; kingdom Viridiplantae; phylum Streptophyta; class Magnoliopsida; order Lamiales; family Gesneriaceae; genus Primulina; species Primulina tabacum. The sequence goes on along the minus strand of NC_134550.1, from coordinate 45,089,972 downwards.
GAATCTCCATTTCCTTCTGTTCATTACTTTTCTCCCTTTGATCATTCTTCAGTTCAGGTTAACTATTTAATTAGTTTTCTCACTCTCACTCCATGTCGTTGTCCTTTCCAATACTTCCAAGTGAGATTAAGACATTAAAAGAAACCAAAGGAAACTTTTGTTTATCACATCAAACTGAATAATCCACTGACATACAAGAGAAAGTAGAGGTGAATCCAAATCACGTATAAAATTAATATTTCTAATTGACATATTTTGAGAAGAAGCTATTTAAATGCACCAAGGAAGTGCTCAACATCAATATGCCCACGTGGTGCGTGTGTTTCAGCTATTTGGCCTTTTCCAGCAACGGACTTTGCATAATTTCTTGTAGTCTCTGTATTATATTTTTTACAAAGATGGGAAAAGGTACATTGCTTATTTTCCACGGGACCTTTATTTTAAGCTTTGATAAGTACATTACCTTCTTGTTCGCTGCACTATTTTTTGACCTTTCCATCCTCTGTTTTCACATATTTAGTCAATGCTTAAGGAATTGTTGCATGGATTGCTAATTGTTTGATATTATACTTCAGTGCTTCAAAGAGAATAATGGGTGCAGCTGGAGTACCCCTTGTGCCTGGATATCATGGTGACAATCAAGATATTGATTTCATGAAGTTGGAAGCAGACAAAATTGGATATCCTATATTGATCAAGCCAACCCATGGAGGTGGAGGGAAGGTGAGCCAGTGATTTGTTCTTTATCGAAAATAGTATGTCAAAGCTGAATTTCTAAGATCATTGGTGGTTCAAATATTTCCTTACTGTAATATCACTATTTGTCATGTAAAATTTCTTTATTGCTGAACAATTTTTATTTTGTCATTTTTGGGTGGGCATAAACGACTGACTCCGAGGCCTATTGGTGTAGACCATGCATGCCCTTATATAATAAAATCGGAATCCGTGTGTTAGTTTGAAAACAATTTTGTTAGCATTAGATGTTAAAACTACCAGATGTGCATTTTTCAAATTATCTTATGCAATTCCTGGTTCAAGCTCTTAATCAAGCAAAATGTGCACTTGACATTGGGCCATTTCTTGTCTTTACTAAACTGATTGCAGACTGGCTATTCAGCATATCCAGTCAAAATTGTTGATGTTTTCTTCTATAACTTTTTATTTTACCGATTCTAGGGTATGAGGATTGTGCAGAGTCCTAATGATTTTGCTGATTCTTTCATTGGTGCGCAACGTGAGGCTGCTGCATCATTTGGAATAAACACTATCTTGTTGGAGAAATATATCACAAAACCTAGGCACATAGAAGTTCAGGTACCCACTTTTTGATGTAATTTATCCATTTTAATACTTCTGTCCTTGTGTTTCCCCTTAGATAGTGTCATGCAGGAAATATTTTCTTTCCATTTTTTATTCAGTTCTTTCCAGTAGCCAATAGGCTTTGAAGTGGGGGAACGACGGCTTAATTGTTCACATAATCACTAGAGACAGCTGCGGAAAAAAAAATCTGAATCTACTAGCATACCATGGCGATAACAGACGATATCATTTGCTTGTATTATCTGTAGATCTTCGGGGACAAACAGGGCAATGTTATACATCTAAATGAGAGAGATTGCAGTATCCAAAGAAGACACCAGAAGATAATCGAAGAAGCTCCTGCTGTAATTCTTCTTCCCCCCCCAGATTTGCTCCTTTATTTTCTTTTTTCCCCCCTGGTGATTGCGAGCTAAGTTATGACCGAAATACTGTATGTGCAGCCAAATATTGATGTTGGTGTTCGCTCCCACTTAGGTCAAGCAGCTGTGTCTGCTGCCAAGGTTATACGTGCATATACCCTTTTCTGCTCTGTTTGTGCCATCACTGCATTTTATTTTGTTTTCTTTACATTCAATTCTCATTCTTTGTCTTAAATTTTCTATTTTTTCATTTTTAAGGCAGTCAATTATCACAGTGCTGGCACAGTCGAGTTTATAGTTGATACGATCTCTGGGAAGTTTTATTTTATGGAGATGAATACCCGTCTTCAGGTGTCTTGATCTCTCCAACTGGAGTCCTTTCTTCGTTATGCAGGCTTTATATATTTTCCAATGCAGAAGATAATTCACTTAGTTGCAGGTTGAACATCCTGTTACTGAGATGATTGTTAATCAAGATCTTGTGGAGTGGCAAATCCGTATTGCCAGCGGAGAGCCTCTTCCAATTAGTCAGTCAGAGGTGCCATTGTCAGGTTATTGTATTCTCTCTACAAATCTAAAATATCATCCATGTTGCATTCCTCAAAGTTGAGGCTGGGCTATGTCAAATTGAGTTGGATAAAGGAGGGACATCCAATAAAAGGTTTTGATCTGAGGTCAAACATTTCCACCTATATAACACTTATAAGTGTTCCAAGATGATTGATTACATGATTCTTTATTATATTTTGCCCCTACACAGCATCCTCACTTTTACTGTTTCACTTGTGCATCATTCAGGATATATACTCTTAACTTTCTTCATCATTTTTTACCTGACGAATCTCTGCAATTAATTATCAGACAAATGAATTGACTCCTTTGGTTTCCTTATTACAGGCCATGCTTTTGAAGCTCGTATATATGCTGAGAATGTTCCAAAAGGATTTCTCCCGGCAACTGGTATTCTTCATCATTATCAACCCGTCCAAGTTTCATCAGGAGGTACCTGGAATGAGAATGTTAATTTAGTCAAATGAATATCGTGCAGCTTCCAAACTCTCTCTTCAAACTACTCATGCTAGTAGACGCAAGTAGCTATTGGTGCTGATCGTATTGTTCTTGACAAACTGCTAGGAACTTCATATATCTCTTACTGTAGAAGCTCCAAGATTTGCTTTTCATATTATTTGTCTTTTGCTCATGTGAAGCAATACCATTTACCAGTCAGGGTCGAGACTGGAGTCGAGCAGGGAGACACAGTTAGCATGCATTATGATCCCATGATAGCAAAGCTTGTAGTGTGGGGGGAAGATCGAAACTTTGCTTTAACCAAAATGAAGGACTGTCTGTCAAAATTTCGGGTATGCTGAATTCTACATTTATTTAGCCCATGACATTGTTTATGTGAATTCAGTCGCTTTCCAAATAGTTTACAACTTGTTTTGAACCTTCTACATATGCATAATCATGGAATATACTGACTGTTGAAATTGAGTACAAATTATTTCTCTTAATCTTATTGACTATGAATTGGCCGATGCTTCGTCATGAAAGATCTTTTTTGAATATTTTTAAAACATCATTCTGCCCATGAAAACTCCTCGGTCTGATGACTTTTCCCATGTGTATGCTTAAGCTTGGGATTTCTCAGTTTTTACATATAGATTTTATAGATTTGTCAAGTGTTGTGCTGTATCACCTGCATATATTGTTGGTGAATGTCTGTTCACTGCTGGGCACTTCAATCCGATAGACCTTCATGTATCTCCTTACTTCACCTCTCTTCTAGTGCCTACTCAAAGGGCTCAATTTCCATATCCTTTGTTCAGATCTGATCAGTAGCATTTCCAGGTTGCTGGTCTGCCAACCAACATAGATTTTCTCTTAAAACTTGCATACCATGGAGCTTTTGAAAAAGGAGAAGTTGAAACCCATTTCATTGAGTTGCATAAGGATGATTTATTCATTGATTCAAATAATTTGTTATCAACTCAAAAAGCGCGTAATGCTGCTGTACATAGTGCTGCTATTGCGGCCGTATGTGTTTGTGAAAAGGAACATGCAGCAGTGAAGGAAAGGGCCCCTGGTAATGTGCTAAGGCAACTCTTATGCATAATTACACCTTCTTCATTCTAGAGCATTACTTATTTAATCTTTTGCAGGTAACCTTTCTGTATGGTATGCTAATCCACCTTTCCGAGTCAATCATTGTGCCAAGCGTTTCATAGAGCTTGAATGGGATGATGAGTCCAGCAAGACTGGCTTGAAAATTGTACCAGTCCATATCAGTTATCTGACGACGGGGAAATACGTAATTGAGGTAGTTATACATTTTTTCTTTGACCTCAATTGATTTAAAGTATGTTTACCTTGTTGTTTTTTGTTTACAGACAGGACTAAGCGGTTTTTCAGGTCTCGAGATGAATGTAATGCAGTTAAATGACCATGATTTTAGAGTTGAACATGATGGTATGAGCACAAATGTCAGCATAGCTGTTTATCCCAAGGTTAATCTTTGAACCCGGTTACAAGCTAATGGATTGCAAGATGTTTGAAATTTGTATGTTTTGTTCTTTGTTTGTTGAGTGTATGGGTGTCTTATCATCAATTGTTCTCATTTGTGTTGTTGATGTTATAGTTTCCATCAGAAAGTGGAAGCCCTACTCTTTTTAGCTTATATCCAGAACTGGTGACAACTCAGGTTGAAAATGTGTATCTGGATATTCCTTGATGATTTTGCTGACAAACATACAGGACTTGACGCTCTTGGCTGCAAGATTGGAAAAAACACTAATATTATAAGAGCAGAAAGCTGGGCAATGAGTTGTTTGATATAAATTTTAAGTGAACAAACCAAGAGACATGCATCATATGGATGACAAGTGGTTTGATGCATCAGCGCCTTAGACCACACTGTACATGTACATGTACATGACAGCACACAACACCATTAATTTATTATATGATTAATAAATTGCTCATGAAAGATTTATACCTGTACTGTCCTAAGATGGCGCTCATTAGATTTGTTCGTATGGTGTTGACCCTCACCGGTGGTTTCTTTAGCACAGCATTTTGCATTTATAATCCTAAATAAGAGTTCAAGTGATGTCTGCATTTCAGGGTCAGATGGAGCATATCCACATCTGGCATGGATCACATCATCACCACTTTAAACGTAGGAAGGGGATTGAACTTGCTGATGATGTGGAAAACCAATACAGGCCTGCTGCCGAGACGTCCTCACATCCACCTGGTACTATGGTGGCTCCTATGTCTGGTTTAGTTGTCAAAGTTTTGGTGAAGGATGGAACAAAAATTGATGGAGGGCAACCCATTTTGGTTTTAGAAGCAATGAAGATGGAGGTTTGTGTTTCATATGAGCGTTAAGCCTTACTCGTTTGACTTGTTAATTTGGTTTTTGATTCACTATTTCTGCAGCATGTTGTGAAGGCATCAGCTGCGGGTTATATTGGCGGGCTCCAAGTGTCAGCAGGCCAACAGGTCTCCGATGGCACCATTCTTTGCACTGTGAAGGTAACTCGTGCATATGAAGAGTTAAGATACTCAAGCACCCATGTATTATATAAATGCCATTTTGAAAAAGAAACCATTTTTTCTTTCATGTTGTTGAAGGCATAACTGTGGTAGTTTCGAATCGAACTAATGTCATACGTATTTTCAATTGTTTTATTGAACAGGCTGAATAAAAATTAAGTGTCCTGGAATAATTTGTTGGCGCTGTGCACTGCATCTACCTCTACACCTATGCCATGGTAACAGAATCCTAGTTAGACACCTCTCATTAAGCTCAATGGTGGCTGAAGATACGAGACCACATCTGAGGATGAATATTTATGAGCCTTAATTAGCAAAACAATGTCTGCCGTATTTCCTCAGACTTGGTTTTTTTTAATTCCTTTTTTAAAAAAAAAAAAAAGGAAGACATTCTTGGTCGAATACAATGGTCTTTTCTTATGAACCACGTTTGTAAGTATTAAATAATAATTTACAACTTTTAAATTATAAGCACTCTTATTTATGTACCATTTGTGAGCAGAAATTATTGCCCAGGTGACACAAGTGCATTTGCGATCATCGTGCAGCACGAGTATTCGGGATTCCATCTCCATCTTGTGATAGACTCGAGTTATATTCGATCATAAGTGCCCATTAAAGCTGAGTGGTGCCCATGGTACCTAAAGTTTGAAGTTGACAAAAGAGCAATAAGTTGTTTCTGTTGGAAAGATTCCTAGATCTGTTACATGGTATAATGACTCAACTATACTGTGAGAATATTTGTCACTCCCAAAGGAAGGAATAGACTCTGAAATTGGCGCAGGTGATACAGACATATGCCATTATAATCAGAATTGACAACCCATTCCGAGATGTCGGGTTAAGCAGACAAAACAAAGTGGCCTAGTCATTGTTTCGTGTCCCATCCAACAATGGGATTCATGAATCTATTCTGATGCTCAATAATTTTGATCTTGAAAAATTACCCTTATTTCCACTTCGTAGCTTTGATTTTTAACTTATTTGTGTCGAGGATTATGATGTATTATCTTAGTAGAAATAATAATTATTTCCGAGTCGATTTCTAATGTATAGCAACGGACCAACGTTACAACACCGACAAATCTAGAAGTTTATTTAGATATGTAACTATTTATTATTATTATTATGTTACATGGGGGCCTTGTTTTATTTTTATTTTTTTTTTCAATTTTAGACCGTCGCATCAACTGGCGTTGCTGAAAAAACTGATAATTAAATAATCATCTTTGTATCTTTGTTTGAACTTTGAAACATGGATATATGCGCAAGTTGTCACTTTATTTTTGGTTTTCACCTGAGCATATATACGTATACAATACCAGTTCCAAATCTTAGCACAAAATATACTTTTTTAATTGAAATACCCTTACTTGTGTATTGTATGCGACTAGGAGCAGGGGCAGAGCTAGTTGCTCATGTATGCGGGCTAAAAGCCCGGAAAAATTTGTATGTAAATTTTATATAATTTTAGAATAATATGATATTAGCCCGGGATAGATCAATTTAAAATATTAAAAGATTTTATAGTTTAAAATTTTAGCCCGGGCGAAGCCAAATTTCTGGCTCCACCACTGACTAGGAGTAGGATACGTCGTCGTGGCCTAGGAAAATAAGCAGTTCTACTACAATGTCTTCGAATCACTGATTTTATGCGATTAGGTGAACACAAATTGGTGTCTCACCATTCACTTACAATGAGTCGAGTTGGAGTCTCCCTTTTTTAAGTGTAAGTAATAAAAAAAACATACAAAGTTGAATATGCAAATCCAAATGTATTTATTTTTCGAGTAGTTTTTTTGTGAGACAGATCGACATAGTCCATATTTAGTGTGAAAAGTGATATTTTTGGCATAAAAAATAATATTTTTAATGGCGATATTTTTGGCATAAAAATAATATTTTTAATGGATCGGGTCAGATAAGACATTCGTCTCATAATATGATAAAATTGAAATGTAAAATAATCGTATTTGAATTTTTGTGTTATTTTTCAACAGTTTCAATTAGGTTTCAGTTTGGTTAAGAATATCATTTACTTGAAATAATAAGGGGTGTTATTTATGCTAGATATTTTGTTAAATATACTTCATTTTTTTAATTTTATACTAAAAATTGACAATAATACCTTTGTTTTATTTTTAGGAAATTAATTCATGGTTTCAATTCCTAAAATAAGTTAGATAGGATCGGTTCGTATTGGCGGTCTTTAGGCTACCCTTTGTACCCAACTACAAGAAATGTTGGATCGTTTTAAGAAATGTGATGCCAAAAAATAAGAAGAAGAACAAAGAGAAGAACAATGAACACAAGAAGAGGCCAGATGGAAACAAGATAAAGCTAAGAGAAGAGCAGGTGAAGAGGAAAAGAAAAGGAAATATCCACATAAGAGAGGTGATGGAAGTTCCTGGTTTAGGAGGCAGTATAGGCAGATAGGAGGTAGTATTGATGCTTATGTGTATAGGATTGACTGCTTTGACTCTTATATTGTAGCAATGAAATTCATTTTTCTTATAACTTATGTTTTCTTTTTGGGAGATTAGGTTTTGTCATCATCGGAAAATGGAGAAATTGTTAGATCCCTTAATTTTGGTGATAACAAACAATAACTTATTATATTATATCAAACTGGCTTTCCAATATGTTATGGATATTCAACCGTCCATTGAAGTTTTAGAAGAATTCGTTCAACCAGTCTCAAGATGCAAATCTATCCAATCGTTTTATCAAGCGTGTTTGATCTACTCAATCGCTCAAGCATACAAGTATGTGGCATAAGGGCTACTCAACTTTTCACCTCATCGAAATACATTTATAAATAGTTAAGTAAAGTCATCTTCAGATACAAGCCACATGCCTTACAAGTATCTCATATGCTTTATCAAAATTGTAGGCAGATCATGCACGACAAACAGAATATCAGAGGATCAGGATTGTTTTCCTAAAAAGCCTCGCACAGAGCTAATTACTTTTTGTTGTCAGTGGTTGTTTCATATCATATTTTGTAAATTTCAAATTGCTCGTTAATTAAAGCGTACGATAAATCAAGAAAATGACGGCGATAACAGTACTATTGAATTAATGCTCATTTATTGTGCTACAATAAAAAGATGAAAGAAGTACTATAAATAAAGAATGTAAAGAAGAGTTTCATAAACTGCAACTTTAACAACTACGAGATTTTACACACTTGAAGCATTCTCATAGATTTATGAGCACTCATCACTCTGATTGTAATGCCCGAGATTTTGATTCTGTTAATCTGAGATTATTGATTATGAACTGATATGATTATAGACGGATCACTCCGAGACCAGATTGGGTAAAACAAGTGAATGGTGTAAACTTTGGACAGAAAGTCTGGCGCACGAGCGGTAGAAAATGACCGCCCGAGCGCCGGTGTGTTACAAGCCGAGTACTTGGACAGAAGGTTTGGCGCCCGAGCGGTAGTTTGTGACCGCCCGAGCGCTAGTGTTGCACAAAATGAGGGCTTGGACAGAACGTTCCGCGCCCGAGCGATAGTTTGCAACCGCCCGAGCGCCGACGAAAATGTATGAAAATAAGACACGTTTCTTCACCATGCAATTTGGATATATATATATGTATTTATCCTTCATTCCTTCAGAATTCAGCTGGAAGAAGCAAGAAAGGTTTCATGAAAAATCCTTACGCCTTTACATTTCATAGATTTGTGATTTGTGCAAGATCCGTCCGTCAGATTTTGAATCCGACTGAAGTACTGTATTTCTATCGACGAGAACTTCAACAGGACGTAAGTTTTATTATGTTTTGTTATGATTTGAAAATATGATATTGAAGGAATCAGACATGATTCATAGATGGTGTTCTTGATATGTTAGACATCGTATAATCGAAACCGGATTGAAGAACAAATACCGTATGGAATTGTTATGATTTTGGAATAGATTTGATTGAGATTTGATATCAGAATTGTGTTATATTGATTATGAGATGTTGGGATTGATATCTGACTGATATTGGATTGCTGGGTATATTGAGTTTGTGCAGTTATGCTGTTGAAACAGAATTTGATTTAGTTCTGATTATATCCAGTATTGATTGCGTGGGGTATTGATATTGTATTCCTCGTTATTGTCATTGTCAGATTGAGTATTGATAGATTTGAGTCCGAGACTTCGACAGAGTCAGATTGACAGAAAGAAATGTATAAACCAATGTTGATCCGGGATTGCACAACTCGAGTTAGATTCAACTTGAGTTTCCCAAAATCACATACTGAATTATTATTGCATTGATATTTGCAATTCTTGATATTGATATGCTTATTCTATTGATTTATAGCAAAGCATGAGTTAGAATCTTGGGCAGATATGCCTAGTCTTTGGCAGAACCGCCAAGTCACTGAACTTTTGGGTATATATCGATGTGCTTAGAAGTAGATCGATTTCTATTGCAGATATTCGATATAGATAACCAAAGTCTGGGAATAAGAACGTACCACCATCTGGCTGGGGAAAGTAGGTGGGAGAACGTTGCGTTCTTATTCAACCGGGATCCCTAGATTAGAAATGAGTCGAGTCTGAAATTACGAGTCCAGATTTTTATTGACAGCTTTATATCGATACAGGTCTTTCTGATTTGATACATGCTATTGATATGTGTTTCGTGCTTTTATATTACTGCATGTTTACATTGTTTATACTGGAATTATATTCTCACCGGAGTTATCCGGCTGTTGTCTTGTTTGTATGTGTGCATGACAACAGGTGGGACATGATCAGGATCAAGAAGAGGATGAGAGATTCGAAATTAGCGTGGAGATCCGGACTTAGAGTAGATTGATTTCAGTACTTGATATAGTGACTGAACTTTAGTTTAAGATAAATAAATGTTGTACAAGACTTGTACTTTTATATTGACATGTATATCAGATCGAGTACATTATGTTTCCGCACTTGCATTTTAAGAAAAAAATTTATGTCCCACATTACTTAATTGTTATATTGATTCTTAATAATGATTAAGAAGACGAATTAGGTTCGGGTCCCCACAGCAGGTGGTATCAGAGCAGTAGGTTCCTTAGACTGAGATAGGAGCTAGTGAGCGGGGTAGAATGAGCTTTCTTCCTTGCTTTTGATTGCTAGCATGTTTTACTGCTTTGGAATGCATGTTTACCTGAATATTTGATTTGATTGGTAATATGTATTATTGAGAATGAATCAGAACCGATTCTTGATCAGCAGTAAGATGATCAGAGGAGGACTGAAACAGGTTTGTGGTATGTGATTACTAACCTTTTGGTAATCAGATATGCCACCTCGAAGAGTACCAGAACAGGGTAGTACATCTGCAAATCCGATGGATGTGACAGCAACTCCGATGGAAACACTGTTGAAAAGGTTTCAGTCATTTAAACCGCCAACCCTGAAAGGAACAGAGACTTCTGTCGACTGTGAGTGTTGGTTAGATGATATTGAGATGTTGTTTGATTCCTTGGATTACACAGATGAGCGTCGAGTCCGATTGATTGGACACCAGTTGCATGACATTGCAAAAAACTGGTGGATCCCGACAAAGAGAGCGTTGGAGCATCGAGGTACGACTATCACTTGGAATGTCTTTAAAGCTGAGTTTTATCAGAGATTTTTCCCAGTGTCGTACAGGAAAGACAAAGGGGCAGAGTTTGCCAATCTGAGACAAGGTCAGTTGAACATAGAGGAGTATGTGGCCAAGTTCTCTACTTTGTTGCGTTTTTCTCCGCACGTTGCTGAGAATGTGAGGAAGCTATTGCTGATTAGTTCATCAATGGTTTGAACCCCGAGATTTTTACATTGGTGAACACTGGGACGACCGAATAATTTCGCTGATGCCCTGAATAGAGCCAAAGGAGCAGAAGCAGGTTTGATAAGACAGAAAGGAGCTTCGTTTGTTCCTCCAGCACCGAGACCACAGCAACCTCCTCCCAGATTTGAGAGTGGCAGCAGCAGTGGTGGAAAGAAAGATTTTTTGAAAGTCAGAGGGAAACAGTTTAAGAAGTCTGGCAGCAAATCTTCTAGCTCCAGTGGTTCTCGACAGAGCTAGAGCTATACTGGGGTGTATTGCAGAACTTGCGGAGGGAGACATCCGACAGAGCAATGCCAAGGAGTGATTGGTAGTTGCAACATCTGCAGACAGTAGGGACACTTTTCTAGGGTGTGTCCACAGAGAGGTTCCCAAAGATTTCAGGGAGCGGAGTCATCTGGATCAGTGGCTCAGACGGGTGGACGATCGTCAGCTGTTCATTCCTTTCAGCCAGCACCGACGACTCCTCAGTCACAACAGAGGCCAGGAGGAAGCCAGACAGTGAGCCAGCCTCCTAGACAGCAGGCCAGAGTATTTGCTTTGACAGAGGAGCAGGCGCAGGAAGCACCAGACGATGTTGTTGCAGGTAACTGTTCTTTATGTGGTTACCCTGCTTATGTATTGATAGATACGGGTGCTTCTCATACATTTATTTCTGAGAGATTTGCATTGAGTCATGCATTGCCTGTTGAGTCGTTATCTGCTGTAGTGTCTGTCTCTTCTCCTTTGGGGACAGGTTTGATATCAGTGAATTCTGTGAAACATTGTAAGCTGCAGTATGACGGACATGAGATTGAGTTAGATTGTATCGTACTTGGGTTGTCTGAATTTGACTGTACCTGGCATCGATTCAATGCTGAAATCTATTTCTTGAATCGGAGGCAATCCCGAAATCTCGTCGGGGAAAACATCTGCAAACTCGCATACCACTGGCAAATCAGCCAATGATGGGCTCGATTTCAGTAAATCAACTGAATATACAAGGAATCCCTCCGCTCCTTTCTGCAATAATCGAGTCATAGACATAGCAGATATCAAAGGAATTCTAGATCTAGAACCCTTACCGTAAAATTTCCATTCCTCAGCCATCTCAGGTCTGAATCTAACAATCTTATGGAAACAATCAACTGGTAGCTCTGTACTTGGTCAACATATCGATACCGATAATACAATCAAAATCAGACAATCCAAGTACAATGCAATCTAACTCAATCTCATGCTCATCATACCGCAGTATACAAGATCTAACAGATGTCACTGATATCAAACCTGTCCCCAAAGGAGAAGAGACAGATACTACAACAGCTAGGGACTCAACAGGCAATGCATGCATCAATGCAAATCTCTCAGAAATAAATGTATGTGATGCACCAGTATCAATCAATACATAAGTAGGATAACCAGAAATAAAACAGTTACCTGCAACAACATCATCAGGTGCGTCCTGAGCCTGCTCCTCTGTCAAGGTAAATACTCTGGCCTGCTGTCTAGGAGGCTGGCTAATAGTCTGGCTTCCTCCTGGCCTCTGCTGTGACTGGGTCGATGGTGCTGGCTGAAAAGAGTGAACAGCTGATAATCATCTCCCTGTCTGAGCCACTGATCCCGATGACTCTGCTCCCTGGAATCCCTAGGAACCTCTCTGGGGACTAACTCTGGCAAAATGTCCCTGCTGTCTGCATATACGGCAACTGCCAAGCACTCCTCGGCACTGATCTATGGAATGTCTCCCTCCACAAGTGCTGCAATAAGCTCCTGTATAACTCTGGCCCTGACCGGTCTGTCTCGAGCCACTAGAACTGGATGAACTGCTTCCAGATCTCTTGAACTAGTTTCCCTCTAGCTTTCAACTGATCTTTCCTTCCACTACCATTGCCACTCTCAAATCTGGGAGGAGGTTGTGGAAACTGAGCTGAGGATGGTTGCTGTGGTCTCGGTGCTGGTGCGACATACGAAGCTCCTTTCTGTCTAATCAGACCAGCTTCAGGCTCCCTTTGCTCTATTCAAGGCATCAGCAAAGTTGTTCGGTCGTCCAGTGTTCACCAATGTAAACATGTCAGGATTCAGACCATTGATAAACTGATCAGCAACAGCTTCTTCATTCTCAGCCACATGCGGAGCAAATCGCAACAATGTAGAGAACTTGGCCACATACTCCTCAATGTTCAGCTGACCCTGTCTCAGATTTGCAAATTCTGCCCCCTTGTCTTTCCTGTACGATACTGGGAAGAATCTTTGATAAAACTCAATTTTAAAGACATTCCAGGTAATAGTCGTACCTCGATGCTCCAAAGCCCTCTTTGTCGTAATCCAAAAGTTCTTTGCAACGTCATGCAACTGGTGCCCAATCAGTTTCACTCTCCGCTCATCTGTATAATCCAATGAGTCAAACAGCATCTCAATGTCATCTAGCCAACTCTCGCAATCAACTGAAGTCTCAGTACCCTTTAGAGTCGGTGGATGGAACGACTGAAATCTCTTCAGCAATGTTTCCATTGGTGTTGCTGTCACATCCATTGGAGGATCCGAAGTACTGCCCTGTTCTGGGATTCGTCGGGGAGGCATATCTGATTATCAAAAGGGTTAGCAACCAAATGCGACAAACCTGTTTCAGTACTCCTCTGATCATCTTACTGCTGATCAAGAATTGGTTCTGATTCATTCTCAATTAATACACATTACCAATCAAATCAGCTAATTCAGGTAAACATGTATTAAAGCAGTAATACATGCTAGCAATCACAAGCAGGAAAGAAAACTCAATCTACCCTGTTCACTAGCTTCTATCTCAATCTAGAGGATCTATCGCTCTGATACCACCTGTTTTGGGGACCCGGACGCTAATCATCTCCTTAATCATCATTGGGATAAATGGATCAATTAATTAATCTGGGTCTAAATTTTTTTAAATTTTTTTTAAAAAAAATTGCGGAATGTAATGTAATTCAATCTAATATACATATCAGTATAAAAGTACAAGTCTTGTACAACAAACATCGAACTTAAACTAAGGTTCAACAACTAAATGTCAAGTGTTGAATCCTATCTACAGCAACGTCAAAGTCCGTAGTCTCCACTCTAATCACGATCTCTCATCATCTCCTCGACCCTGATCATGTCCCACCTGTTGCCATGCACACATACAAACACGACAACAGCCGGATAAATCCGGTGTGAATAAAATCCCAGTATAAGCAATGTATACATGCGATGCATAAAATCATATACAAAAGCATAAACCATGTATTAAGAACATGAATCATAATTTATGACACATTAGTGAATATAGATAAAACTCTCTAACTCGTCATCTCCGACTCGACTCATCTCTAATCTAGGGATCCCGGTTCCTGGACATTAACACATATATCGAATCTCAGCGATAGGAGTCGATCCGCCCCTAAGCAATATCGATATAAGTCAATAATCCAGTGTCTTGGCATATCCGCCACAGACTTGGCATATCTGCCAAAGCTATCCTATGACAATGTGCAATGGGCCAATGACCACTCTATCACTGTCTGGCCCTTCTGTCAATGACTCTCGCTCAATAGCTATCGGCTATTCTCTACTTTCTATAAATCAATAGATTAATCATATCAATGTCAAACAATTGCAATAAAATAAATTATGTGGTTTTAGGGAAACTAGAGTCCAATCTGACTCAAGTTAATCTCCCGGTTAACATCGACTTATACATTTCTTTTTGTAGTCTCGGTCTGAAGAACCGGAAGTTCTGAATTCAAGGCAGTCAATACAATCTGAAATGACATATCGACAAGAACAATATCAATATTCCCCTCAATTCAATACTCAATCTGATCAATATCAGTCTACTGATGTTTTGACGGCATAACAGTACAATCTCGATAACCCCGTCAATTCCAACATCACAGATATAATACCACAACTCATAAACGATATCCATATAACTCACAATCTCAACAATAACAGATCATAATCTCAAATTTGTATATCTCAATCATATCAATTCTGAAAAATCATAACAATTGCATAAACAATATGTTCTTCGATCTGACTTCGAATATACGATTACTGATATCACCAGAACACATAATGATGATCAAATCACAATTCCTCCAAAACATAAATTTCAAATCATATTGGAAATGAATGAACTTACATATCTGTAAAGTTCTCAACGAGAGGAGCACGGTACTGTGTCCGGATTGAAAATCGGATAAACGGATTTGCCAAAATCACAACTTATGGTACGAATAAATTGAGGAAACTTTGCTCTGAATTCTCGGTCTTGTCTCTGGTGGAAATGAAGGGAATTTACAATTTATATGTATCTCTCATGCATGGTGTGACAAGTGTCCTCAAATCCCATAATTGCACTTTAGACCCTAAAGTCTTCACTATTTACAATTTGGCCCTCCCAACTCTTTTTAATTCCATTTCAATCCTAATTAATTACAAAAACCGTGGAATCTAATTCATCATCCCAAAATTCATAAATTAAATAATCTCGGATTAAAATGATAAAATCTCGGACCTTACAGTTATGTAATTAAATAAAATTAAAAAGACAATTTGATATGCAAAAAAAAGAAAATAGAAATATTATTTGAGATTTTTTTGAACAAATATATTTTCAAGCAGTACAATACCTTAAAAGGGAAAAGAAAAGAAGAAATTTTCTTTTTAAAAATAAAAATATTATTCCAAAGATAATAATAAAACTAAAAAATATTTTAAGAAAAATTCTAAACAGAGTATACAAAATAATAATCAAAATAAATTTTCAGTATGTTGGAAATGTGGTAAAATATGATATAAGACGAATAAGTGTTATGTCAAAAAAAGAATAATAATATTAGAATAGATAATGACTTGAAAAATCTTTAATAAATATTCTTCTCAATGAAGAAAAAAATATAAAACAAAAAGATTTTTATATCAATATTATTGATAATGAATCATATTAAGATTCTAATAGTAAATCAAAATCAGAAAATAAAATTTGTTATCTAGATTTTGATTGTGGCATTTATCTCATAAATTTTATGGGATTATAAATAACTGTTATAACCGTTAAAGCAACTTTCATTCTGGATCTTACAAATCAAATAAAAGATCCTTTAGAAAGGAAAAAAAACTATAGAGCATTATTTGAATATAGTAAATCAAAAGCCTACTCGACTTATAGAAAATATAGTACAAGAATAAGAATTATATTGAAGAAGAAGAAAAAAGTGAAAAAGAAAATTTATTAAAAGAAGAAAATGAAATAAATCAAATGATATAGATCAATAAAATTGATCAAATTATTTTTCTCAAAAGTGGTACTCAAAAGTAACATTTATTATTAATAAAAAGTTTATAATTAGTGTAGAAGCACACATGAGCTGATGTAAATTGTATTAGTGAAAGAATTTTTCCATCTAAATATTATAAAAAACTACCCAATGTATAAGAGCTACTAACAAACAACTTCTTATAGGTAATTACAGGTTGTCTGTTGTGACAATTAACTCAAAAATTTGTCTAAATACTACATTTATTCTTATTAAAAATATTCTACCTTAGTTATTTTAGGAACATCTTTTTTTCAAATGCTATTTTCTATCAATAAAATTAATGAAAAGTGTTTACATACAAATATTAAAGGAATGATTTATTCTTTTCATTTACAACAATGTCTGAGATAAAATATATTAATATTTTACAAAAAATAATCACTAATAGAGAAAATTTTGTTAATTTATTAAAAATTGAAATTCTTTTTAAAAATATTAAAGAAAAATTAAATTATGAAAATATTCAAGAAAAAATAAAAATCATTTCAAAGTAAATATTTAAAGAAATTTGTGCATGATGTTTTCAAAAAACGTAAACATCTAAATTATTATATATAAAAAAAGAATAGATCTTTTATGAGACAGTCTCACGAATCTTTATCTGTGAGACAGGTCAACCATATCGATATTCACAATAAAAAGTAATACTGTTAGCATAAAAAGTATTACTTTTTTCACGAATTACCCAAATAAGAATTATGTGTCACAAAATACGATCCGTGAGACCGTCTCACACAAATTTTTGTCAAAAAAAAAAATTGGTGGTCATCTTAAAAATGGATAAATTTTAATAATTCCGGAAAACTGTAGGATTTAGAGCACCGTTTACAAATAAATCAGAGTATTTCGTACAGATGCACCACTGATTATTATCTAAAATATTCCAAATTTTCTCAGGAAACAGAGTGTTGTTTTCGATGATTTTGACGAACTTTCTCAAAGGTTCAAAAGTTTTGAAAAGATGCGTCCAAATGCAACTATAAATTGAGACGTTTGCGTTACGTGATCTTACTTACCCACTCAGGGTCATCTCAGAGCGCCAGCTGGCTCAATATTTTCTATTCGGATTGGAGAATATGGGTCTTATGGACAGCGCAATGTCAGATTTCCTCCGTGAATGCGGCGGAGTCGCCGTGATCGACGGAGGCCTCGCGACCGAGTTGGAACGCCATGGTGCGGATCTCAACGATCCTCTCTGGAGCGCTAAATGTATACTCACGTCCCCTCACCTCATCCGCACCGTACGTCTCCCACTCCCTGTTTCGGCCACTCTCTTTTCGTGCTTGGTTTTGTATCTTAATTAAAATGTTTGCTGCGGTTCTTCTAAATAGTGACGGAACTTTATGGCCTTCAATTTTGTTGCGGTTTTTGTCATTGTCACAGCTCTAACTGACTAAGAGATTTGTTTCGGCAGAGTTTTAGTTTGCCTTGAATCTTGCAGTGAGTTCTTGATTCTGTGCGTGTTGGCATTAGACAGAATAAAATTTGAACATGAGTTTTGAGGTACGAGGGGAAGAAGCTCACGGGACCCACAATAGGAAAACTCCAAATTCACACTAAGTTGCCTCCCAATTAGTTTTTCCCCTTGGAGTAATTGCCCATCTTTTTTCCAGTCACGCGCGAGCATTTACTGAACGCTTGGGTGGCTGCCTGGCTTCTAGTGGTGGCATGGCCCTTACTATTCTATTTCTTTTCTTGGTCTTTATTCCAGTTTGTGATTAATGGCTTTTCAGGGAATGTAGGAATTTATTCTGAAAGCATATTTTAGTTATGGCAAAAACTTGTGTGAGACGGTCTCACGGGGCGTATTTTGTGAGACGGATCTCGGGTCATCCATGAAAAAATATTAGTTTTTTTGTTAAGAGTATTACTTTTTATTGTGAATATCATTGTGAATATCGGTAGGGTTGACCCGTCTCACAAATAAAAATTCGTGAGACCGTCTTACAAGAGAAATACTCTTTAGTTATCTAAGCTCCACAAAATTGGGGAATATCCTCAACTGTTTTCTAGGAAGTGCTTTAGCCTTTATGATATGGATAGCACTTGTTTTTTCTATTGAAACCTCCATATTGATTGTGATTCTATGGAGGTTATGGATTATTACGTGGAGGTAGCATGATGGATGCTAGGATGTTATTGGATATTAGAATTTGAAGACATTACTAAGCTTATATTTATGATGTTTCCTCCAGTGTGTTTAAACACACTGTTAATCAGAAGATCTTCACCTGCCGAATTAGCATCTCATGACCATTAATAAAAAAAAATACTGCCATCTCTTGATGGTTGTGTGACACGGATATTGAACTCTGAGGTTCTTGTATTGCTGGAAAATTATGGCCTGGCAGTCTGAATTTTATTTTTCTTCAAATGCTCATTGTTATCTTTATAGAGCAGGTACATCTTGATTACCTGGAAGCTGGTGCAGATATAATAATTACGGCATCTTATCAGGTGCTTATTTTTTTCATATAATGTAGTGAATTTTTCTATTGCGAAGATGGTATATAGGTTAAATCTGAAATAAGCTATTTCTGAATTGCAGGCAACTCTACAGGGATTTGAGGACAAAGGTTATTCTCGAGAAGAAAGTGAAAGCTTACTCACAAAGAGTGTTGAAATTGCTCGCGAGGCACGAGATGTTTACTACAATAGGTGCCGGGAGTCCCTTTCTGGTCATGCTCCTGATGGTAGAATTCTGAAGCAGAGGCCAATACTGGTTGCAGCATCTGTGGGAAGTTATGGTGCGTACCTGGCTGATGGTTCGGAATATAGGTGAGCTTAACTTAACATTTTGTGATTCTGTCCAGGATTAGATATTTTTATGATCAGAACGATATGTTATTAATCTCAATTCTCTTCATGCATCTCCACTATTTAAGGTGCACATTTTGTGCTGTCAAACACCTCTGTTGTACTTGTTTGGACTTATAAAAAAAATTTCGATGTTCCGTCATCCTTCAATTCTAGCATGGGATGAAGCTTTTACTCACTCCTTGGCTGTATCTGATTCATGCAATACAGTATTAAGGCCCGATTTTGGCTTCTGGTGGACAAATCTAATGTGTCCCTCTTATTTTTCTTGATGACTTCTAGTGGCTACTATGGAGATAATATGGATCTGGATTTCTTAAAGAATTTTCATCGGAGGAGGGTTAAGGTTCTTGCAGACTCTGGTCCTGATCTTATAGCCTTTGAAACAGTACCCAATAAACTTGAAGCTCAGGTACCAACTTTATTTGCTGTAGAGCTTGTTTTTCTCCATCAAAAATAGAAGTAAACAGGGAGATATTAGCATTGCTAATAATGAATGTATAAAACGTTGAAAACAGTGATGAAGAACCCTCTGTATTCTTGTCCTTGAGAACCATTTTAATGTGCAATGGTGCATTTTGTTAGGTTGTAGCTTTTTGGAGTCTTGTTATTGACAATACTTTGTGCTTGCTCAGGCTTTTGCTCAGCTCCTTGACGAAGAGGAAATCAAGTTGCCTGCATGGCTGTCCTTCAATTCTAAGGATGGTGTTAACATTGTTAGTGGTGATTCTTTGCTCGAGTGTGCTGCCATTGTTGAAAATTCCAAGAAAATTGTCGCTGTTGGAATTAACTGTACCCCGCCAAGATATATCCAAGATCTGATTATATGCCTCACGAAGGTATTATTAAGTGTTTCTTCCGTCCTGATTGATTGCTGTTGTTTTTTATTTTTTAATTTGTTACTGAAAGATGTACCACAATTTTTAACTGTAGACACCTGTGAAGACATTTTACTGTTATCTTGACTTGATTTTACCTCAGGTGACGACCAAACCAATACTTATTTACCCAAATAGCGGTGAGAGTTATGATGCTGATAAGAAGGAGTGGGTGGTGAGTCCTTGTACCTTGGTTTCCTGTCTTCATTCATTTAAAAAAGGGATAGAATCGCCTCATCTTCTTCTATCTCGTTTATTTTACAAATCAATATCATGACATGTTAGAAATACAAGGAGTTTTCTGAATGGTCAGGAACTCCTACTCGTGTAATTTTATTCGATACCCTCCTAATTTCGGCACACATTTTCTTGTCGCGGGACATATATATGTTATGCATAAATAAAGTGGAGATGCAAAGCTTTGTAAAGGAAAAATTTATAATTATTATTTTTTAAGCATTTGCAAACATACCTGACCGAAAGAAACAGGCTAAATAATTTGGCAGTTGGCATATTTACATGTTTCTGCATTTCGTGGTCGTTTAAGTGTGATTATCTTGTACTGTATACAGCAAAATACTGGGGTCTCGGACAAAGACTTCGTGTCATACGTGAACAAATGGTGTGAAGTTGGGGCATCTCTAGTGGGAGGTTGCTGCAGAACAACTCCCCATACCATCAGAGCTATTTACCGAACCCTCTCTAGTAAGGTGAGTCGCCCCATCTTGAGTGTTGATGGTGATGTAAGTCCGAAGGGCGAAGAATCTTGATCATGACTGGCTCTCTAGATGAATGAGTGCTGAAATGGGTTCAGTTTGCTGCGGGCAAAAGTGTCGGTTAAGCCATGGATGAAGAGAGGTGAAGACTAATCACTATGTTAAATTTCTCTCGGTATGGCAACAATAAATTATCTTTTCTGCTGAAACTGAAAAAAAAAATGCACTTAATTTGGATGGTTGAATCTTTGAAAAAGGACCTTAATTTTGAAATATATAATCTCCTACAAGGCTATATATCCAAATTCTAAAATTAAACTCGTATATCAATGTGACCAATTTTAATACAGGTAGTGTTTGTATTGGTGGTGGATGCCATAAGATTATTTTTACTTGTCTTTTTTGTACATATTAGATTAGTAGACTATAACTTACAGTCACGTTTGAAATCTACATCCTTTGATTTTTTATTTTTTTTTTTGTTTTCACAATTTGGTGGATTTGGATCTAGAATAACTGCATTTCAGAAAATTGTACAAACAAAAATTGGCACATCCAATGGGACACGAGGTATGTAACCTAAAAATAAGAAGTTAGGCTATTAGGATAGCTCTAAATCTAAATCTAAATCTAAATCTAAATCTAAATAAAAGAATATGAAATACACATCATTAGCCCTCAAATACCCAACAACATTTAGCAACTCATCACCATAGTAGCAAACTATAGTCAATTCTTTCAGTGATTCTTGGTCTCAAGAAATAGGTCAGCAGCTGGATTTGTGGGTTGATCGAGATACTCGACATAAGTGCAAGCAAAATCATACTAGGTAGGTGCAAATATTGGATCAAGTCTACGATCAAACACAACGAGCAAGAAGATGTCATCAAAACAAGAATGGCTATTTTCTTGTTGGACCGGATCACAATTGAATCATAGGTTAACAACATCATTTCGACAATGCTATTCTCCATAAGTAAATCTAAATGCGAGCAAATAAAATTTGAGCACATAACAAACATTCAAATTTGAAATTCACATCTTTTGATTTATGGACGTTTTTATTATTTTTTCCACAATTAGGTGCATTTGCACTTGACACGTCTGCATTCCAGAAGCACTAAAAATTCACCGCATCACTAAGTTTAGAAGACCCTTGCGTATTTATCTTAAGACTGTCTAAGGTTTACCAAATTAAATGAACAACTCTTCACTGAATGATCTCACTCTACTTATTGTGTCAACGGTCATTTACGAGCTCATACTTATTTTCTTAATAAGTTATAAATGAATTCAGAAAATCAATCATTCAGATAATGTTCAATACTCTATTTAAAAATTATATATATATTGATCGTTTGATTGTCCGTGTCATAAACATTACTTTTCACATCCTATTTTTGAAACAAGAAGAATTACATGTGGCATCTTGTTCGATTTCAATTATGACCATGGTACGACTGATTTATAGACGTTCAATTTTGAACGTTGGATATCATCTATAAAAAGGTCATATCAGAATTCAGCAAATACTCTACACCCTTACTTGATTAGCTATCTATAATTTACCAAGAGCTTTGCTGAATACATTTTGAAGCACACACTTAATATTTTATCAGATCTTTTCAAATATTATTACGTGACGATTCAAACTCACGGATATCTCAATATTCATTTTATCATTTGAGTGAGTAATTTTAACTTACAAAAAATGTTTTTCTGTTCAAAAGAGTAGTATAAAATTTTTGTGAAGTTGGTATGAAAAGTTTCAATAGGTAGTGTTTAAGTCCTACTGAAGTGGGTGTTTACAGAAGCTGTAAATATTAAAGTCTTTTAATGAATACCTTCTGGAAATAGAAGATGATGAGACATTGAAGGATTCATCATTCAAATTTCTAGAAACAACCTTGTGCATTTCATTCTTTGCTCTACTGATTTTTGTTTGTTCACAAAGTTTCCGTGGATATTTTCCCTATTATTATATCATTTGTCTGATTAACTTTGAAGGTCAAGATACGAATTTTTTTTATTAACACTAGTAGATGTCACTAACAATAATTTTGAAGAAAAAATTTGTGAGTTGTTCATTCACCTCCCTCTAAATACCTCAACCGATTCTAATGAGTGGTATCATAGGATGTTTTCTCAAACTTTGGACCTATATATTCATCAATGGCATCCTTCAGCAAGATACTTATGTTCTCCAAAGATGATTGGAAGAATAGAATGCAGGCTCATCTAACTGCACATGATGACAATATGTGGTACATCATTTCTGACGACCTATCAAAATCATGAAGGCCAACACCTCAGTAGCCATTACTGATAGAGCACCACAGATGATAAAGAAGCATCAATCATAATGAAATTCTCATGATAAAAAGAACCTGAATAATGTGGCGAATGATATAATACACAAAACTCTGGACAAAAAAACATTTAGTAAGATCGAGATGTGCCGCTCAAAAGAGATTTGGGAAAATCTGATTAAGCTCTGCGTGGGTAACGATCAAACAAAAAACTCACAGTAGTAATGCAAATTTGAGAACATCCAAATGAAGCCCGGAGATTCTCTCAATGATTTTAATGGAAGATTCAACAATATCATTGATAAGGGTCATTTTTGCATGTTTTATTATGTTATTTTAAGTCATTATTACACGAGTTTAGGGTATCGAGATTTGCATTTTATCATTTTCATTTGTAACTTATGTATTGTTGGGGATCAATAAGGAGTTTAGAGGGGGGAGGGGGTGAATAAACTCTTTCCTTTGTTTGACGATTTTGCAAAGAGTGCTAGAATCCTATTAGAGATTATAGCTGGTCTTGTTCGAATGTAAATCCAACAGATCACAATAAGTGCGGAAACGATCCAATGGAGTACGATGAGAAATAATAAAATAGTAGACAGTAGAACAATGGTTGTTTCTGGAAGTTCGAAGATAAAATCTTTTACGTCTCCCCTTCTTCTGTTTCCAGAAGGTATCACTAAAAGACTTTGGATATTACAGTACAACACTTGTACACACCCACTTCAGTAGGGCTTACCCTTAGCCTACTGAAACTCTTAGTTACACAACTCCGTAAAAACGAATACAACAAAGTTCTGAAAAAGACTCTTTTCCAGTTTAAAAACTCTTCTCAATGATATAGTAAAGTGTTTAGCTTGAAGAGAGTTATGAAACAGTAACAACACATGATCTCAGAAGATCGGATATGAATAATAAAGTGTGTGCTGTTTTTCTGTATGTTTAGCTTTGAAGATAAGTAGTTTATGAAAGCTCAAAACTCACGT
This sequence comes from Primulina tabacum, assembly GCF_025594145.1. Lineage (NCBI taxonomy): Eukaryota > Viridiplantae > Streptophyta > Magnoliopsida > Lamiales > Gesneriaceae > Primulina > Primulina tabacum. The sequence goes on along the minus strand of NC_134550.1, from coordinate 45,065,882 downwards.
TGGAATAATCGTTGCGTTGATAATGATAATAACGTTGTTTTCTATAAATGATTGATCTTCTTATATATAGAAAGCTTGAGCCCAATGTAAACAAAACAGCTTCTTTTGACTTCTGATAGAATCAGCTTTATCACCTAAAAAAGGTCATGCAGAAAGCTTTCAGAATAATCAGTCTTTTCTTTATACCAAAACTGGTAAGGCGTATTAAATAACTTTGTACAGCATTAATGGTGCAATTAATACTAGTACTAGGTAAATTACGGTAACATTTAAGATTGTAACGATCAAGTAAAAGACATTAAGTTACTTCTGCTTAAGCTAAGTTCTGCTTATAAAGCTACGTTCTGCTTCTGGTTTTTCTAAGCTAATAAGTACTCGAAGAGTACTGCTTTTGTTAACATGATACGAGAGCTTATGCTTTTATATAGTCTTCTGATTTTAGCTATCGCGACCTACTGGTTTTGATTCTCATCACCACAATTAAGTCTAACAATTTCTCCCTTTGCGGTGATGCCAAAACTTAGATGTTAGTAACGATGAATATGAAAGCAAATAGCAAATAAGATAATCGATAAAAAAAAAAACAAACAGTAAAACAGAGTTCAAAAGAATTTAATCATCAGTTTCAATGTCTCTGAACATTATTTCCTCATCCTGAGGATCTTGGTTTCTGAAGGAGGATTCTGCATGATGTCCTCCAGATCTTCCTTCTTCTTTATCTTCTGCTTCCCTCTTTTTGGCATAATTGGCTTGAACACGAGTGAGTAAGTCATCAACTCGGCCAGTACGAGTAAAAATTCCATTATTCAGCATCTCCAGAAATGGTGCTTGATTCGAAACTCGTTCATTTAGATCAAGAATAGATTGAGATTGAGACTCAATCTTGGCATCAATAGTTACAAGTTTCGAGTCCAAGGCTTCTACTTTGGTAGAGACTGATTGAATAGCCGAATCATGATCAGAGACAGTTTTAATGATGTTAGAATGACCAAGCAAGATGCTGGCGTGACTTGAAACAACATTTTGTCTGGAAAGTCTGGTTTCGACATGCAGTTTGGCCAATGATTCTGCCGTGCGAGTGACTTCTTTTGAGATGCGGTCACGGAAGAATTTGGTGGCACTAACCTCACCAGCACGTTCAAAAGACAAATGTTTAACAATCTCTGACAGATTATCAAGATTTCTCCTCAGAATATCTATCTCGAATTCAAGATCAAACGTTGCTTCTGCTGTGGAAGGTGTTCTTTCAAGCATACGCTGTCTGATCTCTGCAAGACGATCGTTGTGAGCAGGAGAATCAACAGGAGGGATAATCAAAGCAGTAGAAGGGGCATCTTCTGGTTGAAAAGTAGAAATAGCAGTAGCCTGTTCTGCAGAGGTTCTTCCAATATCAGTAGTTAGTTCTTGAACTGCACTCTCATCTGGTTGGGCAGCTTCAGTGGTTTCCAGTTGCTCAGCGGCTGGAATGGATTCAGATGGGATATTCAAAATAGCTTCCATTTCCGCTTGATGTTCAGCAGAGAATACCTCCAGATTTGGCAGTGATTGAGATGGAGCAGTATCTGGTTCTGCCATTGGTTGGTCTGCTGGTTGAGCTTCTGGTTGAACCATGCTGACTTGTAGCTGTCATACAAAAATTGTACCAAAATAAACGAAAATTAAAATTTAATATATCAAAACAAAACTTTGAAAATTTAATTTACGAAAAAAAAAAAATTAGACAAGTTATTGGACCAAGAATATTATTATTTTTTTAAACAATTTCATTTATTATGGGGTAACACAAAATGAGGACTATATATTTTTATTTCTTGTTGTACATTTTATAATCCAATTGTGAATATAAAAATATATTATTGGTAAACTATCAAAAGACACCAAGCTAGTGTAACAGAGAGCATTTATTTCACATTTTTTTTCATTAAAAAATATTAAAGAGTGTAAATCATAGTTTCTTGCTCCTAGATGAGCAAACATTTTATAATCTTTTTCATGATACACATATTGTATTGATTAAGCAAATTGAGAGTACTTCAATAATCAAGTTTAGTGAAAAGAGCTTTCGATTGGGATAATTTTTATAAATAAAATTTTTGAGAAGTTTTTTATGAGAAAATTTATGACATTGGTATAAGCGAATATTTAATGTTTTGAGATTTTTAATATTCATTGTAATAATCCTTTTAATTTGTTTGTGGGTGGAGGTGTTCGGGAAAAAAGTTTGTTATTGTTGGGTATTAAACCTGAGATTTCGTTCTAAATTTGAGATATTGATATCAGAAACATCAGTTAATTATTGATATTTGCAATTCATGATTTTATATTCACATAATCATGCATGTGTTTTTGGTATATATTGTAGCTCAATATATATAAATTTTAAGGATTCAGCAGCTATGATCATTTTATAGTCGTTTTTCTACCTGAATATGTCTATCACGCACATCTAGTAGCTAATGCTATATATATATATGAAAGAGATTGATACATGGTGTTTGAGCTATCATATGATTTAAAATACTTGAGTTGAACAGTGAACCATTAAATATAATTTTGAAAAAATGGTAAAAACCCAGTCCTAAAATAATAAATTATTGTTTACATCTCTACATAAAAACTGTTGGATTAGCGACGGTTATAGGATAAATGGTCGCTGACGGTTATAGGATAAATGGTGCTATTATACCCAAGTACTAAAGGAAGCGACGGTTTTTCAATAACCGTCGCTACTAGCGCCGGTTAATTCCTAACCGTCGCTCAAATCAACGTATTTATTTTACCGTCGCTACTAGCGACGGTTTTGGTATACCGTCGCTACTAGCAACGGTTATTGCAAAACCGTCGCTAAAAGCATAGTAACTCTTCACCATAGTAGCAAAGTATAGTCAATTCTTTCAGTGATTCTTGGTCTCAAGAAATAGGTCAGCAGCTGGATTTGTGGGTTGATCGAGATACTCGACATAAGTGCAAGCAAAATCATACTAGGTAGGTGCAAATATTGGATCAAGTCTACGATCAAACACAACGAGCAAGAAGATGTCATCAAAACAAGAATGGCTATTTTCTTGTTGGACCGGATCACAATTGAATCATAGGTTAACAACATCATTTCGACAATGCTATTCTGCACAAGTTAAATCTAAATGCCATTAGCGACGGTTATTCAAAAACCGTCGCCGTTCTGATTCGCCAAATATTGTTTCAAAGAGTCGCTAATAGCGACGGGTTAACTCAAATTTGTCGCTAATGGCAACGGTTTTTAGTAACCGTCGCTACGGGCGACGGTTGTGTCAAAACCGTCGCTATGCTTTTATATATACCGAGGTTCGCGAACATTTTTTTTACACGATTTTCGCCTGTCTTTAGCGACGGTTACATCCAAAACGGGTTGGCCACGTCATCATTTGACTTACGCCGTTAAGCCCTAGAAAAATCACTCGAGCGCTACTCCTCCCTTTTCTCCTCCAAACACATTTTTGCTGTTTCCATGTGTAACGGATGATTTGAGACGCCATTTCCACGCAGCCAGCCGCTCTTTCAGCTCCCTGGAAAGTAAAAGTTCCAGTTTTTTCATGCCTGTATTTTTTTATAATCGAGTTTTCTAAGTGTTGTATGGATTTCCGGCTTGTTCTACTTCGTTGTTAGCAAATAATTTTGTAACTAGATGTAGTTGTCGTAATCATGGGATGTATTTGGAGGGATTGTGGTATTAATTTGATTAGATTTTATCTTGTAGTAAGTGATAGCATACTAAATAGTTTTGAAGTCCAAAATTCGAAACCTGGTATGTGATTGCATCTCCCCTTTAGTTGAATTTCATGTTCTTGCTTATCCGTTTATGAATTATTTTGAAGGACGGTGGTTGCTTTAAGTTTTACATTTTTCTAGCACACCATTGCTATTGCTCGTACATAGATAGGCTTGTTCTGATGCTGTTATTTTTGCTCTTCCTGCTTAAGACGTCTTACAAGTAGATGAGACTATTCTGACCCTTATTACTAAGACTAGACTTTGAGCGTTCATTTATTGGTCTGTGACAGAGTAATGTTGTTGATTAGATTATCGACAAAATTTTGAGAATTGTTTTGCTGTTCTTGTTTGTAGTTCTTGCAATTGTTTTTTCACTGCTTCCTAACTTTCCATGTTATGCTGGTTATGCCATCAGTTCCAAATTTGCCTCTGGATTTGGTCTTTTCACTATGGAGATAAAGTTAGATGGAGTTGAAGATTCCTTGATCTTAATTAAGCAAGGAGCTGAGGCTGTAAGTTGAAATATGCTCTTTCCAAGGTGTATTGTATCTTAAATTTTTGCTGTGGCTTGCTGCAGTTTTATTTTGTATCGGTGTAATCTTCATATATCCTTAGCTTTTGATATTTCACCGATTTAATGGCTATTAATGTAAGGCACCGGAGAATTGTCTCTGCTGAGGAGTTTCAGAATTTGCTATTTTTACGGTGATGATGAATATAATTGTTGCTCATGGCATTTTCAATTGTCTTACACAGAGAGTATTTGAATCAACTTTTGTTGGCCGACGGTCTATTGTTAAGAAACGTTTTTCAAAGAAATATAGGCATCCATCTCTGGACTCGAAGCTCACTCTCAAACGCTTGAATGCGGTGAGTATTTTTAAACAGAGGAACCGTAGAGTTTTTTGGTTTGCTTGACTCTTTGCAAATGTCAAAGCAGGAAGCTAGGTGCATGACAAAAGCTAGAAAGCTAGGGGTTTCGACCCCAGCGCTCTATGCTGTTGATCCAGTGTTGAACACTTTAACGTTTGAGTTTGTTGAGGGCCCCTCGGTGAAAGACATACTGCTCGACTTTGGGTTGCATGGTATTGTTGAAGAACGGTTATATGATATTGCAGAACAGATTGGTGATGCAATTGGCAAGTTACATGATGGTGGACTTATCCATGGAGATTTGACGACATCAAACATGTTAATCCAGAATAGTTCCAATCAGCTGGTAGTTTTGTCATTTTTTGTGGAGTGTGGTATATTTTTCATGCTCTTAAGTATTACCAATATTCTGTCTCAATGGCTCAAAGTTGATTTATCTTTACAAAAGGTACTCATTGATTTTGGTCTGAGCTATACATCAACCCTCCCCGAAGACAAAGCAGTTGATTTATATGTTCTCGAACGAGCTTTGCTATCTATGCATTCTTCATGTGGAAATGTGGTACGCCAACACGTGTATTATTTCTGTGTGTGTCACCTGTTTTTGAATGTTATTTTATTAGTTTTGTTTCGTAATTTCTTGATATTCAGTTTTATGGATTACAAAGAGGCAATTTTGTAACAAACTTTATTTTTTTATTTGGATATCCTGTAGATGGATAAAATCCTGAATGCGTACAGAAAATCTTCAAAACAATGGTCCTCAACCTTGAACAAGTTAGCCCAAGGTAATCCTTCTTTTTTAAATTGGAGTTTGGATTTCATGTCATCTGCATTTGTCAAAGATAAATATACTGGGGTTTTTATTTCTACTTCATATATTTTATGGCTTATTTTAGTGAGACAAAGAGGAAGAAAGCGAACGATGGTTGGGTGAACTCTGTGAGGGTGAGCCACTCAATAACCCATGGTGAGACTAAAATAAATTAGTATTTTAATAACCACAGTTTGTTTGCCTACATGATCATACGTAAGTTTGAATCTATGTGATCAAGACTCAGATTATTCATTTATCGCTTTTAATTAACACATCCATGTTTGTGACACCGATCACTTAGGGTTGGATTTGAATATACTTTTTAAGCACAAGATTTTTTGTCCTTGGGGCTTGGATTTGAAGACTATGCATGCCATTGCAGTTCTATACTCCGATTGTGGTCCACAGCTCTTTGTATTGTTATAGTTTGTGCGAGCTTGATAGGTGACATTCTAGTAATGTTGTTCAGTGTGGCACTCATGACTTCCCACTTTCCTATGATTATATTTTTGGCAGCTTAGGATATGGAGAATAATTAAGAGGAACTGGCAAATGTGATTTCTCATGCAGGCATGACATCTCAATTGTCAGGCATTTCAATGGATAACTTTATTCACATTTCACAACAACAATAAATTTGTACTAGCTCAAAATTGTAATAGCATTGCAGTTGTCTTTCTATAAAAAATTCCATTGGTCTTGAAATTTCTGCTAAACAGATCACGTAAGGATCAGTCTTATGTTCCAGTGTGTCTTGCTTCTTACATGATAGTTTCGTTCTTTCCACTCTGCATGAGTTAATGTGGCAACATGATTTAAAGTTAAAGCCTAGGAGCAACTCACAGAACATTATTTAAAGTTTTTTGGTTAATATTATACTTCATTATTACTTCATTATTTTTCAATTTGTTAATGCAATGAATGCGCTCATGTTTAAATAATCTCTTTGCCGTCAATCGATGCAGGGATGTCAGTATTTGCACGTTCAAAGGATTTGTGGATCGGAGAAGCTATGGGGACTTGTAGAATTGTTGTTTTAGTATTTTGGTGATGTTAGTTATTAAGAACAGAGGCAAAAACTCGGCCATTGTATTTTATTGTGACTACTAGTCTTGTTGAAGTAGCTTGACGATATTTTGTTATATTTTTGTTGCTACCATGTGCTGCAAAACAAAGTCTTCTTGCCCTCAAGTTGTCGACTTTCACTAAAAAAAAACGGTTGGATTAGCGATGGTTATAGGATAAACCGTCGTTATTATTTATATAGCGACGGATTTTCATAAAACCGTCGCCTATTAAAGGAAGCTACGGTTTATCAAAAAATCGTCGCTAATATTGTGACTGTTTGAACAAACCCGTCATCATTTTTTGCGTTGGGTTTTTTTACCGTCGTCTTTGGCAACGTTTATATCTAAGTCCGTCGCCATATTTAACCGTCGCACATTGCGACGGTATATTACAAGACCGTCGTTATATTAGGCGACAGTTTTAGTAGACTGTCGCTATTAGCGACGGTTTTGGACTACGGTTGTGCACAAATCAGTCGCCGATCTAGATCGGCGACGGTTAGTCAAAAACCTTTGCTATTGACGACGATTTTGCAAAAACCATCGCTATGATTCTTATATATATCGAGCTTCGCGACTTATCATTAAAAAGTATCGACATATCATTAAAAATTCTTACGTAGATTAGAAAAATGCTGACTTGTAGCTGTCATACAAAAATTGTACCAAAATAAACGAAAATTAAAATTTAATATTGAAATGTCTGCTCTTTTAAAATGCAGAAAATTTTTTTTTAGCTCACATTTTCGAAATATCATTTAAAATAATCGTAATTATCTTACCGTAAAAATAGAGCGGTTTAAAATAACCAAATTCATCCAAAATCATACGTAAACTTAAACGTATAAAAATCTTAAAATCATCAACGTATGAAATGTATTCCTCTCCTCTCAAATCTCACAAAACATTAAGCGGAAAACATGTGGTCCTCGGGTCGTGTCATCGCACCAGGTCTGCCTACTCAGAGTTCGACACCTCCAGTCTCCTCATCATTAAGCTCACCTGCATCACACACGCCTAGTGAGTCTAAGGACTCAACACACCTGTACCAGGAATAACAAGTACATATACATAGCACACAGCAGTGAAAAATATCATACTCAACATATATTTCATGAACTTAAAAACATAATGTAAACGTATTGTGTAAAATCATATCGTGTCAAAGTATGTCGTCTCATGGCATCATATACGTAAACGTATCGTATAAAATCATATCGTATTAAAGCATGTCATCTCACGTCATCATATACGTAAACGTGTCCTATAAAATCATAATGCCAACATACCTTTCATGAACTTTAAAACATGAACATAAACGTGTCGTATAAAATCATATCGTATTAAAAGCATGTCATGTCATCATATATGTAAACGTGTCGTGTAAAATCATATCGTATTATTAAATCATGTCATCATATATGTGTCAAAACATGTCATCTCATGTTATCATATACGTAAACGTGTCGTGTAAAAACATATCGTATTAAATCATGTCATCTCATGTCATCTCATGTCATATATGTATACATTTTCTTTTTAATTGAATTCAGTTCATTAGCTGTGACTTTCGTATCATCATGTCAGTCGATGAATCCATCTACGTATAACCACAGTACTGGGCGGCGGGGACACCAGCGACATTCTCACCCGTCAACTGGGCCTCATGTCAATGGAAATACGATCGTCGGGCTCCCTCTGGGGCCTTCTCCCGTAAACGGGCTCCCTCTGGGGCCTTTTCCCTCACGATATCTCCAATCATATCATCATGTCATCGTGTCATCGTATTAGTCACAACTAAATCACTTCCTTCAAAACGTGTCATCAGTATTCATACATAATTTTTTTCTTTTAAATCAAGCATGCACCGTATTTATTATAATTTCATAAAAATTCATAAACATGATGCATAAACATTTAAAACATGATAAAATATGCTTAGGGCGCTGCCTTGACCAAAATCTCACCCAGGGACAAAATGGTCAATGACCATTTTGCCCCTGTAAACCCAAAAATTACCGTTTTCTCCTTAGACGTAAAATTCACGTCTTTGACATTTTCTTAATTCCATTGACTCTAACATGTCCCAAATAATTATTTAAGCCTACATGAACTTTCTCATATTTTTATTTGGCTTAAATCTATGACTTTTAAATTAATATTTAAAAATAAACTATTAATGCGTTTTAATCCCGAATTAAACCAATCCTTAGCATAAATTCCCAATTTAGAAACTTAGACTTCTAATAATTATTTGAGCTTAAATATAATTTTCCATAATTTTATTAAGCTTAAATCTAGCTATTTCAATTAATTCTTTAATTAACGTTTCGTACGACGATTAAATCCCGGATAAATCCAAAACTTCTTATTTTGATCCGAAACTTACCAAACTCCTAAAAATATATCAAAACATATTTAAAATCATTCCTAGACGTAAATTCGAGCCCATTTCATAATTTAACCAAATTATTTTAAAACTTGGACCAGAGTCCCAATTTTAAAAGTTGCTGTACATTTTCAGCTATTTTCTTATCAAACTTTCATTGTATCATCCGAACTCTACCCTCCCTAAGCTCACACCAGCTCGCACCTGCCACGAGCCCAACCACTTACGACCTAGACCAGACCCTAAGGAGTCTATCAGAACCAAGCCAACAGTCCCATGCACAAGAGGAACCACGCTCCCCCGCTAGCACGCAAGGATGCCAATCTCGCGGCCCTCTTCCTAGCTCACTCCCGATCTATCCCAGGGGCGGCACCAGCAGCTCTCAAACCTCCCTCAGTCATGGCTCAGACCCCACATGGTCTGGTCCAGACCTTGTGTAACGTCCCAAAAAAAAAAAAATCTGAAGGACCACGAGAACCACATGCATGCAATTTATTAAATTCTTCGGTATTTTGTTAAAATTATTTTAAAGCATTTAAATACATATTTATTCCATGACTTTGTGTTTAATTCACGATTTATTTAAAGTTTATGCTATCTAGGATTTTATTCTAAATTATGTGTTTAATTATTTTATGCATTTAATGCATAATTCATGCATGTTAGGATCTATTTCACGAAATTTTAAAAGTACATGCATTAGGGTTTCTAGATGCATTTCGCACTCGAACGAACAACGGAGACCGGAGAATTTTCAAGAAAATTATCTTTATTTTACGATTTATTTTTATAAATTATTTTTAGACACTTTTAAGTGGATTTTTCAAAAATGGAATTTTATTGGATATCTTTACCGCAATTTTTTTTATTTTTAACGGTACGCAAATTTGATCGAATCGGGGGACTTTTTAAGGTTTCGGCTAATATTTTCAAAATATTTTCAACATGAAACATTTTTCGGGAGAGTGTTTGGATTTAATGGGCCTACTTTTAAGGTTGTTGGGCCTAAAATATTTTATTTAGTTTTAATTATTAATTAAGGCCCATTAGTTATTTGATAACTATTTAAATAATACTAATTAACCCTAAAACACATTTTTAACCTAAACCTAATCTTCCTAGCAGCCGACACCCTCCCCCAGCTGCTGTCACTCTCGTTTTCAGCAACCATCACCAGCTGAAGGCCACGGTTTTTTCTTGTTCTTGCATCCAAAGATCTCCGGCGCTTCTCTCTTCTTCCTCCTCACGTTGTTACATTTACCAGGCACGCTTTGTACCATTTTTCTGCATCATACACGTCCTAAGTACTGATGATTGTGTTCATGCATAAAAAGTTTCGATCTAAGCATTCCCATGAAAGATCTTTTCGGTTTCATGTGTGTCTTGTTTCTTTTGAGTGTGTTCACGTCTTTTTTGGTGTGTGTGTGTAAAGGGCTGCCATGTTCAAGCTGTTAAGGGGCTGTGCGAAAGGGGCTAGGTGCTGTCATGGAGGCTGGGGCCGCGATCTGCCCTTGTTGGTGAGTAGGGTCGATGGTTTTTGAAGTTTAGGTGGGAACCTTGACAGCCGAGAGTGAGGAGTGCTGGGTTCAGGAGATGTGAGCGTCCCAACGGTGCAAGCACCCTTCCTAACTCTGGACCAGACCCTGGAGGGGGCTGAGTTGTGGTCTGGAACTGTGCGAACTCATATGGGCAAGATGGTTTGATCAATCGAGCGAAAGGATGGCATGGGGTGTGAGTTTCTCGTGTCCCGAACGCGTGCGTGCTAGGGTGTGCTTGGGATTGAGCCGTGAGTTTTATGGGTCCAGAAAGATGTCAATGTGGATTAGGAGAGGTTGATGGGTGGTCGGTCATGCAAGCTAGGATTGAATTATGGAGCATGGGTCCCTTTAAGGTCAAGCTTGTTAAATGCTGGAAATTCCAGCAGCTGTTAAGGGTCTTGTTCGAAGGTCTAAGGGGGCTAGCTTAGTGTTTTTAGAGCCTTTTAGAGGTATATTAGGTGTGGTAAAAAGTTGGGAAAAATTTGATTAAGTTTTGAGTCGATTCGGGTTAAAACCGGGACCCCGGTCCAAGTTTTAAAACGAATCGGTTAAGTTCTGATTTTGGCTCGGGTTTATGTCTAGGAATACTTTTAATTATGTTTTGGGATATTTTAAGGAGTTTGGTAAGCTTCGGGTCAATTTTAGAGGTCCAGGGGTGAAATGGTAATTTTTGGGTTTTAAGGGGCAAAATGGTCATTTTGCACCCGGGGTGAGATTTTGGTCATGACAGCGCCCTGAGCACAAATTCATGATATTTTAAATGTTCATGCAACATGTTTATGATTTTTACGCTATTATGATAATTATGGTGCATGCTTGGTTTAAAGGAAAAAAATTATGTATACGCATTCTTTTAATTAAGTGATGAACATGATGACACGTTTTGAAGGAAGTGATTTAGTTGTGACTAACACGATGACACGATGACATGTAAGGCCCGGGCTCAGTGGGCGGGTAATGCCGTCGCTGATGTCCCTCGCCGCCGGGTACCGCGGTTACACGTAGATGGATCCATCGACTGACATGATGACATGATGATACGAAAGTCACAGCTAATGAACGGAATTCAAATTAAGATTTTAACACGTATATGCTGATACGATGATAGCTATTACCATGTTTTGACAGGTCACAGTTACGCATACGATATGATAACATGATGATACATGTTTTGACACGGTTACGATTTTACACGACACACTTATGTTCATATTTTTAAGCTCATGAAATGTATTTTGATTATGCTATTTTTCACTGCTGTGTGCTATGTATATGTACTTGTTATTACTGGTACAGGTGTGTTGAGTCTTTAGACTCACTAGGCGTGTGTGATGCAGGTGAGCTTGTTGCTGAGGAGACTGGAGGTCCTGAACTCTGAGTAGGCAGCTCTGGTGCGGTGACACGACCCGAGGACCGCATGTTTTCCGCATTATGATTTATGAAATTTGAGAGGAGATGAACCTTTTGATACGTTGACGATTTTAAGCTTTTTATTCGTTTACGTTTACGTTTGATTTTGGAGTAGTTTGGAAATTTTAAAACTGCGTTATTTTTATTGTCAAATATTTAAGATCATTTTTAAATGTTATTGCGAGATTGCGAAGCTTTTATTTTTTTTTAAAAAAATGTCTAGTAGAATTTTAAAAAAGAGCGAGACGTTTCAGTTGGTATCAGAGCAAGGGTCCTGTATAGGGTTGTGCCACCGCCAGCTTCTGCCGCTCAGTCTTCAAGCCTCAAGTCTGTAAGTTTACATGTTTAAATGTTTTGAAAGTTTTAATGTTATCGCATGCATGTTTACATGATATATGCTTTTCAGTACATGTTTATCCGGCTTTAAGTTTTGGGATTAGATGCTTTAAAATTTTTATGCATGTTACAACATGTAATGAGAAATTATATGATTTTCATGTATGCTGGTTTTGTGGTGGAATTGGACATGATTAAGATTATGGCTAATTGGGCGTAGGGAAAGGTTGGAATGAATTGACTATATTAATTTCGGGTAGTAGTACTGATGTTCTACTCGTGGGTAATGAGTTAAACTTGAAGATTATGAATGATTTTGGGACTTGTAGATTTTTTAAGAAAATATTGACGTTTCGTGGTTACTAGTTTAATTAAATTTTTGAGGATTCCATGTAAGAATTAATGATTCGAAGATTACGACGATCTTTCGAAATATCAAAACGTAGAATTTATTTGGGATGCATGTTCTACCTATTTTGATTTAAGGATTGAATAACACGAATTGAGAATTTTAAGGACCTAATTGTAATAACCAATAATTGAGGACTTAAGTGCAAAAATAAAATTCTAAGGGGCTATTTTTGAATTAACCGAATTTTGGGATTAAATTCTGAGTTTTGGGAATTTTAAAGTTTAATGAGACTGAAATCGAAAATTTTTATGGAGATAAAAAAAAATGCAAATCGAAGAGTCATAGGGCCAAAAATGTAATTTTCGAGGACTTTAAGGGCCAAATTGCAAATTCTAAATTTTTGAGGATTAAATTCGAACTTTTGAAGAACACATGGGTCAAATCAGTAATTTTTCGAAGATAGGGGAGTTGATTTTCGGTTGAATAAGTTTAAAATTTTTGAGTTTTATGATACGGAAAACCTATAAAATGAAATTAGGAACACCTAGGACTTATGGGTAATTGCTGAATTTTTGATATTAAGGACAATTGGATAATATTCGAGGAAAGTAAAAATTAATTTTACAATTTTGAGAAATTTTGGGACTTAGTTAGCAGTAAGTGAGAACTGAATGATTTAAATGATAGGAATTTTCGGTGATTTAGGCTTGAAGTAAATTTAGAACTTTTAGATATCTGAGTTATAATATTATAGGGAATGTTAATCAAGGACATTGTAGGATGAATCAATTTTGGGCTTAAAAATTTAAGCATTGGTGAATTAATGTTGTGGCAAATTAAGAATTTAAAGTGAAGACGATATAAGGTAAAGTTGATCGATTAGTTAAGTTAAAAGATTAGACAGTAACTTAACTTATTTTTGGGAGCTTAAAGTTTGATGTATCATAAGTTTTACTCATGATCTTATCAGTTAAGATTATACCTTGTGGGAATTTAAATTTTTTCTAGAAAGTTGGGTATGATTGATGGTTAGGTTATTTGATAGACGCATGTAAGAATTGAGATAAACACCTTGTCTTGAGGAATTTTTGTAAGTCATGAAGAAACTTGAGAATAAGTGAATATGTGTGTTGGAATTATGTTATCCAACACTATTTGGGTTGCGTAAGTTTGAATTTCAAATTTAGGGGATATGTAGTCATACGAAAATTTTGGGTGAAATAAAAATAAAAGACAATTAGTTGTGTTCAACATAAGTTATCAATGGACGAATGTTAAGATTTTTATCGAGTAAGAAATCTAAAACCTTAATATGGGGATTCTAGAACTCTACGGGTTATAAGTGAAGTTGATTTATTAAAATTATTCTAAGGCTACCATGAGATAACTTAATAAGTTTTATACGCTAGTATGTATTAAGCATTGATGATACGTAAGATTGTGACATTCGTTTCAATGAGGAAAATCCAAGGGGCCTTAGGCCTCAACTATATTGTAATTGGAAAGGAAATAGTTTAAACATGTAATTGAGGCTAGAAGGATTTTATTATTTAGGTAAGAGATCGATATGATATATTTTGGGTTTATGGATTATTATTACTCAAGGTTTAAGATTTGCAAAGATTTAATATTTGGGATGTACTTGTAAATAGTAAAGTTAAGTAAGATTGATGTCGTAAGATAAAGATTCGATTCAAGGATCTTAGGCTAATATTATTATAAGGTTGAGATAAAGTTTAAATTTTGAGTGTATTATCGAGGATATGAATCGATCAGTAAATTTTGGTGTTAAGATTTCTTAGGGTGAACTGCATAAATACAAATGTAATAGATCAATGAACATTATGGGTATAGTATAAGAAAAGTAAGACGCAATGAAAATTCGGACTGTCATTTCTAATATTGGGAAGTTTGAGAAAAGTTGAAATTCGAGGTTATAGAAAAATGGAACTAGGTCACCATGGGTCGTTATAAGTTGAAGGCAGAGTTTATCGGGACCGAGGAGACATAAGGACATCTTAAGATTTATTATTTTATCAGAGTAGCGTCGCGGAAGCATTGAATATTGGGATACTAGAACTAAGTCTAAACTTTTTGACTACCAAGGATAACTGAATTTCGGGGACGAAATTCAATTTAAGGGAGGAAGATTGTAACGTCCCAAAAAAAAAAAATCTGAAGGACCACGAGAACTACATGCATGCAATTTATTAAATTCTTCGGTATTTTGTTAAAATTATTTTAAAGCATTTAAATACATATTTATTCCATGAATTTGTGTTTAATTCACGATTTATTTAAAGTTCATGCTATCTAGGATTTTATTCTAAATTATGTGTTTAATTATTTTATGCATTTAATGCATAATTCATGCATGTCAGGATCTATTTCACGAAATTTTAAAAGTACATGCATTAGGGTTTCTAGATGCATTTCGCACTCGAACGAAGAACGGAGACCGGAGAATTTTCAAGAAAATTATCTTTATTTTACGATTTATTTTTATAAATTATTTTTAGACACTTTTAAGTGGATTTTTCAAAAATGGGATTTTATTGGATATCTTTACCGCAATTTTTTTTATTTTTAACGGTACGCAAATTTGATCGAATCGGGGGACTTTTTAAGGTTTCGGCTAATATTTTCAAAATCTTTTCAACATGAAACATTTTTCGGGAGAGTGTTTGGATTTAATGGGCCTACTTTTAAGGTTGTTGGGCCTAAAATATTTTATTTAGTTTTAATTATTAATTAAGGCCCATTAGTTATTTGATAACTATTTAAATAATACTAATTAACCCTAAAACCCATTTTTAACCTAAACCTAATCTTCCCAGCAGCCGACACCCTCCCCCAGCTGCTGTCACTCTCGTTTTCAGCAACCATCACCAGCTGAAGGCCACGGTTTTTTCTTGTTCTTGCATTCAAAGATCTCCGGCGCTTCTCTCTTCTTCCTCCTCACGTTGTTACATTTACCAGGCACGCTTTGTACCATTTTTCTGCATCATACACGTCCTAAGTACTGATGATTGTGTTCATGCATAAAAAGTTTCGATCTAAGCATTCCCATGAAAGATCTTTTCGGTTTCATGTGTGTCTTGTTTCTTTTGAGTGTGTTCACGTCTTTTCTGGTGTGTGTGTGTAAAGGGCTGCCATGTTCAAGCTGTTAAGGGGCTGTGCGAAAGGGGCTAGGTGCTGTCATGGAGGCTGGGGCCGCGATCTGCCCTTGTTGGTGAGTAGGGTCGATGGTTTTTGAAGTTTAGGTGGGAACCTTGACAGCCGAGAGTGAGGAGTGCTGGGTTCAGGAGATGTGAGCGTCCCAACGGTGCAAGCACCCTTCCTAACTCTGGACCAGACCCTGGAGGGGGCTGAGCTGTGGTCTGGAACTGTGCGAACTCATATGGGCAAGATGGTTTGATCAATCGAGCGAAAGGATGGCATGGGGTGTGAGTTTCTCGTGTCCCGAACGCGTGCGTGCTAGGGTGTGCTTGGGATTGGGCCGTGAGTTTTATGGGTCCAGAAAGATGTCAATGTGGATTAGGAGAGGTTGATGGGTGGTCGGTCATGCAAGCTAGGATTGAATTATGGAGCATGGGTCCCTTTAAGGTCAAGCTTGTTAAATGCTGGAAATTCCAGCAGCTGTTAAGGGTCTTGTTCGAAGGTCTAAGGGGGCTAGCTTAGTGTTTTTAGAGCCTTTTAGAGGTATATTAGGTGTGGTAAAAAGTTGGGAAAAATTTGATTAAGTTTTGAGTCGATTCGGGTTAAAACCGAGACCCCGGTCCAAGTTTTAAAACGAATCGGTTAAGTTCTGATTTTGGCTCGGGTTTATGTCTAGGAATACTTTTAATTATGTTTTGGGATATTTTAAGGAGTTTGGTAAGCTTCGGGTCAATTTTAGAGGTCCAGGGGTGAAATGGTAATTTTTGGGTTTCAAGGGGCAAAATGGTCATTTTGCACCCGGGGTGAGATTTTGGTCATGGCAGCGCCCTGAGCACAAATTCATGATATTTTAAATGTTTATGCAACATGTTTATGATTTTTACGCTATTATGATAATTATGGTGCATGCTTGGTTTAAAGGAAAAAAATTATGTATACGCATTCTTTTAATTAAGTGATGAACATGATGACACGTTTTGAAGGAAGTGATTTAGTTGTGACTAACACGATGACACGATGACATGTAAGGCCCGGGCTCAGTGGGCGGGTAATGCCGTCGCTGATGTCCCTCGCCGCCGGGTACCGCGGTTACACGTAGATGGATCCATCGACTGACATGATGACATGATGATACGAAAGTCACAGCTAATGAACGGAATTCAAATTAAGATTTTAACACGTATATGCTGATACGATGATACATGCTATTACCATGTTTTGACAGGTCACAGTTACGCATACGATATGATAACATGATGAGACATGTTTTGACACGGTTACGATTTTACACGACACGCTTATGTTCATGTTTTTAAGCTCATGAAATGTATTTTGATTATGCTATTTTTCACTGCTGTGTGCTATGTATATGTACTTGTTATTACTGGTACATGTGTGTTGAGTCTTTAGACTCACTAGGCGTGTGTGATGCAGGTGAGCTTGTTGTTGAGGAGACTGGAGGTCCTGAACTCTGAGTAGGCAGCTCTGGTGCGGTGACACGACCCGAGGACCGCATGTTTTCCGCATTATGATTTATGAAATTTGAGAGGAGATGAACCTTTTGATACGTTGACGATTTTAAGCTTTTTATTCGTTTACGTTTACGTTTGATTTTGGAGTAGTTTGGAAATTTTAAAACTGCGTTATTTTTATTGTCAAATATTTAAGATCATTTTTAAATGTTATTGCGAGATTGCGAAGCTTTTATTTTTTTTTTAAAAAATGTCTAGTAGAATTTTAAAAAAGAGCGAGACGTTTCACCTTGGTTCGGCCCTTGCATGCTGGAACCCAAGAAACCGAGCCACCCACTTAGAAACCTCCTCCTCTCGCACCACTCCTTGTTGCATTCAGCAACAAAACCGAGCCCCAAATCAACCCATTGACACAACTAGCAGTCCCTAAACCTTCAAGATCGCAGCCCCTTGCATCCAAAACCAGAAAAAACGTGAGTTCAAAAATCAAAGAATGCATGGTAAGAAACAAAACCGAAAATCCTTTCTTGCTCCCTGATGGATCAAGAGTTTCCTACACGATATGCACACTTAACAACAATATATAACATGTGTGATGCAGGAAAAAATAGATACAATGCGTGCCTTAGATGTATTAGCGTGTGAAGAATGAAGAGAGGAGCGCCGGAGGAACTTCTTTATTGCAAAACAAGCAAAACCGTGGCCTTCAAATAGGAATGATGAAACTGATAGACAATTGCAGCTGGAGGATAATCTCTAATGAAAGGGGTGTCGGTTGGTGGGGAGGGTAATTGTGTAGGGTAGGTTTAATTAGTTATTAATTAATTACCTAATGGTCCCTAATGGTTTAATTAAAAGCTTAAAATAGTTTTAAGTCCAACGAGCTTAAAAGTTGGCTCATTAAGTCCAAACACACTCCCGAAAAATATTTCGTATTGGAAAGATTTTAAAAATATTAACCGAACCCCCAGAAAGTCCTCCGATTTGATAAAATTCGCGTACCGTTTAAAAAAAAAATATTTTCGCACTTTTAAAACGAGTAGACGTTTCAAATATATCAAAACAAAACTTTGAAAATTTAATTTACGAAAAAAAAAATTAGACAAGTTATTGGACCAAGAATATTATTTTTTTCTTCTCTGGTAGTAGCAAAACTCTATAAATTTTTTCACAGTTTCGGTTTTTTTATTCTGTACTAACATTTTTTAGTATTAATTTCGTAGATTTGCTCGTCAGTGTGATTTTCCAGTGTTACGTGGATCTGCATATCTTTGCGCACGTCAGGTTTTTAAAGCGTTTTGCATAGTAGTTTATTTATAAATTTTAGCATAGTAGATTATTAATTTTATAAATCATTGTTTTTTAATAGATAGATTAAAAACCGTCGCTTCATTAAGTTACGGTTTTTTTGAAAGATCGGTTAATAAAACGACGGTTTTGTAAATAAACGTCGCTAAATATAGCGACAGTTTTTGACAAAACGTCGCTATATATAGAGACGGTTTTGTCAAAAACCATCGCTTAATATAGCGACGGTTAAGTTAAACCGTCGCTTAAATTAACGATGGTTTGTATATAAACGTCGCTTAAAATAGCGACGGTCTGTATATAACTGTCGCTAATAGAAGCGACAGTGTATCTAAACAATCGCTAAATAACGACTGTCTGTTTATCTAAACCGTCGCTAAATACCGACGGTGTTGTTCAACAAAACCGTCGCTATTTTTAACGGTTATTGAGAAACCATCGTTATATGAAGGCGACGCGACCTCCGGTTACGGACCGCCAAACCGTCGCTAGCCCCCTTTTTTTTTGTAGTGTTTCTGTTTGTATTCTTCATTTGGTTTTTTAATTAAGAGCAAAGTATGGTCCTCGACTTTCTGATTTTTCCAAAAAATGAAGCTTGGGAATTATCTGATGTATGATAATTTCGTTGAGACTTTAGCTTATTTCATACATGCATGTAATGCACATGCAGATATGATAAGGATTACAAGATATTTTGGTATATTTTTTGACAAGCGTGCATTTCCAGCTGGTGTAAAGCTCGAGGAACCACACATTAAGTCAATGGACTATCATAGATGTTTGGGACCAAATGTGAATTGGGTCAAGAATTTTGACTTATTTCACCAAACCCAAAATTGGATTTAAATTTTGCTCCATTTATAAACATCTGTTAGGTCATTACCTCGGTTGTCTCAGCAAGGTATTTATCTGTGCTCGTGTGCTACTTTTTCAAGTAGTCTTTTTAATGATGATTGATGTGGGAAGATTGTGGATCTCTAGCTTCAACTCTCTGCCACAGTTTTTTTCGAATTGTGTGTGTTAGGGTGTCAAAAAAATCGAATTGAGACGAATATAATGAAAAATTTAAGGTTTGAAATATACATGTGTATATATTTGAGCTTGAACTTGATTTGAATCTCAACAAATTTAAGATTTTTAGTTCAAGTTTGGTTCGAATCGGAGATTGAATTCAGCTAGAAAGATTCTAGAATGTTTGCAAGTTATTCAAACTATTACTTGTTCAGAAATAAATATTCGAAAAAGCTCAAAATCTATTTATTTAATATATATTTATACTATATTGATAAATGAAATATCAAGAATCGCGAGCAGCTTGCAAACTATCAAACAATATAATTTGAAGTCGAGCTCGACATCAATTCGAATACAAAACAATATATATTTTTTTTTAGCTGACTTCATCTTGTACAACCACCCTTGATACATATGTACAACGTATGTAATATGAGGCAGGTGAAGTCTAAGCCCTGATGAACGCAATAATGTAAGACATAATTTGGTACATTTGATAACTAAATGATTAATAAGTTATCATCCTTCAGCCCATGTTTGTTTCATTTTTTAACGGCCCATAAAAATTAGATGGACCCGTGATAATGCGGGTCCATTATGGAGAAGTCATCCCTCTAATGTAGAGGGATATCTGCATGATAAAAAATAAATTCTGTGAAATGACATTATTGCCCTCATTTCTCAAGCATTGGGATTTAAATTAGTCTTGGATATTCCTTCGATAAAAATTGATATTGATATTGTGTTAAGGCATACATAATTTATTATAATTTAAAAATATATTTTTGTCATTAAAATTTAAAAATAAATAGTTAGTGTTAAAATTAATCAATACTATTTATTAAACTTGAGATATTTCGAAATTTCGCTAATAATTTATTTTAAAATATCCATAATCAAATTATAAACTCATGAAACAATAAAAAATATTAAAACGTAAAATGTAAATAAAATAAATATATAAAAGATGAAAAACGAACTAACGTATTGCACACATCAAAATAAATTAAAAATTTAAAATATATAAGATAATTTGATAAATAATTGTTTTATGACAATGAAACATATATATATATATCGTAATTTAAGAATTGAGATATGCAGGTACATGATCTGGATAACAATGAAAAATAAAGTTTACTTTATTTGGGATGAAGATTCCCTCGGCAAATTAAAAAAAGATGCAAGCTTTACTTTCTTTTTGTACCAAATGGAATCACTTCACATTAGGCCTCGAAATTGGGACTATTGCATTGGGGTCCCCGTACAATATACCATAAACATACGTAAATTATTAAATTTTTAAAAACTTTCAATTTTAACTAGGGATGAAATTTTTAATGAATCGATGTATGCTATATTGGTATATTAAATAATAATTATACTTATAAAACAAATGTAATTAGCACCTTACAAATTTTGAAACTATGGATTTTATTACAATTGAAAAAAAAAGGCAGGCTACACGTACAAATTGAGTTACACGTTAAGTTACAAATTGCATTTGAAATTAAAATACTACCTTAAATGCGATTTTTCCAAATAAAATGTAAAAAATAATTTTATAATTTCAAATATATTTTATAAACTAATTTATATCACATTTTTCATTAAAAAAAAACTGGTGAAGACCTCGTTTGAACCGAAAATCTCGACAGAAACACACCCTCAGACATAGAGAGTGTTTTATTTGCTAAATATATTATTTTCTTCCTCCATTTTCCCGTCTTTATTCTCCTCAAAATTCGATCCTTTGCCCGTACCCCACTACCCTTCCCTAAACCCATAATCAGGAAGGCCTCATCGCAACGTTGTTAATCATTGGTTTTCTTTTCTTTTTTTCCCCGGAAAATTGTTAGCCAATTTACTAATAACCAAATGATAGAGCACAATTATCGACAACAGAGACGTGTATGTAAAGATAAAGTAGTAAAATTAAAGAAGTATGCTATTGGAAGTATAACATCATGTATATTGACGTAATCCCGCTGAAATTGATGAGCCGGGTAAAGAGCTCCAACGGGTCAAATCAACAATTTTTAGTGTTTGGAAATTTGAGTGAAGATGATGGCTGCAACAAAACCTGCAACTAAGAAAGGAACTCGTGAATGGGCGCCGGCGGGGTGTCCGACGTAGCCACTCCGATGCTTAAGTCTGCAAGTTTCAGATGAACACAAGCCATATTCAAGAGGAAATATGTAGGTGCTTGAAAGTTCAAAGATTTCAGAATCTATAAATGACATTAATACCTGCTATTTATAGTAGAAAAAATGGGGTAGATACCTTGATCCTCGTGCCACCTACTAAGGCCATCTCAAACCCAAAACTCTATTTTAAAGCAACTCTACTATAAAATAGTGCAGTTTCTGCACCAAATACAATGTTCATCTCCAACCCATCTACTTCAAATCCTACTTTAAAAAAAGAATATTCCGAGAATATTCTTTTTTATTTTATTTATTTTATTTTTTTATAAGTTATTAAATATATATTTTTTAAATTTAGTGATATAATTATAATTACATTTTATATTGAATATATTTAATATTATATTTTTAATAAATGTGATAATATTACAAAAATGATTAACAAAATGAACAAAAAAAACTAGAAATTTCGACAACAACAAATAGAATTGGCTAAAATTCAGGAGGAAAATAAAGTTTTGTACATGGATCTAAGCACAATTGGCGATCTAGAAATGCGTCAAATTGTTCAAAATGAACGAGCAAGAATTATGCAAAAAAGAGATGCAGAACGTCGTCAACATGAGAGCAGCGCATTTGGAAAATATTTTGGTGATTTTGGTGGATCAGGATCTGGATCCGGATCCGATTTCCCAAATTATTGATGATTTAGTTTGTTTATCCTTTATTGTATTTGCATTTAAATTATCTGAATTTGAATTCGTATTTTTATTTTAACTGTGTACTTGAATGTTTAAATATTATTCAATAAATTTGTGTGTTAGATGTTTAAATATAATTAATATTTTATATAATTTATATAATTAAATATTTTAATTTTTATAATTTTATATTTAATATATATTATCTAACTATAAATTAATATAATAATAATATTATTATATAAAAAATATTTATAATTTTTAATATAAATATTTATAATTTAAAAAAGAAAAAAAAATTAAAAAAAAAATAAGAAAAGAACTCTGCGCCACATTTGGCGCAGAGAATGGAGCTGCGCTAGCTGGAGAAGCCCAAGCAGCAAAATGGCGTGAAATGCCATTTTGCTGCTTGGGTTGGAGATGCCCTAAGTATGGCAAGTCGGCTACCCATACTTATAGCTTCTCATAACTTCTAGGACACTCCAAGCCCAAATGGTTCTGACAGATTGGATGGCCTGTATCAATCACTCTCAAGTGTGGGGCAATTCTCGAGGTGGCCCGGGTAGTAGGGTACCCGGGTGTTTGCTTTAGATCCCGGCTATTGGCTCGAGAGCCCGGGTTGCAAAGATGATTGCCCGGGAAGAGGCTTAATACCCGGGTATTTGAGGAAAGTACCCGGCAAGTGGCTTTTATTCGGACTATCCAAGTAATAAACCGGGTTAATGATGACCCGAATCCTTATTGGGGTATCATATATAAAACCAACAAAAATGAGTAAACCATTTCGAGGTAAGCTATTTTTATCTTGATTGCTCCAATATTCGACGCACACAGGTCGTGCTCGCTTGCACAAAAGTCAAAACATTTTCATTGCAAATCGGACCCTTGATTGCATCTCTGCGCAAACACGTCAGAGAAACTCTTAACCAATCATTCTTACAATTTCGTAAAGTATAACTCAATTTAAACTTATCTATACCACTATTATTTTCCTATTTGGGACAAACCAATTATTTCTTAATTTTCATTCACAAAAATGAAAAGTCAGTTGGCACACATCGCAGTATATATATATAATATATATATATATATAAATATATATATATCCAACTCATTTTTATGTTTCATAATCTGATTACTTTACTTTTAACTATACGAGATTTCATCCATTTCCCTCCCTCTCTTGTGTATCAGAGTATTAGTTTTAGTCCAATAACGAGAACCGGAGGAAAAATGTTTTGAAGTGGGATTCTTGGAACTGGACTTCCCGTTGCATTTTCTGGAGATCGCATTACCAAGAATCTGTTCCTTTTTTTTTGGAGTTTAAGAAAGAACAGTTGGTGTTTGAGTTCATTTCATTTGCTTTGGCATCGTATTCTTTCGTAAAAATCAATTATGCGGTTTCTTTCTTTTTCTTTTTGGTCGTGGGGAGGAAAAAGCCAATAATTTGTAGATGAAAAGAGAAAAAAGTTTTGATCTTTTCTGAATTTGATAGAGTCAAGACGGTTGCTTTTGCATGAACCGGTGAAACTATGTGTTAAATAGATTGCTTGAAAACTGTCAGATTTTTTTTTAAAGATAACTGTCAAGTTAGTTACAGTAACTAGACTAGAAGTTAGAGTTACGCATCATCTCATGTATATATATTAATATAAACTCTATGTACAAGTGGCTTCATATATTTTTCTTCCATTAATCAATAATCGATATCTTCATGAGCTCAGAGTTCATCAATGGTTGTCACGTATGCGCATTCTAACATGGTATCAGAGCGTTGCTTCCGCATCTACCTGCATACAGATCTTCGATCTTCATGGCAAGTCATACCGCCACATTTGGATTCAGTGATCCACTCTACCTACACCCCTTGGATGCTCTGGGGATCTCTCTGGTTCAGGATACGCTCATTGGAACGGAGAATTACAGTGTTTGGAGTCGAGCAATGTTGATTTGTCTGCAAGTGAAGAACAAATTAGGATTCATCAATGGATCTTGTACTCGTCCAACAATTGCGCACTCGACTCTTCATCAATGAGAGCTGTGCAACACGATTGTTCTTTCCTGGACTATGAACTCTGTTTCCAAGGAGATCTTCAGTAATATTATCTACTGCACTAACACCTCTAGATTTTGGGCAGATTTGAAGGAACGGTTTGATAAAATTTGTGGATCTCGAATATTTTCTATTCATCTAGACATTTCTCATCTTACTCAAGGATCTTCCTCTATCTTTGTATATTTTTCAATGCTCAAGCGACTATGTGATGAGTTTGCCTCTTTGGTGACACTTCCTCTTGTGAGTGTGCAAGTGCTAAAGCGCATATCGATCACGAACAACAAATGTGTCTCTTTCAATTTCTTATGGGATTAAATGATAGTTATGGGCACGTTAGAAGTGAAATCCTCATGATGAATCCATTACCCTCTGTCAATCAAGCTTACTCGATTATTAGCCATGATGAATCGACTCGCCGTGTGCTATCTTCGCAGCCTGTTGTTGATATCCCAACAGCTGTTTTTTACTCTTCATCTAATAAAAAACATGATTCAGTAAAATGTGAAAATTGCAATGTCAGGTCATGCCAAGTAGAATTGTTTTCGCTTGATTAGTTATCCTCCGGGCCACAAACTACATAAAATATTTCCTCAAACAAAATGATTCAAGCATCATCATCCCTCTTCTAAGGTTGCTGCTCATTCCTCCTTTGGAAAAAACAAATTTCACATCCTCCTCCTTCACATGAGGGATCACGAATGGATAATGCACTTGCCTCGAAATTTTGATGATGTTCAATACTAGCAAATATTGAAGCTCTTGGATCAAAACTCAGTTCATATGTCACGAGAGGATAATGAAGTCTCGGATAACCTTGCAGGTAATTTTACAAGTTTGATGACTGTAAATTATGCTAATGAATGAATTTTAGACAGTGGAGCAAATGCTCACGTTACAGGTTCTTCTAGTGGCATAAGAAACTCACAACCATGTGATTCCGCTACTGGATCTATTAGGCTGCCAAATGGTAACACTACTCAAGTTTTATCCATTGGTTTCATCCATATTGTTCCTTCTTGTACATTACATCATGACCTACATGTACCCGATTTTAACTTCAATCTCTTATCAATTTCCTAATTCACCAAAGACCATCGATGTTCCATTAGCTTCTACCCACATTTTTGTCTTTTTCAGGACCTTTTGACCGGGAGGATCATGGGCATTGGTAGACAAAGGAATGGACTATATTACCTTCATCGGCTCTCTTCTGTCGTGGTGATATCTTCACCTACCCAAGCCAAGAACAAACAAAAGTCTGCTGCAACAGCCCCTTCTTCAAATACTTGTAACATTTCTCATTGTAATGAAGTTGATATTGATACATGACATAAAAGATTTAGTCAGTTATCGGTGTCGTGTCTCGTTTACAATTCTTGCCTTTTATTAAGCAAAAATCTCTTACACATCATTGCACAGTATGTCCTCTGTGCAAGCAAACCAGAAATGTATAATTTAGATCATCATCTCTTCATGCCTTTAATCTTTTACACATCGATACATGAGGTTCCTATAGACATCAAACCCATAATGGTTTCAAGTATTTCCTTACTATGGTTGATGATTTTCAAGAAGTACTTGGGTTTTTCTTATGCAGTTCAAATAAGATACTCTGCAAATCCTTGGGCAAATTTTTGTCTTTGCTTCGAATCTTTTTGACAACCCATAAAACACATTCGAACTGAAAATGCTTATGAATTATTCAGTGCTGAATGTCGAACATATTTCTCTTCCATGGACATAATTCATCAAGGCTCATGCCCTTACACTCCACAACAAAATGGTTTAGTCGAGCGTAAGCACAAACACATACTTAATATTGCTCGAGCCATAAAATCCAGGGTTCAATTCCTGATCCGTATTGGGGTGAATATGTTCTCCACACAGCTTATTTGATTAATCGAACATCAACTCCTCTACTTTTATACAAAAGTCTATTTGAGTGTCCATTCAACAAAACCTACCTACTCGCATTTAAAGCTTTTTGGTTGTTTGTGTTATGCATCCAATCTCAAACCTAGTCACAAATTTGATGTTCAAGCTAAACCATATGAGTTTTTATGATATCTTGCAAATCAAAAAGGTTTCAAACTCCTTGACTTATCCACTCAAGAATTCATTGTCTCTCGAGATGTTGTCTTTCATGAAGACATCTTTCCATTTTCTTCACACAATCCTGATTGTGCTCCTTTTCCCTCACCCTCAAAGTTAGAGACTAATGATTTTCCTCCCTCAATCTGACTCCTAGAGAGTTCTGTTCATGTACCGAATCCCAGGATGGAAGTGTTCCCAGCTTCTAGCTCTACCTTTTCCAGCTCCACAAGACCTCTCAGATCACATCGTCCTCCCCAGTGGACTAAAGACTATGTATGCTCTAACATTTGCTCTACCCCATACAGTCTTCTTGATAATGTATCTTACAATAATATATCATCTTCACGCTGGTCCTTCTTGGCTTGTATTTCCCAAACAACAGAACCCACCAGTTACTCTACATCAACCTCTGATACTCAATGGCGTGCATCCATGGAAGCTGAGATTTATGCTCTCGAAGCTAACCAAACTTTGGTAATTGCTCCTCTGTTCCCGGGAAAAAGGTCATAGGCTACAAATGGGTATACAAAATCAAACACAAGGCAGATGGCAGCATCGAAAGATTCAACACCCGTCTTGTCGCCAAATGTTACACCCAACAATATGGCATTGACTATCTTGACACATTCTCAGCCGGTTGCAAGTTAGTTACGGTTCGATGTGTCTTAGCTGTGGCTGCTGCCAAGAACTGGTCCTTACATCAAATGTATGAAACCAATGACTTTCTCCAAGGTGATTTACATGAGGAGATTTACATGTCTATTCTTCAAGGGTTTGAAAGACAATGGCCAAATCATGCTTGAAAACTCCTTGAATCTTTATATGGCTTAAAGCAAGCCTCTCGCCAATGGAATTTAAAAATATTTCAAATTATGCAGCATGCTGGATACTTATAGTCTCTTCATGACCACTCTCTGTTTTATAAGCGACAAGGTAGTTCAATCACCTTATTTCTTCGTTATGTTGATGACATTGTCATCACGTGTGATGATTATCTTGTAATCGCTGCCCTAAAAGAATATTTGCATGAGCATCTTGACATTAAGGATCTTGGACCTCTAAAATATTTCTTGGGGATTGAAGTCGCTAGATCGAAGGCTGGTATTTGTTTAAACCAGCGTAAATATGCGCTGTAATTTCTATCGGATACAGGGATGACTGGTTGCAAGCCATGTGATACTCTAATGGAACAACACTTAAAACTCACTACACTTGAATATGATCAGCTCATCAAGATTACTGGTTCTGATCCTCTATTGCCTGATCCTGCTTCCTATCGACGTTTAGTCAGACTGCTAATTTATCTCACGATTACTTGGCCGGACATATACTTTGCAGTTCAATCTCTTACTCAATTCATGAAACTTCCAAAGCAATCACATATGAATGCAGCTCTTCGAGTTCTTGGATATCTCAAGGGTAGTCCAGCTTTGGGCATATTTTTGTCTGTCACTAGTGATTTAAAACTTTCTGAATATTGTGACTCTGATTGGGGTTCAATGAGTCGGAAATCCTTAATTGGATATGTGATCAAACTTGGTTCTTTGGTTGTCTCTTGGAAAACAAAAAACAGAACACTGTTTCTCGTTCATCGCAGAGGCTGAATATCGCTCCATGACTACAACTGCATATGAAATCACTTGGATTCAAAATCTTCTAGCAGACATGGGCCTGATTATTAATCTACCCACTTCTCTCTTTTGTGATATCCAGGTGGCAAACAACATTGCAGGAAATCTGCTATATCATAAGCGCACGAACCACATTGAAATAGATTGTCACTTCGTGCGTGAAAAAGTTCGTTCTAACATACTTACCACCTCTCATATCCATATTCGACAGCAGTCAGCCGACATATTCACCAAGGCCTTGGGTTCAGATCAACATCACTACCTCTTCTTCAATCTTGACATGTTGAACATCTTACAAGCTTGAGGCGGTGTGTTAAATAGATTGCTCGACAGCTGTCAAGTTAGTTACAGTAGCTAGACTAGAAGTTAGAGTTACACATCATCTCATGTATATATATTAATATAGACTCTCTATACAAGTCACTTCAGATATTTTTCTTCCACTAATCAATAATTGATATCTTCATGAGCTCAGAATTCATCAATGACTGTCATGTATGCACATTGTAACACTATGATTGATGGTAACTCAATGAAAATAGAGGTTTGATACTGCATTGGAAATGAAACTGCATTATTGATCTTTAATCGAATCTTCCGTTTCTATGCATTTTTGCTTTCAAGAATTCTTATTCTTGTGTTTTTTGATGAAGATTTCATGGCCCGAGAATCTAGCCAAGAAATGGTTCAACGTCAAGCACAAAGCAGAATACTTTCAAGCAGACGATATCATTGATAGAGGTACTTTGTTCTCTCAAAATGGAAATTTGGATTCTGAAGAAAATAGGACCTTGCATCTTGTGATATTATTTGCACATTGAAAATGCGATATTTTGCTTCCAAATGACATTAGAAACTATTTGTTTTACACAAAAGCATTTGGAGTGCAAAGATTTTCATTATCTACAATATGCTGAGATCTCTAATATGTTGCATTTGCTTATTTTATTTTCTTTTTTGTTCCAAGATTTGTGTTGGGTGAAAACGGCTCTTCTGCTTCTATATTGAAAGGCATAGCTGTAAAAAAACATTAATGAACTTTTATATTCCAGCTTTTTCGGGTGTTGATTAAGAACATAGGAGAAACTTGTCGGAGAGGGAGACATTTAATATCAAGATGAGCAAAACAAGTTCAGTTCATACATTGATTTTTGTTGCAAATGATTTAATATCAAAGAATGTTGGAACCGAGACCATAACCAATGGTTCCGGTTCCATATTTGGACTTTCCCGATTTTGAATTGGTTTGGATCAACCAGTCCTTCAAGCATTTCTATTTGCTTTTACTTCGTTACATCTAATTCTTATTTTCCCAATTGAAATGGCAGTGAAATCATTTAAACGATATAAGATTTACCTTGATGCTTCCCAGATTACAGATTTGCACAACTATAGGTATGTGCTTCATTTGCACTTTATTGTCTAAAATTTACCCAGTATTCTCAAATTTATATATGGAGTAGGATCTTTGTAGCAACATGGAATGTAGCTGGAAAATCTCCACCTAGTTATTTTAATCTTGAAGAATGGCTACACACCTCTCCTCCTGCTGATATCTATTTTTTGGGTCAGTCAATCCTATGTTCTAACTTCTTTTAGGTCTTTGTATACTAATGACTAATATTGGCCTCTCTATCAATTTTTAGGTTTCAAGAAATCGTTTCTTTAAATACTTGTAATGTTTTAGGCACTAAAGATGATGACCCTGCTAGGAAATGGCTATCACTTGTCCGAAAAACCCTGAACAATCTTCCTGGCAGGAATGATAGTTGATGAACACCATCCTCAGTTCTTTATCCCATCACTAAACTTGATTATGAGTTGGAAGGATTGAATAGAGAAAACTCCACCGTCGCTCTTTTCAGTCATTAATCCATAGCATGAAAATAGTGGAAAATGGCATTTTGATGCCACATCCTATATTTGAGCGTCGATTTAGTGTATGCGATAATGTAAACTATGTGCATAGACAATGTGACAATCATGAATCATTTGTTCGATGGGATGGCTTCGATGATGATGAAAATGAGTTAGTTGATTTCATTTTGCACATGACCATTCACCTCTCATACGGTGGTTCTGTTCCTATGGATGATAAAGACCAATATTCTGGGTAATCGAGGTATTGTTTAGTTGCAAGCAAGCAAATGGTTGGGATTTTCCTCAGAGTATGTATAAAGAGTGATCTAAAGGAAGCTGTACAAAATCTTAACGTACCTTGCGTTGGCAGAGGGCTGATGGGCTATCTTGGAAATAAGGTAAGATTATACATAATTTGAATTTACAATTCGAAAGCCAACTTGTCTGTAAAATGAATCTTACGGTACTGAAATTTTCAGGGTTCAATTTCAATCAGTATGTCTTTGCACCACACGAGCAGCGTAGGAACTCTGATGTCATGGAAATTTCAAGAAAAACAAGGTTTCCAGGCATTCATAGCAAGGAAGATGATAATACCCCTCAAACAATACTCGATCATTAGTATGTAAATCATCCACTTCTATTGACTCTTTTCAAGCATTTGACTATGGGTCGAATGTATCTTTTCAAGAGATTTCTCAAGTTAAATCTCAAATTTTGTTATCTTCCAGTTGAATTATATGGTTTGGTGACTTGCACTACCGAACATCTCTTTTATATCGATACACAACGATTCTAGTGGAGATGCGCAACTGGAGAGCTCTGTTGGAATATGACCAGTGTTAGGTGTCTATCGGTCATCCCGTACCATCTATAGCAGGCTGTCCGACATGAAACTATCCCCAAAACTAGAAACAATAAAATATGTTATGTTAGGATAAAACGAGGCTCAGACAAACTGATTTTGACCTCTCCAAATACACAGTAAACCAAGGCGAAGACCACAAAAGTTTCCCGATCAAAACCCCTGTTACTGATAACCAACTCAACCCTAAGCAAATAGACCCTAAGCACACAGCTCACGACACACAGTAGGAAAACTCAACCAAGGCTGGAAACGACACTGATCAAGACAACACAAGGAACCGAGGGCAGCTTCCAATCTCACACACACAAGGAACCGAGGGCAACTTCCAATCTCAGCTTCCAAACGACACTGCTTTCTGGCTCACTCTTCCGCTTGGCAGCTAAGGAACAATATTTATTAAAATATTAGACATAACAACCTAGTAGGCCAAGGCTTTAAGGAAATGGGCTTTGGTTTATTAGGCTTGGGATAAAGTTGAGCCAAACCCAACATTTCTCCACCTTTCGGCCCAACGCCGATTCACTGGACAGGAGAGTCACCTACAGCCATCATCATTACCCCACTTGCAAAAAACACGAAGTTAGTACAAGTACCAATTTATAGGAAATCCCAAGTAAGCTACATAAAAGAACAGTAACTGAACACATCAGTCAGAAGTATCAAATTTTAAAATTTTTAAATAAGATTGAATTTTCAACAGACAAAAACTTAGTTCCCATATCAGCATGATTAAATTGAGAAAGAATTTTTTTCAAGATAGACTCTGCTTTTTGCAAACACATCACGACTGTTGTGGAATCTAACATCAATATGTTTAGTTCTATCATGAAAAACATGATTCTTACACAGTTGTATACCAGACTGGCTATCAGAAAATACTACAACTTCATCTTCAAGAAAACCAATTTTAGAAATAAGACATTTCAACCAAATAGCTTCTTTTAAAACTTCAGTGACAACAACATACTCAGATTCAGTGGTTGAAAGAGCAACAATGTGTTATATTTGAGATTTCCAGCTAATACAAGCATCACACAATGTAAACACATAAGAAGTTGTTGATTTTCTATTGTCCCTATCATGTGCATCTTTAGAATCCACATATCCAACCAATTTAACACCAACATCAGATTTTGAAAATTTTAAATCATGCTTCACAGAACCATTCAAATATCTCAAAAGCCATTTGACAGCTTGCCAATGGTAAACACCAAGATTAGAAATATACCGACTCAAACAACTCACATAATATGCAATATCAGGACTCATGCTAACAATTAAATACATGACAGAACCTATAGCATTTATATATGGCACATTCTTCATGTTTTTAACATCAAAATCAGTTTTAAGAGATTGCTCTTTACTTAGAACAAAATGACCATCTAAGGTACATTGACTGGTTTTGCATTCGACATGGAAAATTTACTCAAAACTTTCTTAACATAAGTATCATGATTCAACAAAATGACATAACGTTTTCTATCCCTATAAATGTTCATGCCAAGAATATGTTTAACATCTCCTAGGAATTTCATATCAAATTTAGCACTCAAGAAATTTTTGACATGATCAATAATTTTCATACAAGAACTAATCAATAGAATATTATCCACGTAGATAAGTAAGAAAACATGAACTTTAGCATTATGTTTTAAATACAAGCAATGATCATAATTACTTCTAATAAAATCTATAGAGAGCATGCATTCATCAAACTTTTTGTTCCATTGCCTAAGAGATTGCTTCAATCCATACAAAGATTTCTTTAGCAAACAAACATGATCAGGATACTTAGAATCAACAAAACCATCAGGTTGCTTCATAAAAAAAATTTCATCAAGTTCACCATGTAAAAAAGCAGTTTTAAAATCTAATTGTTTCAACTCCCAATCAAACTGAGCAACAAGGGCAAGCATAATTCTAACAGTAGTAAACTTTACAGCATGAACAAATATTTCAGTATAGTCTATCCCTTCCTTTTGAGTAAAGCCCTTATCCACTAACCTAGCCTTAAATCTAATAGCTTCACATTCATTCTTGACCTTAAATAACCACTTACAGTCCACAAAAGAAAAATTTTCAATTTTAGGTACTAGAATCCAAGTGTTGTTAACATGCAGTAAATTTATTTCTTCATTTATCCCATTTAACCATTGCACAGAATTTTCAGACTTTAAAGCCTCTTCATATGACTTAGGTTCCAGTTTATCAATCGATTCAAACACACTAAATCTTGAGAAGTCATATAAATATCATCAAAACTTTGTGGCTGCCTAATATTTCTTGTAGATCTATCCCTAGCCAACTGATAATCATTCAAAGCACTAAGATCAGTTTCAGGCATATTTTCAGCAATTTCTTCATGCACATCAGCATCAACTTGATTATCAAAAACAGTTTCAGACATATTTTCATGTAAATCATTCACATCAGGAACATTCTGCACATTTTCAGAATCATGACTTGGATAAAGTAAATGCTACACCTTTTTTGTAGCAGTGGTAGATTCAGGAATAGGTAAAAGAATAGATAAACAGGGAAATTCAAACTCATTGAAAACAACATACCTATTGATTAACACTTTAAAACCAAGTTGGTCCCTTAACCACAATCTATAACCCTTAACCCCATCAAGATAGCCAATAAAAACACATTTCACAGACCTAAGTTCAAGTTTGTCATTTTTCTGATGCACAAAAGCAGAACAACCAAAGACTTTCAAGTTTGAAAAATTAATTTGCGTACTATACCACACAGATTCTGGACATTTACCATTCAAAGGCACAGAAAGAGACCTATTTATCAAATAATCAGCAGTATAAACAGCTTCACCCCAGAAATTTTTTGAAAGACCAGAACTTGCAAGCATACACCTCACCATCTCAAGTAAAGTTCTATCCATACACTCAGCTACACCATTTTGCTGAGACGTATAAGGACTGTCCTATGTCTTTAAATACCAGATTCAGCACACAAATTGTCAAGCAATTGATTACAAAATTCAAGACAATTATCAGTTCTTAGAATTGAATTTTCTTACCTGTTTGATTTTCAATCAATGTTTTCTAGTTTTTAAAGTTTTCAAATACATCATATTTTTTTTCATTAAAAACACCCAAATTTTTCTTGAAAAATCATCAATAACAGATAAAAAATATCGATTCCCACCATGTGTGGGCACACTAGCAGGACCCCAAACATCAGCATGCAAATACTCAAGTATTTCAGAAGTGACAGATTGTTTGTGTAAGGACCGTGTATCATATTATAGTAAATCAAATTGTGATTATCGATAATTCATGAAATTGTTATGTGATGACGTGGATAATGACACGTGTTACGATTTTCAGAATAATTATTTGAATATTAGTCCAAATGAAATGAAATCGATTTCATTAGAAAGCTAATACATACTACTAAAACTTTTATGTTTTGAGTTTTGTCCAAATCCATTTGGACATATGGGCAAAATCAGTCCGAAGTGTAACGTGTGTATTTCAGTTCCTACACTGACACATTTTGGGAGAATGAACATAACTCTCGCGTCCGATATTCAAATTTAGTGAGGTTGGTGGCAAATGAAAGATAAGACATAGAACTACAAATATCATGTTGATCATTTTTGTTAATTCGGAACCAAGAATGTTGGACAGAACATCTCGCGCCCGAGCGCAAGATGTTACCGCCCGAGCGCGGTACAGTAAACATCTGGAGGGCATAACACCTCATGCTCGAGCGCGAGATGTTAATGCCCGAGCGCAGCATAAAATGCTTTCGGGGACAGAATGTCTCGCACTCGAGCGCGAGATGTTACTGTTCGAGCGCGATACCGACATTGGCGAGGGATAAGAATGAATTGTTGCTTTTATTTTTTCATTTTCTTTGCCGCAACTTTGAAAGAGAACAGAAGAAACTTAATTTCTATCGTCTGAATCCACCTCAAAACGTTATCAAAACGCGAAACAAATTATATATTCGAAATCCTCGCATCGAGAGCTTCCTTTTGACGTAAGTTTCTTCTAGTTTCAACACATGTATTTATTGAAATGCTGGAATAACATGTATTTGAAATCGAGATTCTTATATGTAGTAGAATACCCGACAAGAAACTAAGTTTTGAAATCGGAATTGAATTATGTTATGATTTTGATTTGATATGAATTTTCAAAGTTTCAAAAGATATTTGAAACTTATATTGTTGAATTTGAATGAAATTATTGATTGAAATAAATATGTTATTGATGTAGATAGATTTTTATACTGATATCTTCAAGCTACATCGACTGGAACAAAGAATTGAGGTATGTTACGACCAAGTAACATACAACATGTATCTATATCATATGATATATGTTTGATTGAGAATATATGTCTATATGCATTATTTGTTAAGTTGATATGGTATACATGACATACACGTTGAGCTATGATCCTTGGATACCTATTATGATTGGATTTGATTCTGGGGTTTGTGAACATAATGTTATGTTTGGCATTATATGACCCTTAAAACATAGTCATTAGTGGCACCGCTGATTGATTGAGATTTGGGATTTGATAGCTCTTTGTCGACGTTATCATACGAGCATATTTGATTGAGACAGGTGTGCCAGATCGAGCATTGACTTGATAGCGATTCGTTTGATTCTGACTTGTGCTCAGTGGATGGACATTTGACCTGATACCTTCACGACATACATGCATTGCATATCATATATCATTGTTTAAATACTTGTGGTATATGTTGTGGTTGTTTCAGACTGAGCATTGCTCACCCCATAGAGGGCATATGTGGCCAATGACAGGTACTGCAGGATATCAGGAGGCCGAAGTGGATACTTCATGAGGGAGTCACAGTTTGAGCGAGGTGAGGTTTTATATTTTTCATAGTGTATCTATATATCAGGGCATATCTCGATGATATGAGTTGTTTGTATGTAGTTGGTTTTGATTATGTGTGGACATATTTTATGATATGAGATGAAATATTATTTTTAGTATTCAAATAATATATTTTCGTCTCGTTGTAAAAAAATTTAAACTCGTATTCTGCTGTAATTAATTAACCTGAATCAAATTGCATTGTAATCACAATTAGAAATTAAGGGCCCCACAGTTTGAGAATAGGGGAATTGGAAAACTTCACTCTAGATTGTTTAACAACACATGAATCACAAAATGGCATACAAGGACAATTTGTCACTACCAAAATAACCGTCTTTGTGCCAAATTTGAAGACCTTTAGAACTCATATGACTTAATTTTTTATGCCACAAATAAGTTTTTTCACTCAAGATAGCGTTCACAGAATTTTGCACACAAGATTCAAATTCAGCATATCAAACATGCAAGTTTTTCTTTTTAACCGCTTTGAAAATCATCAAAGATCCTTTCATAATTTTCATAACCCCATTTCCCCATCTACCATGTAAACCGTCATTTTCCAATGCAGCACATGAAATAAAATTATACATAATCGGAAACATGGTTCACATATTTCAAAATAAACACATGATCAAAATCAAATTTCAGTGATACACACAAAGACCAGTAACTTGACACAATTTTTCATTTGCCATAGAAACAGACCCATGCTTAACTTCTTTATAACTAGAAAACAAATTTTTAAATGGAGACTTAAGGAATTGCAAGCAGAATCAACTAACCATTCATTTTCACACAGAAACTTGAATGCACAGAATTCACAACAGACGCATCACATATCTCAGTCACCATAAAAATATCACCCGTGCTTTCACTACAAGAAGCCATATTAGCATGGTCATCATGCTGATTTTTAAAATTTTGGTTTTGGTTTTGGTTTTGGTTTTGCTTAAGCCTAGAACACTCTTTAATGTAACGACCAGTTTCACCACAATTATATCATTCCCTATTCTTGGGCTTCGACTTGGGCTTAGACTTAGACCTTGATTTAGTCTTACCTCTATTTTTAACGAAATACTGGTTATGGTTGTTTGAAGGTTTTTGATTTTAAATCTATTTTGAGATCTTCTTCTAACAAACATTACCTCACCAGAATTATTATCACCCTTATTGGTTTTTAAATCAATCTCTTTGCTCTTCGAGCCATTCACAACAGTTTCTAATTTTATCTTATCTCTACCATACTTAATGGCAGATTTAACATCACTATATGAATCAAGTATAGCATTTAAAAGAACAATATGGGTGTAATCATCAATATGTTTATCTCAAGTTTGCTTAATGTCTTGCACTAATTTGGTAAATACATCAAGATTTTCATCAATGTCTTTTTTAAATCAAGTTTGAAACAGAAAAATTTCTCAAGCAAAAACAATTTACTGGGCAACGAAGTTTCATTATAAAGTTGTTCTAATTTTTCTCAAAGTTCCTTAGCTGATTTCAATTTTCCGACTTTTATTAACACAGAGTCAGACAAGTTCAAAATTATAGACGAGTAAGCAAACTCATCATTTTCATCCTTTTTATCGACAGTTTCGGTAGCTGAATATGAAAGGTCCATCGCTTTGAAAACCTTTTGTTGTATCAAAATACCTTTCATTTTCTGTTGCCATATTGAAAAATCTATTTTTCCGTTAAAAGGTTCGAGATAATATCCCGTCATAGCCATTTAAAAAAAACACACAACAGTTAATTAAAAACAACAAATTTTCACACAGAAAAATTTAAATCACATAAGATCAAAGCGAACACAGCGGAAACAACTTTTAGCCACGGAAATGGGAACACAACAATAAGCAACAAGCACATAAAACCTAGAGTTCTACCAGTAACATATCCCAGCACATAAATCTGCGGCAAGCGGTTACGCTACTAAAATAGTAAAAGAGGTTCAAGCCAATATACTAGAGCGAAACCCTAAGTAAGAATTTCAGATTCCGACGAACCGACAGCGACGGCATGGCGGGCAGCAACCAATGGCTCTGATGCCACTATTAGGTGTCCATCGATCATCTTGTACCTTCTATAGCTGGTTGGCCGACCTGCAACTATCACCAAAACCAGAAATAATACAATATGATATATTAGGATAAAACGAGGGTCAAACGAATAGATTTTGGCCTTTTCAAATACGCAGTAAACCAAGAAGAAGACCACAAAGATTTCGCGATCAAAATCCCGGTTACTGATAACGAACTAAACCCTAAGCAAATAGCCCCAAAGCTCACAGCTCACCACACACAGTAGACAAACTCAACCAAGGCTGGAAACGACACTGATCGAGACAGCACAAGGAACCGAGGGCAGCTTCTAATCTCACACACACTCTCGTATATCTCTTAAGGAATAGGGAGGAAGAAGAGAAGAGAAGAGCTCATATGCATCAAGCAACGAGCACTACACGCAAAAGAAGAATGAAGAGCGCACAACAGATTTCTTTCAATCTCTCGTTACTGCCTTCTGCCTCACTCTGTCGCTTGGTTGCTAAGGAACAATAGGTATTAAAATATTAGACATAACAACCAAGTAGGCCAAGGCTTTAAGGAAATGGGCTTTGGGTTATTGGGCTTGGGATAAAGTTGGGCCAAACCCAACAACCATGCATGCAAATAGATTTTCTCTAAAAAGCTTTTGTTTCTATATTCAAATCCATGTCACAGTCAATTATTGTACTCTTTTCTTTAAAGCAGCTCTAGATAGAGCAGAGACAGTGACGTGTATTTCCGGGATGGAACGAAGGGAGAATATATTTACCTCCAACATACAAGTATTCACATAATTCAGATAGATATTGTAGAGCCCAAAATCAGTACATGTAAAATCATGTATTTATTTAATTGTTAAATCATTTATTTAAATTTAAAATAATTTTTAGTGATGCATGACCTGTTTAAATTGCATTATTTTAAATTATGTATGTTTATGTGATGCACGTTAAAATAGTTTTCTCGTAGTTTTATATTTCAGGCGATTATTCGATGCGAGATCGAAGAAAAGAGATCGACGATGATTTTGGCAATTTTAAAATGCGGTATTTTATTTTAAATTGGAAAGGGGCATTTTAAATGATTTATTAATTTTAAGCATTTTAATAGCCTAATTAAATTATTAGGTAATTATATGATTTCAAACTTTTAAAGTTGTAGCACTTGTTGTTAGGATCGATGGGGAGATCATCGTTGAGCTACAATAGCTCGGTTCTTGAAATATTGAACACCGATGAATTAAATCGAGTTTGGTGGTCAAACCAAGCGGAAATTACTCGAAATAATCCTTCTTAGAAACCGATTAAATATTTTGTAAACCATTTAAAATATATGCAAGTTGAATGAGTAAAAATATTTTAGTTGAAGCATTTTATCAAACAATTGATATGCAATATTTTGGTATTTGAAGAACACATAAAATGCTTCAACAATGCTTCTTTAAAACTATGAAAATGATAAGTAAATGCAATAAACAAATAGACACGAATTTGTTTATGGATGTTCGGAGATTTAAATACACCTACGTCACCCCTTCTTCCCCTTGGGAAGGATTCACTAGAAGACTTTGATTTATACAACATCTTGTACAAACCCATTCAGCTAGGACTTACACCACTGCCTAAACTGAACTCCTAGCACTCAAGATTGTAGGCAACACCTCACAATCACCATAATGTTTAACGTCTCTTATGCAAAGACTACATACACAAGTTTATTGTCTTTGTGCAAGACTCACTCAACTAATCTTTGAAGTTCAACTCTCTCGTATATGTGTGAGTGATTGTGTGTGAGGAATTTATCATTTACAGTGTGCATCTCAAATGTATCCTCACACAATGGCATGTGCTCTCAACTAGCTGATTTTTTCATGCTAACTGTCCATGCTTTGAATCCCCTTAAAAAGCTCTTGTTTGATCTTCAAGATGTTGTATTTATAGGCTCCAACACTGATATATACGTTAGACACACGAATATGACCGTTTGGAAATTTTCTGTACTGTTTCTGGAATTGCAACGGTCAAATTCGTCTTGCTGGACATTTTCCTGACTGGTCAACTCTGGTCAACTGGTCAACTCTGATCAACTCAACTGGTCGTTCAGTTCAACTGGTCAGCAACTGGTTCAGTTCAGTTGGTCAACTGCTGGTTCAGTTCAGTTCAGTTGGTTAGCAGCTAGTTCAGTTCAGTTCATTTCAGTTCAGCTGGTCAGCAGCTGGTTCAGTTCAGTTGGTTGGTCAGCTGGTCAGCAGCTGGTTCATTTTCAGCTGGTGTGCTGAAATCAGCCTAGCTGATTTCAGTTTGTGCATAACCAGTAGCTTCATCGTCATTTATCAGCATTGTAAGCTTCGATTCAGACTTTGACTTCTGAAGATGATTTATAGATCTTTGTCTTATCTTTCCAACGCATACTGAATCTCTTCATTTTGATAACCGAGCTAAGAGATATGACCAAAATACCGCAGCTGCTCAAACCCAACTGATTGCTGTTTTCGTGTGATCAGTTCGGTAATTTACCGATCAGTTAGACCATGATAACATCCGATTTTGCCCAACTAACGTGAAATACAACTTGTTTCAAATTGAGTTTTCTAATCAGTCCAGTTGGCGGATTGTTATTTGGATTATTCAGTTGATAGATATATACCAAACACCGAAGCTTGCCAGAAATTCAGTTTGTGCAGAATTCGGTTTCAGTTTGCTTCTTGTGTTAACAACTTCATACTTGAGTAAATATGTTAGAAACACAATAAAAAGTTTTGTTAACATCAAAATAAAGATTGCGAACTTGAAAAGTTCCAACACATGTGCATTTATTTAAATTTTAAGAAACCTAGTGGGGGTTAATATGGAACTAACTTTAAATTAGCATGTTAAATAGTTGTTAGATATATTTTAATCATATTAATTAGCCCTAACTGCCCCACTAATATACACACACGTTACAATTGTTGTATATATATCAAAACACACGCGCACACACACCTACACGTATAATACACACACACATTTCCCTTGTTACCATTTCATCATTTTAAAAGAAAAATCTAGGGTTCAAAAGCAAGAACAGCAGCCGCCCCCTTCTTCTGATTTTCCAGCAAGGTTTCGTTGAGTTTTCTTCAAAGAAAATAGCTACACGATGGTCCCGGATCAACCCTCGCTTTCTTCCCGCGTCGGTATCATCGTTTCGGTATTTTCAAACATCAAAAGGCATGTATATTCTGTTTTTTCTGCGTCAATCTAGTCATATTATGTGTTGCGATGTTTTTATGCGAGAAAATTCATGTATGATGTTCATAGTTTGAGCAGAAAATTGGTTG
Source organism: Primulina tabacum (assembly GCF_025594145.1). Taxonomy (NCBI): domain Eukaryota; kingdom Viridiplantae; phylum Streptophyta; class Magnoliopsida; order Lamiales; family Gesneriaceae; genus Primulina; species Primulina tabacum. The sequence continues at coordinate 45,024,789 of NC_134550.1, read as the reverse complement.
GATCAGTTTTGAAATAATTTTTAGATCTAACTTTTTGTTTTTCACTGTATTTTGAAAACTACGATTTTTTGGTCGAGAATTTGGGAAATCTTTTAACATATAAAACATAGAATTTTTTGATACCTTCGATTTGATATAAAATTCGAAATATTTGGATAAAAATTGAGTGAGTTATGGTGTTTTTCGTGGGACTGCTCAAATTGCGTTTTCTGAAAATTATGCTATTGATGTGTTCTGAAGTTTATTTGTTGCAGGCTTCGTTAGGAACCGTCGGTTGATCACTGATGTGTTTAGGTATATGGAGTATGAGTTTGGGATGAGTTTTGATGCTTAGTTTCGTGTCGATAGTCGTTGGTTGCATTAGAAATCGTAGGAAACAATTGGTGTCAAAATTGAGTTTACGGATTTGTTGCTTGTTTGGTGTGCGTCGTCGTTTGGGACGTTTTGTGGAGTCAAGTCAGTGCCTATAGTGTTCTAGGATGAGTCTCGAGGCGTTGTTCACTGTCCGTGTAATCGAATTTGGAGAGTATAAGCTTCTAAGTCGCGGAGTCCAAAAACTCGGCGCCCGAGCGGTAATATTTTACCGCCCGAGCGCAACCCCTTCTGTCCGAGTATTTTCCCCAGAAGACATGGCGCTTGAGCGGTAAAGTTTTAACGCCCGAGCGCGGGCCCATCTGCTAGAGTGTTTGGTTTTTTTCTTCTTTTCAAGTCCAATAGTGAATTCGTGTCTTTTATTTTGGGAAATGTTCACACATTATTTTAGAGATTGATCGAGGTTCGATGTCACGGGTTAGGACGATGATTTAACGAGGTCAAGTCCCGAGTGATCTAGAATTTCATAAGCTATTTTTGTACTTCGGTGGTGAGCATGAGTACCTACGTCTATGCTATGAAAGTCAAGTGCATGTAATCATGTTAGTATGTGCAGCAGTGACCCCAAGCGAGATCCAATGAATCCCTCAACACCAAGTAAGTATGTTCGACGTGCAAAAGAAAATATTTTCATGTTTTTGAGGTATGCTAAATGTCTTGTGACCAAATTTATGTATGGGATTGGAAAGCGGTAAAGCATGACCACGGACCAATCCACCCCGTTAAATCATGAACAGGTTTAGATCAGGATTGGAAAGCGGTAAATCATGACCAGGGACCAATCCACCCGTTAAAGCATGAACGGTGATCTCATGTATGTGGCAATTGATTTTTCCCTGTCAGCCCAGTACTGTGGTTTAGTCTGATCAGACGTATTTATGTATGAGTCACTTGCTTTGAAACATGCCTCTACACAAAATGATGAAGTTATGTATGTTCAAGTATGTACAAGTATGCAAGCATGTTTAAGAAAGTTTCACGTTATGGCACGTCTATGTAATGTATGTAAGATCAAGCTTTTACACGCAAGTTAAAGTTCAAGTATGTATGTTCTATTTTAAAGTTGCATGTGATTTTATTACGTATTACTTGCTACTTCCAGTTTATACGTGTTGAGTCTTTAGACTCACTAGACTTGATCGATGTAGGTAAGGATGCATTTGAGGAGACGAGGGGTGAGGACCAGTGAGCTGGCTTGGACTGAGCGGGAGGCTAAACCCGAGGACCGCCATGTTTTTAAGAATTTATGAAAGTTTCAAATACTCTGATTTCATGTTTGTTTACGATGTTCTAAGACAAGTATTTTCGTTAGCAAAATTTCTAAGGTGATCTTTTGTGGCAATTGTTTTTATACGAACGAGATATTTTAATGCATATTCGAAAATTTATTTTATATTTAAGAAAATTTTTATTTTTCCGCAAATTTCAAGTGGTGTAAAGTTCGGTACATTACAGTTGGTATCAGAGTGGTGTTCTTGTAAATGGTTATGCCTACTGCCAGTTCCGAGAAGCTCACGAAGCCACACCTCAAGTCTGTAAGTTTTAAAGTTTTGAATTATTTCGTGTAGTAAGCATTAAGTCATGATTTCAGCATGTACATGTTTTAAGTTCGAGTTACGTGCATCTTATGCTATTGATATTATGTTCATGCATGCACATTGGGTTTACGTGTTGGGTAAATTGTTGGAACAGTATGCCTCCTAGACGCTTAATTGATCGAGAAGCAAGGGATGAGGACAGAGAGGCCTGAGAGGAAGGGAGAGACGCTCCTCCTCCTCCGCCGCCAGATATGCTGGCACAGATGCTTGCAGGAATGACGCAGTTCTTAGCACGGTTTGCGGGGAATCAGACGACAGTGGAGGCAGGGGGTAGGCCCAGACCAGAGGCTGTATATGAGAGGTTCAGGAGGATGAACCCAAAGGAGTTTTCGAGTACTACTGACCCGATGATAGCCGAGGGATGGATTAAGTCCATCGAGGTAATCTTTGACTTTATGGAACTGACAGATGCAGATAGAGTTAGGTGTGCCACATTTCTTCTAGCAGGAGACGCCAGACTGTGGTGGGATAGTGCATTAGTGTCAGTTTAACTTGCAAACACTGACGTGGAGTGGATTTAAGGAGGTATTCTACTCCAAGTACTTCACTGAAGAAGTACTATCCAGACTGACCAGGGAGTTCATGACGTTGCGTCAGGGAGACAGCAGCGTAGCTGAGTTCGTGAGAAAGTTTGAGAAGGGGTGTCATTTTGTGCCTCTGATAGCTAATGATGCCCAGGGAAAGCTGAGACATTTTATGGATGGGTTGCGGCCGATCTTGCGCCGCGATGTCCGAGTTGCTGGTGCTACTACATATGCAGTTGCCGTGTCTAGAGCTTTGGCGGCAGAACAGGATCAGAGGGATATTGAGGCTGACAGACAGGGCAAGAGGCCCTATCAGGCTCCACAGCAGCTGCAGCAACATCAACAGCAACCTCCGTTCAAGAAGCCTTTCCAGGGATAGCCAGGGAAGAAGCCATATTAAGGACCGCCAAAGGATAAGGGTCCTATGCCACAGCAGAAGGCGCCACAGAGGCCGGGTGAGCACTTGGTGTGCCCGAAGTGCAACCGCCAACATCCGGGGCAGTGTTTATACGGATCGGGCAAATGCTTTAAATGTTGAGCCAGTGATCACACGCAAAAGGACTGCCCACAGTGGAGGCAGTCAACTCAGGCAGAGTGTTTGCCATGCATGCACAAGAGGCGAACCCAGACACGACATTACTGACCGGTAAACTTATTTAAATAAGTGTAGTATTGTTTTGCCATGCATGTTTCAAATTTTATTTGGGATTGTTAGTGTGCTAGTAATGTTTTGGTTACTTGGGTAGAGGTTTTCTACTGTGCTTGAGGTTAAAATTAGAATTGTTGGGATATAAGTTTTGTGTTGTGCTGACGTCTCACAAGAAATATTTTCATAAAGAGAGTTGCCACGAAGGCCCTGATAGACTTAGGAGCCACTCACTCTTTTATTTCAGAGACATTCGCTAGTCACCTGAACGTCAAGTCTATTGGTCCCATCAGGGGAATAATTGTCGGCTACTAGCAGTGGTCAGAGACATCGATCTCGAGCTGCAAGGCCACCTAGTGTATGTCGATTTGATTGTGCTGCCGATGCCAGAGTTTGATATCATTTTGGGAATGGATTGGCTGACAAAGAACAGAGTTCTTATCGATTTCCAGAAAAGGTCAGTGTTGGTAAGACCTTTAGGCATTGAGCAGTTTCTCTTCCAACCAGCTAGATGGAGGAGTTTCCCTCGCATGATCTCTTGCATGCAAGCGCGGAGACTTATGCACAAGGGTTGTCAGGCTTTCTTGGCCAGCATTGTTTCTGCACCTGACGTACCCACTCTGTCTATAACTGATGTACCAGTGGTCAGAGATTTTCCTGACGTCTTTCCAGATGACATCACATGCCTTCCGCCAGAGAGAGAGGTGGAGTTTTCCATTGACCTTGTGCCAGGCACTGTGCCAATCTATAAGGCACCGTACCATTTAGCTCCAGCTGAAATGTTAGAGCCCGAGCAGCAGATTCAGGAGCTCCTAGACAAGGAATTCATTCGCCCTAGTTTCTCACCATGGGGCGCACCAGTGCTCTTTGTGAAGAAGAAAGACGGGAGCATGAGGCTGTGTATCGATTATCGATAACTGAACAAGGTAACGATCAAGAATAAATACCCACTCCCAAGGATCGAGGACTTGTTCGATCAGTTGCAAGAAGCCATAGTGTTCTCTAAGATAGATCTTCGATCGGGGTATCACCAGCTGAAGGTGAAAGATGCAGATGTTCATAAGACGGCCTTCAGAACCAGATATGGACATTACGAGTTCTTAGTGATGCCGTTTGGACTGACGAATGCTCCAGCAATTTTGATGGACCTCATGAACCGAGTATTTCAGTCTTACCTTGATCAATTCGTCATAGTGTTCATTGACGACATCTTTATCTACTCTAAGAGCCATGAGGATCAAAGTCAGCACTTGAGTACAGTTTTGCAGACTTTGCAGAGTCGCAAGTTATTCGCGAAATTCAGTAAGTGTGAATTTTGGTTGGAGAAGGTAGCGTTTTTGAGCCATATGATATCTAGCAGTGGTATTGAGGTGGATCCAGCAAAGGTACCAATAGTCCAGGAATGGGTTGAGCCGAAGAATGTGTCTGAGATTTGCAGTTTCCTAGGCCTAGCAGGCTACTATAGGAAATTTATTCAAGGGTTTTCTTCGATAGCAGTGCCACTCACTTCACTGACAAAGAAGAATACTTAATTCGTGTGGAGTGATGAATGTCAGAAGAGCTTTGATACTTTGAAGCAAGCTCTTATTTCAGCGCCAGTGTTAGCCATGCCAGCAGGGCAGGGAGATTTTATGTTATACACCGATGCATCTAAGCTCGGGTTAGGCGCACTGTTGATGCAACATGGTCGGGTTATAGCTTATGCTTCCAGGTAGTTGAAGGTGCATGAGAAGAACTACCCGACTCATGATCTTGAGTTAGCCGCCGTTGTCTTTGCCTTGAAGATTTGGAGACACTACTTGTACGGCGAGAAATGCCAGATATTTACTGACCACAAGAGTCTCAAGTATTTCTTCACGCAGAAAGAGCTGAATATGAGACATAGACGGTGGTTGGAGTTGGTAAAAAACTATGATTGCGAGATTAGCTACCATCCAGGAAAAGCTAATGTTGTGGCAGATGCCTTGAGCCGTAAAGTTGCAGTCGTAGCACATATGTCAGGGCAGAGAACCCTTCAGTCTGAGATCAGAAATTTGGTCTAGAGATTTATCATAAGGGTAGGTCTTCCAGGCTGTCTAATTTGACAGTCCAGTCTTCCTTGCTAGACCGAATCCGTGCAGGTTAGTCTTCAGATGAACAATTATAGAAATGGAGACTGAAGGACGAGACCAAGGGCAGTGTACTCTACTCAGTGTCTGATGCTATTGTGAGATACAGAGGTAGAAGGTGGGTGCCTAGTGTTGATTCGATCAGAGAGAATATTTTGGCAGAGACACATGCAACTCCGTATTCTATTCATCCAGGAGGTACCAAGATGTACAAAGATTTGTAGATTCTGTACTGATGGCTAGGTATGAAGAGAGACGTCCGCCGTTTTGTATCTGAATGTCTCACTTGTAAGCAGGTGAAGGCAGAGCATCAGAGGTCAGCAGGGATGCTTAAGCCACTCCCTATTCCCGAGTGGAAGTGGGAGAATATCACCATGTACTTCGTTGTCGGATTGCCGAGGTCAGTCAGGGGATCCAATGCTATTTGGGTTATAGTGGATCGACTCACTAAGTCAGCACATTTCTTGCCAGTGAAGACGACTTTCTCCATGACGCAGTATGTAGAACTCTATATCCGGGAGATAGTCCGATTGAACGGAATCCCAATTTCTATTGTGTCCGACAGGGACCCGAGGTTTACATCATCCTTTTGGAAGAGTTTACATGCATCCATGTGGACGAATTTGCTATTCAGTACGGCTTTTCACCCCAGACAGATGGTCAATCTGAGCGAGTGATTCAGATTTTGGAGGATCTATTGCGAGCCTGTATGATCGATTTTCATGGGACTTGGGAATCAAAGCTACCTCTAGTGGAGTTTACCTACAACAACAGTTTCCAAGCATCTATTGGTATGGCTCCCTACGAGGCATTGTATGGAAGGAAGTGCAGATCACCAATTCATTGGGATGAGGTTGGTGAGAGAGCAGAACTTGGTCCAAAGATAGTTCAGCAGACTGCAGATGTGGTGGTCAAGATTCGAGACAGAATGAAGACCGCCCAGAGTCGTCAGAAGAGCTATGCTGATAAGAGGAGAAGGGATATAGAGTTTGTCGTAGGAGACCACGTTTTCGTGAAGATAGCAACCATGAAGGGTGTTATGAGATTTGGGAAGAGAGGCAAGCTTAGTCCGAGATTCATTGGACAGTTCGAGATTCTTGACAGAGTTGGGACGCTAGCTTATCGTGTTGCCCTCCCACCGAATCTGGCCGGGGTACATAATGTGTTCCACGTCTCGATGCTGAGGAAGTACCTAGCTAATCCTTCGCATGTTCTGAGATATGGGCCGTTGCAGCTTGCTCCAGATTGTCATATGAGGAAAGACCTGTCCAAATCCTAGACAGACATGAGCGTAGGCTTCGAAACAAGGTGACCAAGTTGGTCAAGGTTCAGTGGTTGAACCAATCAGTGGAACAGGCCACTTGGGAGGCAGAAGCGGATATGAGAATTCGCTACCCGGAGTTGTTCGGTAAGATTTAATTTCAAGAACAAAATTTATATAAGTGGGGGAGGAACTGTAGAGCCCAAAATCAGTACACGTAAAACTCATGCATTTATTTAATTGTTAAATCATTTATTTAAATTTAAAATGATTTTTAGTGATGCATGACCTGTTTAAATTGCATTATTTTAAATTATGTATGTTTATGTGATGCACGTTAAAATGTTTTCTCGATTTTCATGTTTCAAGCGATTATTCGATGCAAGATCAGGGAAAAGAGACCGGCGACGATTTTGGCAATTTAAAAATGCGGTTAAGCATTTTAATAGCCTAATTAAATTATTAGGTAATTATATGATTTCAAACTTTTAAAGTTGTAGCACTTGCGCATTTATTTAAATTTTAAGAAACCTAGTGGGGTTAATATGGAACTAACTTTAAATTAGCATGTTAAATAGTTGTTAGATATATTTTAATCATATTAATTAGCCCTAATTGCTCCACTAATATACACACACGTTATAATTGTTGTCTATATATCAAAACACACGCACACACACTTACACACACACCTACACGTATAACACACACACACTTCCCTTGTTACCATTTCATCATTTTAAAAGAAAAATCTAGGGTTCTAAAGCAAGAACAGCAGCTGCCCCCTTCTTTAGATTTTCCAGCAAGGTTTCGTTGAGTTTTCTTAAAAAAAAACAACTACACGATCGCCCCGGATCAACCATCGCTTCATTCCCGTGTCGGTATCGTCGTTTTGGTATTTTCAAACATCAAAAGGCATGTATATTCTGTTTTTCCTACGTAAATCTAGTCATATTATGTGTTGCGATGTTTTTATGCGAGGAAAATTCATGTATGATGTTCATAGTTTGAGCAGAAAATTGGTTGGATCAGTTTTGAAAAAATTTTAGATCTAAATTTTCTTATTTCACTCTATTTTGAAAACTGTGATTTTTCGGTCAAGAATTTGAGAAAACTCTCAACATATGAAACGTACAATTTTTTGATACCTTCGATTTGATATAAAATTCAAAATATTTGGATAAAAATTGAGTGAGTTATGTTGTTTTTAGTGAGACTGCTCAAATTACGTTTTCTGAAAATTATGCTATTGATGTGTTCTTGAAGTTTATTTGTTGCAGGCTTCGTTGGGAACCGTCGGGTGATCATTGCTGTGTTTAGGTATATGGAGTATGAGTTTGGGATGAGTTTTGATGCTTCGTTTCGTGTCGATAATCGTTGGTTGCATTAGAAATCGTAGGAAACAATTGGTGTCAAAATTGAGTTTACGGATTTGTTGCTTGTTTGGTGTGCGTCGTCATTTGGGACGTTTTGTGGAGTCGAGTCGGTGCTATATTGTCCTAGGATGAGTCTCGAGACGTTGTTCACTGTCCGTGTAATCGAATTTGGAGAGTACAAGCTTCTAAGTCGCGGAGTCTAGAAACTCGACGCCCGAGCGGTAATATTTTACCGCCCGAGCGCCACCCCTTTTGTCCGAGTATTTTTCCCATAAGACCTGGCGCTGGAGCGGTAAAGTTTTACCGCCCGAGCGCGGGCCCATCTGCTAGAGTGTTTGGTTTCTTTCTTCTTTTCAAGTCCAATAGTGAGTTCATGTCTTTTATTTTGGGAAATGTTCACACATCATTTTAGAGATTGATCGGGGTTCGATGTCACGGGTTAGCACGATGATTTAACGAGGTCAAGTCCCGAGTGATCTAGAATGTCATAAGTTATTTTTGTACTTCGGTGGTGAAGCACGAGTACCTACGTCTAAGCTATGAAAGTTAAGTGCATGTAATCATGTTATTATGTGCAGCAGTGACCCCAATCGAGATCCAATGAATCCCTCAACACCAAGTAAGTATGTTTGACGTGCAAAAGAAAATATTTTCATGTTTTTGAGGTATGCTTAATGTCTTGTGACCAAATTTATGTATGGGATTGGAAAGCGGTAAAGCATGACCACGGACCAATCCGCCCCGTTAAATTATGAATGGGTTTAGATCAGGATTGGAAAGCGGTAAATCATGACCAGTGACCAATCCACCCGTTAAAGCATGAACGGGGATCTCATGTATGTGGCAGTGGATTTTTTCCCGTCAGCCCAGTACTGTGGTTTAGCCTGATCTGGCGTATTTATGTATGGATCACTTGCTTTGAAACATGCGTCTATGCAAAATGATGATGTTATGTATGTTCAAGTATGTACAAGTATGCAAGCATGTTTAAGAAAAGTTTCACGTTATGGCACGTCTATGTAATGTATGTAAGATCAAGCTTTTACACACAAGTTAAAGTTCAAGTATGTATTCTATTTTAAAGTTGCATGTGACTTTATTACGTATTACTTGCTACTTCCAGTTTATACATGTTGAGGTTTTAGACTCACTAGACTTGATCGATGCAGGTAAGGATGCATTTGAGGAGAAGATGGGTGAGGACCAGTGAGCTGGCTTGGACTGAGCGGGAGGCTAAACCCGAGGACCGTCATGTTTTTAAGAATTTATGAAAGCTTCAAATACTCTGATTTCATGTTTGTTTACGATGTTCTAAGACAAGCATTTTCGTTAGCAAAATTTCTATGGTGATCTTTTATGACAATTGTTTTTAGACGAACGAGATATTTTAATGCATATTCGAAAGTTTATTTTATATTTAAGAAAATTTTTATTTTTCGCAAATTTCAAATAGTGTAAAGTTTGGTACGTTACAGATACGCTTGGGAGAACAGGCACCCAAGAGAGAAACGGCTGACACCTGCGTGGTAACTACTTTAAAAATTAATACATGTGTAAAACTCAATATACTATCTCATTGTCCGGCCTCCTATGCTTACCCTATGACTAGAATGAAACATTCTCAAGATGACTAAATTTCTTGTGTTCATTAAGGTGTGATCGAATATTGTGGCATGGTCGTGGTCTCCAACAGCTATCATACGTTTGTGGGGAGTCTAGATTTTCAGATCATAGACCAGTATAATGTATATTTCTGGCAGAAGTTGAGTCTGTTAACCATAGCCGAATCAAGAAAAGCACGAGTCATACAAGTGCCTGAATTGAGGTTGAAGAGTTGCTTCCTTACACACATGGATATGAACCATACGTCCAACTAAGCTTCATATGAGGAAAGGACTCACAGTTGAACACCTCCTTCGTTCAACCTCATTCGCTGACAAAATGAAACGGGGAAACAAAGCTAGTGAGTGAGTTGACATATTAGAAAGATAACCTCAAATTCTCTCTTATTTTTTGGTTTTAACATGTAGTTGGTGCATAATTTTTACTGGCAGGAGTCGCTGAAACTCGGAACAAGTTTACATTGATCGAATCTGAGTTATTTTTCGTGTAATATTGACACGGTAGTTTGCAGCAATTTTCTTTCTGTCTACTACTTTCTTTCCTCTTGCACACCAAACTTAACCTCTTACCCATCCAGTTGTTCCATTATGTTTCGATGCCTTTGCAGGTTCAAATTGTAAAAGATGCCAATTTGAAGCCAATAACGAGAGCAAATTTGACGCATTATCTCTTAAGTACGTGGGAGGAGATATCACCACTCATCATGCGTAATGAATCCACGCCAAATCGTTTACCAAACTTCCTTATAAAGCACCGGCTCCCCTTCTGCATTTACATCAAGTTCGCACATATAAATTTTTCGATGTCATTGGTTTCATGAATGAAAAATAACAAGACGGCTTTATGTAGATACTCAATTTTTCTGAGTAAGTAGCGAGTATTGAGATCAAGAAACGGTGGTTAGGTGGCCCTTAGCTGCGATACTACCAAAACGTTGATATTATTTTAGCGACTTTCAATAACAACTTATAATTTTGGAATAATATGATATTAGCTCGGGTAGATCAATTTAAAATATTAAAAGATTTTAGAGTTTAAAATTCCAACCCGACTGGAGCTATATTTCTGGCTCCACCACTGTACAGTACAATCGATGGATCATGTCCACCACATATGAGGTCCATTTGATTCAACGGTAGTGCTGTGTACAACACTAGATCCAAAACTGTATTACCCACTTTTTTTATTAGAGAATGTGGGAACTTGCTTTCTGTCTCTCTTGTTTCTGCTTTGCCCTTGTTTTTGTGAGCTTGGGCCGTAAGTCCATGATTATGTTATTATTAATTCTCCAAAGAATGGCATGCCCAATTTCTCTCATTTTTAATGTAGATATCATCAGCGATCAGCATTTTGTCCCACATTACGCCAATCGAAATCGAATTTTAACTGATTTGAGGTCAAAATTCAAGAAGGGAGGATTCTTCTAAACTTGGTAAAGAGGGAAAAAAACCCGGACACTAGACTTTCTTGATTGCTGACCATATTCCAATTTCAGCCATTTACATATATGTAGAAATTTATGTAACAGTGCAGAAGCACGTAAAGAAACAAGGTTTTCCCTATGACTAGTTATCACCAAATAGCGAAGTAGAGTTCGAGTTTGTTAATTTGTAATGAAAGACAACGTATCAAACAAACTGTAAGTGGAATAGGAGTAAAAGAACCCATTTTATGATCACTATCTTTCTAATGAGCTATATATACTCTTCCATAATCATATGTTTTTCTTGGGCAAGCTCATACCCCAAAATTGAGAGATATAGACAACCACAGTTACTAATAGAAAGCTGCACTCTAAGGTCTACACCTGAATTAAGAACCAAGCCAGCCCTTCAAATTGTGAATCTTTTGGCCCTGAACTGCCCTTTGTTTCACAACTGCTGCCTGTTTCTCCGCCAATAGGTCGTGTGCAATCTGAAACTCGCGGCATTCATCAGAGCAGAATGCGCAGAGATCACTGCAACCAATGGTACATTCAAATGTAGTTAGCACTTAGAATATAAATGGTATGTAAATTATCATCAGTGCCATTATTAATTCTTATAAGAAATACATGTGATATTTTTTTATTCGAATTCTTAATCATATTTTAAGCCATCAACGAAACACGAAGTCGAGAATATCATCATTATGGGGAAAAAAAGGTTTGTTAGGTATGTTTTACATCATTCTTTATGGTCAAACCAAATAATCAATGGAGTGTTTAAGGATAGCCTACATAATTAAATTTGAAGACGAAGTCTAGGAAATTGTAGGCTGCAAAATATCATAAACATCACACAATCAATTCAAAGGTGCTTAGTCAACACAAGCAACAGGTAAGTTTCACGCTTCTTGGTTAAAATAGCCGAAGATTCTTGTCTTAAAAGGGAAAGAAATAGAAAAAGTCCTAGTCATAACTTAATTACAGCCAACAAAGAAAAAACAAAAAAACTAATCAAAGATGAACTGAAGAAAATATAACGAGATTAACAAGGTAGAAAGCAAATATTTGACAATTAATAAATATAAAAATAAACTTCAGAAAGAAACTTGGTTTATAAAATTGAGCCATAGACACCATTATAACTAGGTGTAATCAAGAATTAGATTGAGAAAACAGATTCACAAAGCAATCAGTTCAATAATAATAAATTAAACTATGATCAAGTGAAATATTTGTTGTTACAATCATATGTTTTTATTATCAGACGTGGAAAATTATCTGATTTTGGGAGGCTTTTACACCTAATATATTAGCTTTTAAAATTCGAATACTACTCTGCATCGACACAGCAAAAAACAGATGATCACATAGAAAAGAAGAACTATCGGTTCCGTATCCATAACATAAAGAGTATCCACACAAGGTGATGGGAAACGCATATCAGTTCCACCGACTGCAGCAAAATGATCGATAAAATTTTTGAGAGGCTGACTCATCTCGTATATGACAAACGAACATGTACTCGAAAGGTGGCCTATTAAAATAGAGGACATAAAAAAAAATTTCAGTCATGATTACGTACAAAATTTTGAGATTTGATGCATTTTAGGGGGTAAAACTTTAGATTTTTTCCCTAAGAATTGGGAAAGCGTTCGATTAATACAAGAAAGAAAAATGGACGAGCAATCACTCCACAGGATCGAACATCGAAAAAATGATCGCGCATTTAATAACAATCACAAAAGGTGTGGAAACAAAGTCAAAATCCCTTACCCATACATGAAGACCTCGGAATTTTGATCCATCCCCTTCTTACAATAATGACACTGTTCAAGGAATCCCCCAACTGTTATCCGATCAGGTTCGCTGAAACTCTCCGGAGAAGCAAACGTCAAAATATTCCGGCGCGATGCCTCGGTGGCGTCATCAGCCAAAAAAACCTTAGCCTTGCCGTCGTAAGAGGCGTTCGCCATGGAAACTGGGATCGAAAAACTTCCGATTCTGCTCCGCTTCACGGAAAATTTTGCGTGAGTAGAGACTTGAGCAGAGCTAGCTAGGGCTCGTGCAAGTGGGAGGAGTGAGTTTCAAATTATAGCAGTTAGAGTTCTTATACAAAAGCGAGGGAGGAAGGAGCTACGTGTCTGATATATATAAAGAGGCTACTGAGGGCCCACAATTTTGAATTTTATAAATCAAGAGATATGACAATTGATTAGTTAGTTACACTATGCTGCGGAAGAATTGAATTATTAGTTTTACTTAAGTTAATTATCTATGCTATATAATTAAAGTTTGAGATTAAATTACATGCAAAAACTTGTGCGAGACGATCTTACGGATCGTATTTTGTGAGACGAATCTCTTATTTGGATCATTCATGAAAAAAATTACTTTTTATGTTAAGAGTATTACTTTTTATAGTGAATATCGGTAGGGTTGACTTGTCTCACAGATAAAGATTCGTGAGATCGTCTCACAAGAGAGCTAATCTAAATTAGAAATCACTATCTCGGTGGCGTCATTCCTACAATTAATTTTGATTTCACCATTTGTCAACTATTTATATATAAAAACCATCTTACTTCAAAAAAAAATTATTTATCTTACTATGAACACAAATAATTAGTGTTGCATGGTTTGTCGCTTGTAAACGTACGATTTCAAGTTTGTAGAAAACCAATCTCACGAGAATTGATAATTTGCATGAACATTAAGTAATATGTTTAAAAGAATCTTAATTTTATTTAAAAAATCGAATAGTGGGTTTATTAATAAAATAAATGAAGATAACTAACAAGATGATAAATAAATGTAATGCCCGAGATTTAATTGCTATAATCAGAAGTTGATTAATTGACAGAATTGAGGTTATAGGAACTCAAATGAAGAAGCAAGGCATCGTTACATTATAAGCCAAGATGTTGGACCGAACATCTCAAGATGTTGGACCGAACATATCGCGCCCGAGCGGTAGAAAAGAACCGCCCGAGCGCCAATTTTACTTCTTGGACATAATGTTTGGCGCCCGAGCGGTAGAATATTACCGCCCGAGCGCCAGGAGATGATCGGCTGAGTATCTCGACAGAAACTTCCGCGCCCGAGCGGTAAAGATTAACCGCCCGAGCGCCGCTTGCAAAATATGGAAAATCAGCCACGTATCATTACATGCAATTGGATATATATATATATATATGTATACAAATCCCTCAGAATTATCAGACGGAAAAACAAAGAAAAGGAACGAGGAAGGCTTCTGAAAATCCTTACGCATTATATTTCGATCCGTCCGTCAGATTTTGAATCCGACTTCAGTACTGTGATCCTATCATTGACAGCTACAACTGGACGTAAGTTTTGTTACGTTTAGATACGATTTGAAATTATGATATTGTCAGAATCGAATATGAATCCTATATGGTGTTTCTGATATAGTAGACATCGTAGAATTGAAGTCAGATCGAAGAACAGACTGTGTATGTACTTGTTATGATTTTTGGAGTTGATTTGATTGAGATTCGATATCCGGATTGTATTGTTATTGATTATCAGTTGTACCGATATTAATTATGAATTCTGGTATTATATCCATGATGTTGAGATTGACGGGGTTATCGAGACTGTATTGTTATGCCGTCGAAACATCCGTAAATTGATATTGATCAGACTCGGTATTGGTTGAGATGGTATTATGATATCATATATCGATTGGCATTGATCAGATTATGTTTTGATTTGAGTATTAATCAGAACAGGTGTTGAACTGAGTTATATACTGATATTGTATCTATTCGATTGTCGTTATCAGATTGGGTATGGACAGAGTTGACTTCAATACTTCGTCTTCGTCGGACCGAAGAAGATAAAAGTATAAATTAATGTTGAGTTGGGATTGCACAACTCGAGTGAGGTTTGGCTCGAGTTTCCCTAAATCACATAATTTACCTTATTGTATTGATTTGATTGACGTACTTGTTCTCTTGATTTATAGACAGCAGGTATTAGACGAGTAATCTTGTGACAGAAGTGCCTGATAGTGGTGGGATCGCCACAGGCACATTGCACGATGTCACAAGATAGTGTATTGGCGATAGTGCCAAAGTCTTGTCACTGGATGATTGGCTATCGATGTGGATAGAAATGTGGCTTCTTCTATTACTGGTGATCGGTACTGTATTGATGTGGATAGAATCGTAACTCTTCTATTACTGATGATCGATATCATATCGATGTGGATAGAATCGAAGTTTCTTCTATTACTGGTGATCGATACTATATCGATGTGGATAGAATCCGAGCTTCTTCTATTACTGGTGATCGATACGATATCGATGTGGATAGAATCCGAGCTTCTTCTATTACTGGTGATCGATACCCTATCGACGTGGATAGAACTGGAGTCTTTTCTATTACTGTTGGTCGATATGGGAATGCCAACTTCTGGAAACCGGGATCCCTAGACTAGGATTGAGTCTAGTCTTAAATGTGGAGTCATGAGTCTAATTGACAGTTTATATCGATTTATGTTGATTATGTTCCTGAATATGGTACATGGTGAATTATGTTCCTGATGATGGTATATGTTTAGAATAGGATTTATTCTTGATATGGATTTATATTCTGATTTGAATACATGTTAGACATATCTGTTATATGCTTTTATATTGTTTTTATAATTGCATGTATACATGATTTATACTGAGAATGTAATTCTCATCGGAGTTATCCGGCTGTTGTCTTTTTTGTATGTGTGCATGGCAACATGTGGGATAGGATCAGGGTCAAGAAGAGAACGAGGCTGGACTAGATAGCGTGGAGATCCGGGCTTCGAAGCAACTTAGGATTCAGCACTGATATATAGTTGAACCTAGTTGAATTCTTGTAGATAATACAAGATTTATATGTTTATGTTTAATATGTAATTTGAATTGAATTACATTACGTTTCCGCTTTGTATTTTAAAAAAAAATTTAGACCCTGTTTATTATAATTGTTTGAATTATTCCTAAAGATGATTAAAGAATGAATTAGCGTCCGGGTACCCACAACAGGTGGTATCAGAGCATTAGGTTCCAGAACAGTAGGTTCTAGAACTGTAGGTTCTTGAGACTGAGATATAAGCTATTGAGCGGGGTAGATTGAGTTTTCTTTCCTGCTTTTGATTGCTAGCACGTGATTTATTATAATGTTGAATTATACTGTGTATGCTAGCATGCTAAGTATGATTTACTGCTTTTAATTACATGATTACCTGAATATCTGAATTGATTTGGTAATATGTCTGATTTGAAAATGAATCAGAACCAATTCTTGATCAGAGGTAAGCTGATCAGGAAGGGACTGAGATGGATTTATCTCCTGTGATTGCTAACCCTTGTGGTGATCAGATATACCTCCTCGAAGAATTCCAGAAAGGGGTAGTACTTCGACAGATCAGATAGATGTATCAGAAACTCCGATGGAAACACAGTTGAAACAGTTTCAGTCATTTCAGCCGCCGATTTTGAGGGGTGTTGAGACAGTCTGAAGATTGTGAGAATTGGTTAGATGATATAGAGATATTGTTTGATTAACTGTGATTATCCAAATGAACGGAGAATTAAACTGGTGCCCAATCAGTTACACGAGGTCGCTAGGAGTTGGTGGATTACAACCAAAAGAGTATTAGAACAGTGAGGTACGGTGATTACGTGGGAAGTCTTTAAAACTGAATTTTATCAAAGATTCTTCTCAGGATCATACAGAGAGGACAAGAGAGCAGAGTTTGAGAATTTGAGACAAGGCTAACTGAATATTGAAGAATATGTTGCTAAATTCTCTACTCTACTGCGTTTTGTTCCTCAGATAGCTGGGAATGATGAAGCTGTAACTGAGCAGTTCATCAAAGGATTGAATTCAGAGATAGTTGCATTGATAAATATGCAGCGACCTTACCATTTTGCTGATGCTTTGAGTAGGGCAAAGAGAGCTGAGGTGAGTCTGATTCGACAACGAGAAAGGTGGGATGTGATCCGACCCCAGACACAGCAATCCCCTCTTAGATTTGATAGTGGCAGTATGAGTGGGAAGCAAGATTGGATGAAAGCTCGAAAGAAACAGTTTAAGAAGTTAGGAAGTGGACCGATTGGTTCATCTAGCTCCAGTGGTTCTAGCCCGAGTTATACTGGAGTTTATTGCAGGACTTGCGGAGGGAGACATTCCACAGAGCAATGCCAGGGAGTGACTGGTAGTTGCAATATCTGTAGACAGCCGGGACATTTTGCTAGAGTCTGTCCGCAGAGAGGTTCCCGAAGATTTCAGGGAGCAGAATCATCTGGTGGTAGTGATCGAGGAACAGACCCAGGACACACGCAATGACATAGTGGCAGGTACTGTTCTTTTATGATTATATTGCATATGTATTGATATATACTAATGCATTCCCTACGATTATCTTTGACTGAGTTGCATTGATATATGTTATATCTGTTGGGTCTGTATTACTGTAGTATTGATCTTTGTACCTTTTGGGGAGAGGAATTGATATCAGTGAATTCTGTGATATATTGTATACTAAAGTAAAAAGGGAATGGGATTGAATTAGATTGTGTTGTACTTGTGTTGTCTGATTCTGACTACATTACTGATATTGATATGCTAACAAGTACAGAACTATTATAGATTCTTGCCAGGAGATGGTAAGATTCGGACCTGAAATGACCAAAGAATGAGTGATATACGGTAAGGATTCTCGATTTTGAATTCCTTGATATCCGTATTATGTATGATTCGATGATTATCGAAAAGAATGGAGTAATTCCTTATGTATTCAGTTGATTACTGGAGTTGAACCTATCAGGAAATGATTTGCCAGTAGCAGGAGAGTTGCTATGGTTGTTCCAGATGAAATTCCGGATTTGTCCTATATATGGAAAGCGATTTCAGCCTTGATTCGATATCAGGGTATGATTGATTGAATCGAACAGTTGAAATTTGTATTGAATATTCTGGGAACTGAGATTGTTGTATACAAATTTTTCGGCTATGAATTCAGATTGCAACAGATTGCATTCAGAGTCTGTGATATCTGAAGATATTATACTGATTGATTGTAGCACAGTTGAGACAGTGATCAGTGGCTGAAAACGACATTGAAAATGGCAGAACTTCATAAATGTCAGAAATGTCAGAAATTGCGTTTTATGTGTTTACTAGATTAGTATAAATGATTGGTATTTTGAATCCGATCCGATATTGCTGTTATTCTGAATCCGTATTTGATGCCGATTGTTATGAACCGTTGAGATTATATACATTTCAAGCCGACTCAGAGTTGATTTTGAGAATTACAGCAGTTCAGAAGTTTGATCAGACTGTTCAGAACTTGATTTCGATAGTCAGAACAATGCGTCGATTAGAATACCAGGTAGGTAATATTTTAGTTTATATAACTAGCTGATTTGTTTGTCATATTTTGAATTTGATATGACATGTATTGTCAGATGCACACAGTAATAGATTCAGTATTATTCTGGTAACAGGAAATGTGTGATAATTCGAACGGACAGTTTTTATGTAAACAAATGAAATCAGTTATGTCAGAATTTGTACTGAACTGTCTAAATCGCTGACAGATGAAGACAGAAAGATAGAAACCAGGAGTTTGATTATACAGATTATCGATTCTTGAATAGAAATGGGGGTACATTTCTATGAATTTCGTGACGAAACTATCGAAAATCTTGCTATGACGGTGATATGATGTGATTATTATTGAACGATTGTTCAAATCTGCGGATGTTATATTGTACAGGATGACGTATAGATATGACCAGACGACTTAGATGTATGTCAGAAAAGGGGTCAGATTGTATTGAATGCCAGAGTGATTATATCATACCGTGATTTTTGATTGATTTTGTACTTTTGACAGAATGTATAGCATGATTTTTCATCTATGGTTTATAGATTGAAGGATAGTCGGAGTGAACTATCTAGATACTGGAGGATATCCAGGAACTGTGGTGCTGGATTTTTGCACTAGTGACCTGATGTCTTGTCACTTTATGAATTATGGTACCATAATAGCTATCAGATGAATATCGAAATAGCTTTAGTTGAGGTATTGTACAGTGAGAACTGCGAATTTTCTTCGTATGGGGATGATACTGCGGTGGTGCCTGAGATTGGATTTGATAGGATCAGAGATCTGATAAATAAAATGAAACTGATTCAGAAGCAAATGAAGATAGCTCGAAAATTGATATGAAATAAGCCAACTTCGGATGATGACTGTTGGTATGGAAGGCCGAAGATTGAATATATCATTGAATAGGATTAACAGATGATGATATTGATATGCTATCGAGTTGTTGATTGGTATATACGGATGTTGTATAGCCAATAGTTGTGATTGATTCTATCACAAGTTATTTTGAATAGAATTTTGATATTATACTTCTTAAATGACTCATCTAGTCGGGGATCAGAATCAGTAAAAGAAAGATAATTCAGAATGAAGACTATTCTGTTGTTGAAAGTGTAATAGAGTAGTTAGAATATCGAAGAAACTATTGGGAAGACAGAATCCGAGATGAGACAGAGATTTCAGAATTGTTTCATTGAGGTGAGCTTTCTGTTGGTTTCTGTACCTAAGATTTCGAGGATGAAATCGTATCTTAGGGGGGGGGGAGAAATGTAATGCCCGAGATTTAATTGCTGTAATCAGAAGTTGATTAATTGACAGAATTGAGGTTATAGGAACTCAAATGAAGAAGCAAGGCATCGTTACATTATAAGCCAAGATGTTGGACCGAACATCTCGCGCCCGAGCGGTAGAAAAGAACCGCCCGAGCGCCAATTTTACTTCTTGGACAGAATGTTTGGCGCCCGAGCGGTAGAATATTACCGCCCGAGCGCCAGGAGATGATCGGCTGAGTATCTCGACAGAAACTTCCGCGCCCGAGCGCCGCTTGCAAAATATGGAAGATCAGCCACGTATCATTACATGCAATTGGATATATATATATATATATGTATACAAATCCCTCAGAATTATCAGACGGAAAAACAAAGAAAAGGAACGAGGAAGGCTTCTGAAAATCCTTACGCATTATATTTCGATCCGTCCGTCAGATTTTGAATCCGACTTCAGTACTGTGATCCTATCATTGACAGCTACAACTGGACGTAAGTTTTGTTCTGTTTAGATACGACTTGAAATTATGATATTGTCAGAATCGAATATGAATCCTAGATGGTGTTTCTGATATAGTAGACAACGTAGAATTGAAGTCAGATCGAAGAACAGACTGTGTATGTACTTGTTATGATTTTTGGAGTTGATTTGATTGAGATTCGAAATCCGGGTTGTATTGTTATTGATTATCAGTTGTACCGATATTAATTATGAATTCTGATATTATATCCGTGATGTTGAGATTGACGGGGTTATCGAGACTGTATTGTTATGCCGTCGAAACATCCGTAAATTGATATTGATCAGACTCGGTATTGGTTGAGATGATATTATGATATCATATATCGATTGACATTGATCAGATTATATTTTGATTTGAGTATTAATCAGAACAGGTGTTGAACTGAGTTATATACTGATATTGTATCTATTCGGTTGTCGTTATCAGATTGGGTATGGACAGAGTTGACTTCAATACTCCGTCTTCGTCGGACCAAGAAGATAAAAGTATAAATTAATGTTGAGTTGGAATTGCACAACTCGAGTGAGGTTTGGCTCGAGTTTCCCTAAATCACATAATTTACCTTATTGTATTGATTTGATTGACGTACTTGTTCTCTTGATTTATAGACAGCAGGTATTAGACGAGTAATCTTGTGACAGAAGTGCCTGATAGTAGTGGGATCGTCACGGGCACATTGCACGATGTCACAAGATAGTGTATTGGCGATAGTGCCAAAGTTTGTCACCGGATGATTGGCTATCGATGTGGATAGAAATCTGGCTTCTTCTATTACTGGTGATCGGTACTGTATTGATGTGGATAGAATCGTAACTCTTCTATTACTGATGATCGATATCATATCGATGTGGATAGAATCGAAGTTTCTTCTATTACTGGTGATCGATACTATATCGATGTGGATAGAATCCGAGCTTCTTCTATTACTGGTGATCGATACCCTATCGACGTGGATAGAACTAGAGTCTTTTCTATTACTGTTGGTCGATATGGGAATGCCAACTTCTGGAAACCGGGATCCCTAGACTAGGATTGAGTCTAGTCTTAAATGTGGAGTCATGAGTCTAATTGACAGTTTATATCGAGTTATCTTGATTATGTTCCTGAATATGGTACATGGTGAATTATGTTTCTGATGATGGTACATGTTTAGAATATGATTTATTCTTGATATGGATTTATATTCTGATTTGAATACATGTTAGACATATCTGTTATATGCTTTTATATTATTTTTATAATTGCATGTATACATGATTTATACTGAGAATGCAATTCTCACCGGAGTTATCCGGCTGTTGTCTTGTTAGTATGTGTGCATGGCAACAGGTGGGATAGGATCAGGGTCAAGAAGAGAACGAGGCTGGACTAGATAGCGTGGAGATCCGGGCTTCGAAGCAACTTAAGATTCAGCACTGATATATAGTTGAACCTAGTTGAATTCTTGTAGATAATAGCCCTGCTCAATGGTTCGGCCGAGCACCACGAGCCTAGCACCAGGGCTCGGTTCGGCCGAGTCGTCGAACAGTGCTTGGCCGAGCTCACGAGGCTCATCCGAGCTCGTCTACATATGATACCGAATGTAGGGATTCGAACGAGACGTGCTCGACAGATTGCGGCTAAGGTCTTCGAGAAGAAGTAAAACTCATACACGGTTAAATATTGGGGGCATCAGTAGTACCTTCCCTTGTGGTCTAAAAGAAGTATTGAATTTTAGACCAATGGGTCAATCTGATTGAGTCTTAAGCCCTCGGGTTCCACATTGGTTGTGAGAAGATCTATACCAATCAAGTTGTTGATAGGATTTTGGTTGGCTAGGATCAAACGGTGGTACGGATCCCGAGATATTCAACAGACATGATCTAATCGTCCATTCTTGATTGATCCGACTGTTCTTCCCTGCCCTGCCCTTCTATAAATAGGGTTTCTCATTCATTCTTAAACCTCACAATTCTCTCCATTTCTCTCCCAAGGTACAAAACGTCTCCCGCCATCTCAACGTCTTCGGCTCGGCCAGCCTTCCTGAGTTCGGTAACCTTTCGTTCCCAACTCTGTTCTTCTTGATCGCTTCGGTAAGTTCTTCTTCCTGTGCTAGTTGCAATAATTTGGTTAAGGAATGGATAAGGCTATAGGCACTTCTTCCCCCTCCCCTTTGAAGACTTCGGCAGGGCTCTCCTGGTATGAAGTTAAGGCTTCGGTCCTAGGGTATAAAGATATTTCTAGGATTAGAGAGTTATTGGGATTGTCTTCAGAAATCGATATTCGCATTCCTGAGATTACATACAGGGCTCATCTCCCCCTAACGGATATTACACATTTTACTTGGACCAACTAGAGATGGGTCTTCGGTTTCCCATCCCCAGAATAGTTCAGTGCCCTTTGCGATCACTACCTTATATGCCCCAGCCAACTAGCTCCTAATTCCTTTAGAACGCTTCTAGCCTTAGGAGTATTGCTTAGGTATTTCGATATACCCCTATCAGTAGCCCTATTAGATCATTTTGTGCAGATCAAAAGAAAAGAAGTAGGTCGATTTTACCTATCACCCCGACCCGAGTGTGATTTTCTGGGCGGAAACCCTTCATCTCACAAAGGTTGGATGAATCGATATTTTTATGTAGAGTCTGAGCCTCTTTCTTGGCACTGCGATATGGCTTGGGCTGACCAATTGACCCTTAGAAATCCACCCGCACCTAGGCATGTCATCGACCCGACTCGTTTCCTTGCTGGTACCTTGAAAAGGTGTTTTGATGTCAAGAGCCTGATCCATGATGATCTTCTTTGTAAATTTAGGTTCTGCAAGAAAGGAGTCGAAATGGAGAGGGACATAGGTATATTTTCCCCAGCCTTTCCACTTTCCTACTGAAAACCAATATTATACTGACTCTATGTTTCTTTTACTTCTTCTGTCTCTCCTTCCCCAACATCTTCTCCTTTTTTTTCCAGACGAAAGAATTATGAAGTCCGAAATGCTTCAAAACATGAAAAGGAGGAAAGGTGAGATCGAAACCTCTTCGAAATCCTCTACTACTGAGGCCAAAGGGAAGCAGAAGAAATTGCCCATGGAGTCCGAGGGGCAGCCCATGAAAAAGACTCTCAAGGTTACTGTTTCGTCCCCGACCCCCAGGGACTCTGGGAAGGGGACTCGCAGTTATTCCATTGTTCCCTGATAACCGTGATTTCGACGAGGTCGAGCTGGAGGTATCCCTCGACCACGGGACCTCTTTCATAGCCCATCCTTCCGGACCAGAAGCTCTAAATTTTGTTCGGCACTTGGTATCCTCTGATGATCTCGCCATCGTGAAGGCCGCTACCGACCTTCAGGCCATAGAGGCTATGTGCCTTAATTTCATGCAGGTAATTATTTTTGTCTCTTTTGTATCAACAATTCTTCTTTAAAGAACTTATAAATGCGCTTCGCAGGCTCTTGTTTGGGGAGGGGAGGTCACTGATCAGATATGCGGAGCCCGAGAGATGGCTAGTTCTTCCTAAAATTCCATGAATGACGTCCTCAGCCAACACGGGGAACTTATGAAGCGAATGGAGGATATCCATACTAAAAGTGAAGCAGAGAAAGCGGCTTTCCTAGCCGAGCTCGAAGCCGCCTGAGCTCAAGTACAAGTCTTTGAGGACAAGGCCGCTTGGGCAGAGCAGAGAGCACTTCAGCTTGAGGAACAACTGCGCAAGAAGGAACATGAAGCCGAGGCCATGTGGCTTCAGAAGAAAGAGGAGTTCATCCACTCTTCGGAATTTGATTCTCTGTGCTCAGATAAAGCCACCTCTTACTTCGAGCATGGATTTAATGGGAGTATTGCTCAAGTACGAGCCAATGGGTATTCTGAAGCCGAACACCCTTTTTCCTTCCTCGATGTGGTTAAGGCCCTAGAAGACATGCCAGAAGATGAAGAGATGGGTGATGGAGAGTGAAGGCTCGGACACCCGAGAGAAAGTGAAGGAGCTAGCCAGGCAGACTCTTCGCCTTTTAATTCTTTGTTTTAGGTTCCTTTTGCTCAATACACTTGTACTCCTCATGTTTCTGTTTTGGGTGTTCTTTTCGTCATGTTTACCTTTACTTTATCATTGGCCAATGTTTTGAACATATGTCTTTAAATTTTATATAAGTTACTGAAATGTGACTAAACAAGTGCTTTACTCGAAAGATAGGACGTTTAACTTTCAAAAGGAGAGAACGAACTAGTGCATCTTCCGAATTATAAACTCATTACCATAGGAAGGTTGATATAAAACCTCATTTTATGGTGCGAATCTAATACCTTATACTGGGAGATCGGACTTTTCTTCTTATTGGTTTCCTTTATATTTCATTGTCGAGTGCGAGGTTGGGTTTTTCTTTTGCTTCTGAACACGAAGGTCGGACTTTAAATCATGCCGAGCGTAAGGTCGGACTTTGTTTTTATTGCCGAGCGCGAGGTCGTGCTTTTGATCATGCCGATCGCGAGGTCGGACTTTGTTTCGAGCCGAGCGCGAGGTCGGGCTTTTAATCGTGCCGATCGCGAGGTCAGACTTTTAATCGTGCCGATCGCAAGGTCGAACTTTTTTTTTATTGCCGAGCGCGAGGTCGGATTTTGTTTCGTGCCGAGCGCGAGGTCCAGCTTTTAATCGTGCCGATCGCGAGGTCGGACTTTTAATCGTGCCGATCGCAAGGTCGGACTTTGTTTTTATTGCTGAGCGAAGGTCGGATTTTGTTTCGTGCCGAGCGCGAGGCCGGGCTTTTAATCGTGCCGAGGGTGAGGTCGGGCTTTTGATCGTGTCGATCGCAAGGTCAGACTTTGTTTCGTGCCGAGCGCGATATCGAACTTTTAATCGTGCCGAGCGCGAGGTCGGACTTTGTTTCTTGCTGAGGGTGAGGTCGGGATTTTCATCGTGCCGAGGGTGAGGTCGGACTTTGTTTCGTGCCGAGCATGAGGTCGGGCTTTGTTTCGTGCCGTGCATGAGGTCGGGCTTTTATTTTGATCAGAAAAGATGTTATATCAATGTCAAATCTTATTCATCATAGTTTTGAAAATAAAGACATAATTAAAAATAAAACTAACAAGATGGATTGGGACTATGGTTAAGCATAATATCTTTTCAAGTGTTGGACGTTCCACGGGCGTTTGGTCTTCTTCCCCTCAGCATTCTCTAGGTAGTATGCTGCAATTCCTGCTTTCCCAATAACTTTGTAGTGTCCTTCATACTTCGGATCTAACTTCCCTCTTTCTCCCTGAAATTGGATTTTCTTCATAACCAGATCCCCTATTTCGAACGATCGGGGCCGCACCCTCTTGTTATATGCTCGGGCCATCCTCTATTGATAGGCAGCCATCCAAACAGCTGCTCGATTTCTCTTTTCCTCTATTAGGTCCAAATCCACGGCCCTCAATTCATCATTATTCGGTCCATACCCTGTCACCCGAGCACTTTCTTGTCCAATTTCTGCTGGCAAGACAGTCTCAGTACCATATACTAGGTTATACGGTGTTTCTCCAGTTCCTGTCCGAGCTGTGGTTCGGTAAGCCCACAATACGCTAGGTAATTCATCAACCCATTACCCTCTGGCAGAGTCCAGACGTGCTTTAAGAGCGTGCAAAATGGATCTATTGGTGACCTCGACTTGTCCATTGCTCTGGGGATAAGCCACAGACGTGAATATCTGCTCTATCTTCATCTCTTCACACCATTCCCGAATTTTAGCCGTAAAACTGTCTTCCATTGTCAGATACAAATCTCCTTGGTATCCCGAACCGACATACTAGGTTCTTCCATAAAAATTTTAAGACCTCTCCTTCAGTGGTTTTGGCCAACAGTTCAGCTTCCGCCCATTTAAAGAAATATTCGACTGCTACCAATAAGAATTTCCTTTGACTTGTGCTTATGGGAAATTGTCACACAATATCTATGCCCCATTGATCAAAAGGGCAAGGGGAAACGACTGACCTCATAAGCTTGGCTGGTTTCATTGTAAATTAGCATGTTTTTGACAATTATAACAGGATCTCACCACCATTAGCGCATCTTTTTTCATGGTTGGCGAGAAGAAGCCTGCCATCAAAGCCTTCTGAGCTAAAGCTACACTCCCCAGGTGGTTACCACAACATCCTTCATGGACTTCTCGAAGGACATAATCAGTTTCTTTGGACCCAAGCATTTCAACAGAGGTCTAGAAAAAGACCTTTTATACAGTATCCCATCTAAGAGCGTTAAGCGGAGTGCTCTCCTCTTGACTTCTCGAGCCCTTCTTGGTTCAGCCGGGACTTTCCCATTACATAAGTATTGCTAAACCTCATACCTCCAATCCTCTTCCAACATCTGTACTTCCTCAGCCTGAAGATGATCAATTTGCGAGACAAGCTCTTGTCCGACTAGTTCTGGTCCTGTGAGCTGAGCAAGAGAACTGGCCATCTTGGCCAATCTATCCGCTTTCTCGTTCTCAGTTCGAGAGATTTGTTTCATGATCAACTCTGAGAAGTCCTCCTTAGCTTTTTCAATAGCTTGGGAGTTTCTGACCATTTTCTCATTTTTCACTTCGAACTTACCTTTACTTTGTTGTATTACCAATTGAGAATCAGAATAGAGGACTGGCACGTGTAACACCCATACTTCGGGCATCCCTTAGCCCAACCAAAAGTGCTTCGTACTCAGCTTCGTTATTGGAGGCCCAAAAGTTCAATCTTACCGACACCTTGGTCTCTTCTCCCCAAGGAGATATCATCATGACTCCTGACCCCACTCCCCGTCTAACAAGAAGAACCATCTACGAAGATCCTCCATTGCTATTCATCTGATACTTGAACAGTTTCCTCGAGAAAGTCGGCTAAATCTTGGGCTTTAATAGCTGTCCTAGGCTCGAACTTGATATCGTATTCATTGATTTTGGTCACCAACTTAATCAACCTTCCTGAGGTATCTGGGTGCGAGATGATTTTTCCCAGGACGCTATTTGTGAGGACCTGTGATAGGATGCGATAAGAAGTAATGCCTCAGTCTTCTAGCCATAATGACAAGGGCCAGGGCCAACTTTTCCTAAGTAGTATAATTGAGTTCTGCCCCCTTTAAAGCGTGACTCACAAAATAAACAGGTTGATGAGCTGCATCCTCTCTTCTAACCAAAACCGAACTTGCAGCCTGGGGAATAACTGCTAAGTACACAAAGAGTTCCTCTCCAAGGATGGGTTTGTTCAAGATAGGGAGTTCTTTAAGATAAGTTTTCAGCTCCTGCAACGCTTTCTCACTCTGATCATTCCATTCAAAAATTTTATCTTTCCGAAGTACCTTAAAAAATGGAAAACTTCGATCTGCTGATCAGGATATAAATCGGGCTAGAGCAGCAAACCTCCCTGTCAATCGCTATACCTCTTGGATATTTCGAGGAGAACCCATAGAAGATAGGGCTTGTACCTTCTCTGGATTAGCCTCAATGCCTCTGCAAATCACCATGTACCCCAAAAACTTACCCGTCTCAACCCCGAACACACACTTGCTAGGGTTCAGCTTCAACCTGCATTCCCGCAGAGTCTGAAAAATTTCATCCAGATCTGTCAAAAATTGATCGACTCTCTTGGACTTTATTAGTATATCATCCACATAGACCTCAACGTTCTTCCTAATCTGCTTTTTGAAGACCTTATCCATGAGCCTTTGATAGGTAGCTCCAGCATTGTTTAATCCGAAAGACATCACTACATAACAAAATGTCCCTTCAGATGTGATAAAAATGACCTTGTTTCTATCTTCTTCTGCCAGGGAATTTGGTGATATCCTTGATATGCATCAAGAAAACAAAGAAGTTCGTGCCCTACCGTGGAGTCGACCAACTGATATATCCTCGGGAGAGGATAACAATCTTTGGGGCATGCTCGGTTCAAGTCACGGAAGTCCACACACATCCGCCATTTTTCGGAAGATTAGATAACCACGTCGGGAAATAGACTTCTTGAATGTGTCCTACTTTTAATAAATCTTGCACTTGCTCTTTGATAATAGCATCCTTTTCGGGGCTAAAGTGCCTCTTCTTTTGAATCACAGGTCGGCAATCATCCAAGGTATTCAATTTATGCTCCATCACTTCCCTCCTAACCCGTTGGAGCTCGGATGGACACCAAGCAAACACATCTTTATTCTTCTCCAAACACAGGACCAATTGTTCCCTTAGGGGCTCTTCCAAGTATCAGGCTATCCTTACGACTCTGGACGGAGGGTTTAGGATAAGTTCCTCACATCCGTCTTCCGAAGTAACCCCTGTTGCTTCTTCGATTAAATGTAGCTGATCGAATCCCATAGATACGGGTCGATTTGGATGTTCAATTTTAGCCGACTTCTGCTCAACTCTTACTTCTTCCACATAAAATTTCCGCGAAATCTTATGATCCCCCTTGACCTCTCCTACAACTTCTCCCAAGGGGAACTTGATTTTTTGGTGGAGAGCCGATGCAATTTCCATGAAAGCGGTCATGGCTGGTCTCCCTATGATAGCATTATATGATGAGGGAGCATCAACTATCACAAAGTTGACAATCCGGGTCTTTCTAATATCCTCATACCCCAAAGAGAGAGGGAGATTGATGACTTCTAGGGGATGTATAGCATGGACCGTGAATCCAAACAAAGCTGTGGAGATAGACTTTATCGTGTATTTGCCCAAGTCCATTTGATCCATCGCCTCTTTAAACAGAACATTGACAGAACTCCCTGAATCCACGAAGATACGAGCAACTTCGTAGTTGGCGACCATAGCTCGGATGACCAGAGCATCATTATGCGGGTCGGCTACTCTCTTCATGTCCTCGGGTCCAAAAAAAATCATGGGTCCTAGCGTGCTTTCGTGCTACTAATCTCCATGTTCTCCAATCTTCTACTGCTGGCTTTCCTGGCTCGATTGGGGTCTCCGTCTGTAGGCCCTCCCTATATCATATTAATTACCCCTCGAGGCGGTGGTCGCTCACGGGGTTCTACCCTCCGCATATTCGGGTTAACATTCTGAAAATTTTCTCTTTGATTTGGTGCCCTTCTCCCCTCAGGATCACATTCCTCCCGCGCTTTCTTATGGGGTCGATGTCCGTCACCTCGGCCTGCCAGGATTAAGTTCATTTCTGGATCTCTCTAGATGATCGTGTTCTATCTCTTGATCCAAATGATGACATTCATTGGTATTATAACCATAATCTTTGTGAAATTCACAATACCTCTTTGATCTGGGATTACGAGGTCCTCTATCACTGCTCTGAGGCCTTCGGACGAGCTGTTGTTCATCACACAGCTCCAATGCTCGGGATTTGCTAACTTTCAGAGGTGTGCAAGCGGCGAATTGTCCAAGCAGTGCAGGTGGTTCAAAATGCCCGACCCTTGGCACAAGGTTAGTGGGTCGAACATCTCAATCAACCTTGGCCGAGGCCCTCGGCTCACCTCTCCTAGCCATTTGTACTTCTTCCACGTTCATATACTTCTCTGTCCTAGCCAATAGTTCTTCAAAAGTAGCAGAGGTTTTTTTTACCAAGGACTTGAAAAAATCACCACCTCTTAGCCCTTGTATAAAGGCACTTATCAGTATATCTGGAGTAGCCGAGGGAACATCGATGACCATCTTGTTGAACCTCTTAAAAAAATCCCGCAGGTTCTCCTGTTCTTGTTGTTTAACATTGATTAAATTCAGAGCTGTCAATGGATGTTTCTTACTACTCGCAAATTGGTGGAGAAAAACTCTCCCAAAGTCTTGAAAAGTTCTGATGGTTCCCGGCCTAAGCAGATTGAACCATTGCTGGGCCGATCTGACCAAAGTGATTAAGAAGACTCTACATTTGATCGGATCTGAATATTGGTGCAGTAATGTCGCATTCTCAAACCGAGATAGATGTTTTTCCAGGTCCCCCGAGCCGTCGTATTCTCCGACGTTAGGAAATTTGAAATTTTGAGGCAATTCGGCGGCCAGTATCTCTGCTGAGAAAGGAATCCCCCGAGCTAGAAAGGGCAGAAAGGGGGTGCATTCATTTCTTCTCGAAAACGTTCCATTTCTTCCCTTAATCTTTGTATCTCCTGTCTCTGGGCATCATGATTCTCTCCGAGAGGAGGATTGTTGTCTGGTCTTTGTGCCGATACTTGTTCCACCGTCGTAGTGATCAGTCGGACGAGCTCTGCCATGTTGGGGTTTGGTTGATTGTTCTCCCCCGATCGACTCCTGGTACTCACCATCTTATCTCTTTTTTCAATCTTCCCACAGACGGCGCCAATTGATGATACCAAATTTTCCCTGGGTTCGGTCTGGTGAGCTTGAGCTTTGGATCAGCAATGTTTGAACCGGAGCAGATGGAGCGCTGCCCGTCTGCACAGACGAGCAAATATTGGAAGGTTCCGGGAATTTTTTCCGGCATGACCACTCTGACGTTCTTGTCGGATCTTGGTTTTTGGAAGAAAGAAACGGGAAGATAGGATATATAGAGTAGTGCTGAAGAAGATTAATGTTTGAATGCCTTCTCTACAATGAAATAAACCTGAGTTTTTATAATGGTGGAGAGGACTACTTACCATATTGAGCAAAGGTCTATCTTAGGTAAGTTTTTCTATAAAGGTAAACTTTTCTCCAATCCCTGTAAATCCGAAAATGTCCCGGATTTTCTGAAATGTCTAATCATACGCCGGATGAGTGGGCCTCAACCGAGCACTTGTGCTTGGCGAAACTATGCTCTGGAGTTGGTTGGGCTCGAAGCTCGAAAAAGCTCCAGAGCTTGTCCGAGCCGAACCGAGCTCTGCTTAATGGTTCGGCCAAGCACTAGGGCTCGGTTCGGCCAATCTGCCGAACATCAGCTGGTGTTCGGCGGCTCAGCTGGTGCTCGGCCGAGCCGAACACCATGGCTCGGCCAAGCCTAGCACCAGGGCTCGGTTCGGCCGAGCCTAGTACCAGGGCTCGGTTCGGCCGAGTTGCC
Source organism: Primulina tabacum (assembly GCF_025594145.1). NCBI lineage: Eukaryota > Viridiplantae > Streptophyta > Magnoliopsida > Lamiales > Gesneriaceae > Primulina > Primulina tabacum. The sequence continues at coordinate 44,993,742 of NC_134550.1, read as the reverse complement.
GAACAATGCTCGACCGAGCTCACGAAGCTCATCCGAGCTCGTCTACATATGATATCGAATGTAGGGATTCGGACGATACGTGCTCAAAAGATTGCGGCTAAGGTCTTTGAGAAGAAGTAAGACTCAGACACGGTTAAATATTGGGGACATCAGTAGTACCTTACCTCGTGGTCTAAAAGAAGTATTGAATTTTAGACTAATGGGTCGATCTGATTGAGTCTTAAGCCCTCGGGTTCCACATTGGTTGCGAGAAGATCTATAATGATCAAGTTGTTGATAGGATTTTGGTTGGCTAGGATCAAACGGTGGTACGGATCCCGAGACATTCAACAGGCATGATCCCCATCATTCATTCTTGATTGATCCGACGGTTCTTCCCTGCTCTGCCCTTCTATAATAGGGTTTCTCATTCATTCTTAAACCTCACAATTCTCTACATTTCTCTCCCAAGGTACAAAACGTCTCCCGCCATCTCAACGTCTTCGGCTCGGCCAGCTCTCCTAAGTTCGATAACCTCTCGTTCCCAACTCTGTTCTTCTTAATCGCTTCGGTAAGTTCTTTTTCCTGTGCTAATTGCAATAATTTAGTTAAGGAATGGATGAGGCTATAGGCACTTCGTCCCATTGAGCAGAGCTCGGTTCTGCTCGGACAAGCTCTGGAGCTTGTTCGAGCTTCGAGCTTCAAGCCCAACCAACGCCCGGAGCATAGTTCCGCCAAGCACAAGTGCTCGGTTGAGGCCCGCTCATCCGACGTATGATTAGACATTTCAAAAAATCCGGGACATTTCTGGATTTACAGGGATTGGAGAAGAGTTTACCTTTATAGAAAAACTTACCTAAGATAGACCTTTGCTCAATATGGTAAGTAGTTCTCTCCACCATTATAAAAACTCAGGTATATTTCATTGTAGAGGGGGCATTCGAACATAAATCTTCTTCAGCACTTCTCTATACATCCTATATTCCCGTTTCTTTCTTCCAAAAACCAAGATCCGACCAGAACGTCAAAGTGGTCACGTCGGAAAAATTCCCGGCACCTTCCAATATCTGCTCGTCTGTGCATACGGACAACGCTCCATCTGCTCCGGTTCAAACATTGCTGATCTGAAGCTCAAGCTCACCAGAACGGACCCAAGGAAAATTTGGTATCATCAATTGGCGCCGAGCCTTGTGAGCTCGACCGAGCACTGTTCGGCGACTCAGCCAAACCGAGCCCTGGTATTAGGCTCGATCGAACCGAGCCCTGGTGCTAGGCTCGGCCGATCCCTGGTGCTCAGGTCGGCCGAGCACAAGCCGAGCCCTGGTTCTCGGCTCGCCCGAGCCCTGGTGCTCGGCCGAACCATTGAGCAGAGCTCGGTTTGGCTCAGACAAGCTCTGGAGCTTGTTCGAGCTTCGAGCCCAACCAACGCCCGGAGCATAGTTTCGCCAAGCACAAGTGCTCGGTTGAGGCCCGCTCATCTAGCGTATGATTAGACATTTCAGAAAATCCGGAACATTTCCGGATTTACAGGGATTGGAGAAGAGTTTACCTTTTTAGAAAAACTTACCTAAGATAAACCTTTGCTCAATATGGTAAGTAGTCCTCTCCACCATTATAAAAACTCAGGTATATTTCATTATAGGAGGGCATTCGAACATTAATCTTCTTCAGCACTACTCTATATATCCTATATTCCCGTTTCTTTCTTACAAAAAACCAAGATCCGACCAGAACGTCGGAGTGGTCACACCAGAAAATTTCCCGGCACCTTCCAATATCTGCTCTTCTGTGCAAACGGGCAGCGCTCCAACTACTCTGGTTCAAACATTGCTGATCTGATGCTCAAGCTCACCAGACTGGACCCAGGGAAAATTTGGTATCATCAAATACCAAAGCATGTTATCAAACATCAATGAAATTCAAGGGAAAAAATTTTAAAACGCGATTTGGAATGAGCTTCTCCATGTTTCCAACCTCAGATATCGCATTCTTCTTCCTCGTGTGGAAATCTCCTGCCCTAATGTGCTCCTTGAGTTTCTCCATTTTTCTCCCTCATAAAAAGTACTTAAATTTATGTCAAAAGTCGTATTTAAAACCCTAGTCGCATAAATTTCCTTGTTTTACACGACGTCAAGCACTAGTGTTCCAGAAATGGGCACTGAGGCGCCTCTCATAAATTGTTGAATTCTGATTTTTTCGAAGCTTAGTCTCTGAGATGCCGTAAGAGATGCTAAGGTGCCTGAAAATTCGAACCATCGGTGTTGAGGTGCTGAGGCTCCCGACTTTCAAATTAATTTTTATTTTCACCACTTGAGGCGTTGGGGCGCCCTTTTAGTCACTCGGGACTCTTCTTCTTCGTATTTTCCACTCTTATTATGAACTTTCCTTGCTATATTGTATTCTTTTTGTTATTTCATTTAGTTTCAATGATAACAAATAATAACTTATTTTATTATATCTAGTTTTCGTTTGATCTGCATTACAAGTACTCGACCACTTTGGAAAAATTCATTTAAACGGTCATGTAATGCTAAGCTAGTCAAACGCTTCATCATTGGCAATATAATTTATCTACTTGACCTCTCTTGTGCACCTGTTTGTGGTGCATGGACTACTCGAACGTTCTTTTTATCCAAGAACATTAATCAATTGTTGAGTAAAGTTATCTTCAGATACAAGTCACACAACTTACAAGGACCTCACCTGCTTTATTAGAAAAGTTGGTAGACTGATCATGCACGAAGAAAGATGATATCAGTAGATCAGACTGTTTTATTTAAAATTCTACGCGCAAAGCTAGTTACATTTTGCTGTCAATGGTCGTTTCTTCTCAAATTTGGTAAAGGTCAAATTGCTCATTAATTAAAATATGTGATATATAGGGATATGACTGTGATAGCAGTACTATTGCATTAACGCTCATATATTGAGCTACAATCGAAGAATGAAATATACAAGAAGTACTGTATATAGAGAACGACAAAAAGATTTTTACAAATTTGAAGCATTTTCTGAAAAGATTTCTGAACACTCTTAATCCTAACTAAATATACACTACTCAACAACCCACCCATCACAAAACATTAATCAAATCTTCAAACACCATCAAGGGCTTCTGTCATCTCACTCGAACATTTCTTGCCAAGATCTTTTGAGGAGTTTTTTTACAATTGAATCGAAGGATTCAATACTTTACTTCATTTGTGTTGCATTGGTTGTTAGACTGTAAGTATCAACCATTTGTGAGAATACTAGGAGTTTCAAATTAGGCAGTAATAAGTCCTAAGATTGAAGTTAGTTGTTACAAAGTGTTGTATAACAAAAGTTCTCTAGTGAAATCCTTTCTACATGGAAGAAATGGTGACGTAAGAGCTTGTGTCTCCAAACATCCATAAAAATACTTGTATCATTTCCTTATCACAGTTATTTATCTTATTGATCCATCGTATTTGAGTATATAATCTTCAAAAGAACCACTAGACCGTTTTCCACATAAATTTGTGTCCAACAGTATTAAGAAAATCAGGTCTTGCATAGCTAATACTATCGAGACCGATAGCATTATTTGAAACCTTTTAAAGAAAATTTTAAATAGAGTTTATTCACCCATTGTTAACTCTAACCCGATCCCCACTTGTATTATCAGAGCGGGTTTTTCTCAACCTCTGACATTCATATACTCAAATGTCTTATTTCAATAAGATACTGATTTTTTCTAAAAAAAAATTATGATGACTGAAAAATTTATAAACAAGCACTCTTATATGCACGTAACGATGATATGTAGAATGTCATCACTGAATGAACAATTAAGAATTTAAAGTCAAATACATCTATATCAATTTTTGAGGCCACGGATGGTGGAGAAACATTGGTTTGAATGGACCGCCAAGTAGGGGTGATCAAATTTTTTTATTAATAGCCCGAACCGTCCGAACCGAATTACACTACACCGTTTTTCATAATATTTTATAAAAATCGCGATTAAAAATATTAATCATAAACCGCACCACATATGCGGTTCGGTTATTTTTTTTGCCAAGAACCGCGTCAAACCACACCGCCTAAACCGTTTGCCATAATATTGGGTCTAGAATTATAATAATTTGTAAACAACATATTCAAATAAAGAAGTCATCATTCATCATATCCCAACTCTCTTAAAAATTATTATTCTTACAAATAAAACTTATATTTTTCTTAATTATTCTTCATATTAGTCTTTAATTAAAGTATTTATTTCTTTTGCTACATTATTTTGTTTGAAATTTGAAAGTAAAAAAAAAAAAGATAAAATAGTGTAAATGTCATTTTTGTTGTGAATGTGTTGTGTTGTTAAATTATTAACTTAGTTTTGAATCTTGATTATTGTTTTATCTATTTTGATCTTTATATGCTTTGAACTATATTTTATATTTGAAGACAATATTATTGTTGTTTTCAAATAAATTAGAATATATGTTCTAATATTTTTCATTAAAAAAACCGTTAACCGACCGCAACCGCTTGAAACCGCTCAAAACCGTAAGGCTAATTTTTCATATAAAACCGCGATTAATTTTTCAAAATACTAACCGACCGCATATGGCAATTCGGTTTGAAATTTTTTTAAAAAACCGCAAAACCGCACCGTGATCGCCCCTACCGCCAAGAATAAGAATAAGAATAAGAATAAAATCCATCTTTACAATGTTGCCAAAGATATCTTTTATAAAACTCTCAATAAAAATATTTTTAGTAAAAATTCAAACTTGTTCTACAAATAGAAAAATCTAGGTGAACTTTATTCAACTTTGTGAGCGAAACGACCAGACAACAGAGAACAAGCTAACCGTGGCCATTATGAAGTTCGATAGTGCCAAGATAAAGCCTGGAGAAACTCTCAGCATTATCATTATTGAACTTGCATATCTAGGTGAGGAATATTCAATCATGAAATTGCCTTAAAGGTATTCACTACAAGAAAAAACTCATTCAACAACGCACCTACGACAACAGTTTTTCACTAAAATCATTGTCGTATACTTTTTAACAACAGTTTTAGTGAAAACTGTTGTCGTATAGCGTTTTTTTAAGCAAAAGATAATAATTTTTAGAAAATCGTTGTTTTTTGGGGTCTTTGATCGTTTTTTTAGGGTGTCTTTGAGCGTGTGTTTTTGGACATTTCGTTGACGATTAGCGTGTTTTTTGGACAAACAACAACGGTTCTTTTAAACTGTCGCGAATCGCTAAATTTAGCAACAGATATACACACCCGTCGCTAAATATAGCGACGATTTGAGTAAAACCGTCACAATTTTTAACTTAGCGATGGTTGTTTATAGTGACGGTTTATGCTTAACCGTCACAAATTGTCTATAAATATCGCGTTTTCGATCTATTTTCTTCCACATCACTTCACAACACTTAAAATTTTTCTCTCTTAGACGATTTTAGTTTCGATTTAGGGTAAATTTTTTCGTTGCAATTTTTGGTAAATTTTGAAGTGTTAGAGATTATGAATATTGTTAGCATAGTTAGATTGTAAGTTTTTTTTAGGTTTATTAAATTATTAAAAGTAATTTTTTTTTATTTTACTGAAAAACTTAGCGACGGACATCATGAAAAACTGTCGCTAACCGTCGCTAATTTTAGCAACAGTATGTTAAACTGTCACTAATTAACGACGATTTGTTATGATTTAATGATCACCGTCGCTAAACTTAGCGACGTAAATCATAAAAACCGTCGCTAATTTCTAAACCGTCGTAAATAATAGCAACGACAATGGATTTTATCCGTTGTGGTTGAACGTACTTTCAACAACACCATCAGTTACAACAGTTGTAAATTACCTACGACAACGGATTTTATCTGTTGTCGTTTGCTGTTTTTGTTGTATTGAATGTGAGCTTTGCCCAGAGAATGGTACATAAAGACGATAAGATTGAAAGAATCTAATGATCTAAACAAGCTAGAGATTCATGACTCTTTTGCTGATCTCAAAGACTACGAGTTTGAACTTGGAATTCGGACTGAAGAATAGTCATCTACATCTCGACCAATACTTGTTCTTCATGTGGTCGAAGAAACTTCAAGAAAAAAGTCTACTGAGCAACTAAACAACAAGGCCATATCTCTATTTGTCAAGAAGTTTTGTAAATTTATGTGAAAAAGTCAATCTAAATTTACTTAATCTTACTATAAAAAGAACCAGACAGATGATGGTCAAGCTTGATATAATTTTGGCAAGCAAGACCACTTTATTGCTGACTATAATAAGACCAAAAAATATGAAAAGAAACTGTTCGAGAAAAGATGGTCGAAGGATGAGAAAATATCCTTCAAAAAAAAGAAAGATCATAAGGTTCTTGTTGATGAGAAGAACATGAGCAAGTGGGCTGACTCATAAAGTGAGCTTCTGGATCGGAAGCCAGCTCAAGTGATAGTAATGATGAGTCGATCTAGTGCCTGATGGCAAACTCATAACTAGATGATGATGATGATGATGATGAGATATTTTATTACGGTTCCAATGAATTTACACGATAAGACCTTGTCACTGCACTTTATGATATGGTAAAAGAGTACAAGATTCTATCTCAATCATTTGAAGAAGTAAAGAAATAATACGTAAACTTGAAAAATAAGTCAAGTTAATCCAGCTGCTTGCAGCATAAGGAAATTTATGGTCTTAAGGTAAAACTAAGTTTGATGGACACTAAGAATGATAACGAGAGAAGAATGTTCCAAGACATTTTGAATGAAAATCAAGAGTTGCTTAAATTAATTAACATGTGAAACCAATCTTCGGTTTCATTAACTAACATGCATGGAAAAAAAAGCAATATGGTGATAAACCTTCCTAGGCTTTGGTAATGATAATTCAAATCATAGATAAACAAATACTCAATTGTATCTGAATAAAGTCAAGTTTAATATGATAAACTTTGTCAGGTCTTGTGCGATATATTAACATGATAAGCCCGAAATCCAAGCAGACCAAAAAGTACATTATGAGAACAAAGTAATCATAGAGGACTGAAATACGGTGAACCTCAAGACTCTAAGTTTGGAAATTCATGGTTAAATCTAAGATCAAATGGAACTGGACATGTTAACCGATCGACTTCAAATCGGTCTTAGAAGAAGCCGATTCAATCTAGACAAAATGTCAAAAGGGGAAACCAAGATAGTACTTTACTTTCCATTAGTACAAAATAGGCACAAACTAGATAGTAAGGAAAAACGGCCTAAACAACATATGGTTAAGACTAGACCACAACATAGCTTTGTACACTACTCTATTTGACCGTAATTTATGGGCATGCACATTGGTAGACCTCTTAGAGTAATTCAGGTGTGGGTCCAAAAATATTAATCTGATCTTGACCCAACTAGATGTGGGTACCAAAATGCTTTGTGCTATTGAAAGGTAAAAAATGTTGAAGAGTCAACCTGGTACCTTGTTAGTGAATGCTCAAGAGCCATGACAGGAAACAAGAAGCTTCAAACATAAGCGATTGAATACAAAAGACCAAGAATCATATTTGGTGATTACTCAAAAGGTATAATTGTGTGTAAGGATAAAATTATCTATAGTATAGTCATTATTAAAGACGTCCAACTAGTTGAAAATATGTGCTACAATTTAATTAGCAAAAGTCAATTGTGTGACACTGGCTACTCAGTTGAATTTTCTTTAATACACTTGCACTGTGAACTTTAAAAATGGTGATATCATGATAACCGAACTAAGAGAACAAAAAACATATAAGATAGATTTGAAATACAATCAACTTTCCTCACATGCCCCATGCACTCTCCTAACCATTAGTAATCAAGAAAACGCATCACACTCCCTACCGAGACCAAATCGCTTCTCCTTAGTTGGATCGCTTGTTCCCTGGTTTTCATCACGGCTCAAGCCATTCTAGACCCTGACTCAGACCCACCAGGGTCTGGTCCAGGGCTGGAGAAGGCCCTTGCACGACTGGTGAAAATGAAACGAAGGACCGAACCCCCTGCACTCTCTCCCGATCTGCACAGCTCTCACGTTTTCGATCCCAACCCGATCCACTACACACTCCAGCGTCTATCCTCACCATCCATATCTGCACAGGCCTTTGGCAACCTAACACAGCAGTCCCTTGAACCATATATCAGAAAACGTGAATGATTAAATCAAGTGATGCAAGTTTCAAGATAAAACACCACCAAAACGCACCCACACGCAAGATCGCAAGTCTGAACGTACACACACATATCATACAGAATATTTAGGGCGTATATGATGAGCAACAAAAGTAAAAGCATGCCTTGGTGAGTGGAAGAAGCAGAACGATGCAAATGGAGACCCTAAGAAATTCTCTTTGCAAGAACAAGCGAAACACTGATGCTTTCAGCTGCTGGAGTGTTGAAACCCAGGGGAAATCTGAAAGGAAAAGGGACGTATATTGGCTGCGGGGGGTTACGGGAGTTTAAGGGTTTATTCTATAATAATTAGGTGGTTAATCAAATAATTAATGGGCTCTAATATGATAATTAAGGGTTTGAAAAAGGTTTTAAGCCCAACAAGCTTAAAAGTAGGCCCATTAAATCCAAACGCACTCTCGAAAAATATTTCGTGTTGGAAAGATTATGAAAATATAAGCCGAAACCTCAAAACGTCCCCTGATTCGATAAAATTTGCGTACCGTTAAAAATAAAATCATGCGGGTAAAAATACCCAATAAAATCATTTTTTGTAAAATCAACTTAAAAACACCTTGCATTAATTTATAAAAATAAATCATGTGATAAAAATAATTTTCCTGAAAATTCTTCAGTCTACGTTCCTCGTTCGAGCATGAAATGTATCTAAAAATCCTAATACATGAACTTTTAAAAATTTCATGAATTAAATCCTATCATGCATGAATTATGCATAAAATGCATAAAAATAATTAAACACATAATTAAAAATAAAAATCCTAGATTGTATGCATTCAGGTTACGAGAATTAATTTCCTGGACCTTACAACTCTCCCCCCCTTAAAACAAAATTTCGTCCTCGAAATTGAGAACGTACCAAATAACTCCGGGTAGCGACTCCTCATCTCGGTCTCGGTTTCGGTCTCCCAAGTAGCCTCTTCCTCGGAATGGTTCAACCACTTGACCTTGACCATCTGAATTACCTTGTTCCGAAGTCTCTTTTCCTGTCTGTCCAGAATCTGCGTAGGTCTCTCCTCAAAAGATAAGTGTGGTGTCAGCTGAAGTGGCTCATAATTAAGCACATGTGAAGGATTCGACATGTACGTTCGCAGCATGGAGACGTGGAACACGTTATGAACTCTTGCCAGATTCGGCGGTAACGCAACTCTGTATGTGAGTGTCCCAACTCTCTCTAGGATCTCAAATGGCCCGATGAATTTAAGGCTGAGCTAGCCCTTCTTCCCGAACCTCACCACACCCTTCATAGGTGCGACCTTCACAAAAACATGATCCCCTACTACGAACTCAAGATCCCGCCGCCTCTGATCAACATAATTCTTCTGGCGGCTCTGTGCAGTCCTCATCCTGTCTCTAATCCTGGCCACTAGATCTACTGTCTGTCTTACAATATCCGGACCCAACTCTGCCCGCTCGCCTACTTCATCCCATTATACTGGCGACCTACATTTCCTCCCGTATAGTGCCTCGTATGGAGCCATACCTATCGATGTCTGATAACTGTTGTTGTATGTGAACTCCACGAGAGGTAACTTCGGCTCCCAGCTGCCCTGGAAGTCGATCATGCAAGCTCGGAGTAGGTCCTCTAGAATCTGAATCACCCACTCTGACTGACCGTCTGTCTGAGGATGGAGGGCGGTACTGAACAGTAACTTCGTACCCAAAGCCTGGTGAAGACTCTTCCAGAACGCAAACGTGAACCTCGGATCCCTGTCTGACACTATGGACAATGGAATCCCATGCAGTCTGACTCTCTCTGATGTAAAGCTCTGCGTACTGAGTCATGGTGAATGTCTTCCTGATCGGTAAGAAATGAGATGACTTAGTGAGCCGATCAAAAATCACCCAAATGGCATTGTATCCCCCAATAGTTCTCGGAAGCCCTGTCACAAAATCCATAGTAATATTCTCCTATTTTCACTCAGGAATAGGGAGTGGTCTCAGCTTCCCTGCAGGCCTCTGATGCTCTACCTTAACCTGCTGACAGGTCAAACACTCGGAGATGAATCGCAGAATATTCCGCTTCATGTCTGACCACCAATAAAGAGTCTGTAAATCCTTATACATCTTCGTACTCCTTGGATGGATGGAGTACGGGGTGCTGTGGGCCTAACTCAGGATATCTGCTCAAAGAGAATCACTGTCAGGAACCCATAGGTGGTCCCTATATCTGACTATGCCGTCCACAACTGCGTACAGTCTCTGGCCATTAGTCTCGTCCCTCTGTCTCCACTTCTGTAGCTGCTCATCGGAAGTATGTCCTGCTCGAATTCTGTCTCTCAGAGTCGGCTGTACTGTTAGAGTAGCAAGATTCGGGGCCTCGCCCCTGGCATACACTGCAAGCTCAAATCTCTGAATCTCAGCCTGCAATGGTCTCTGTACTGACAGATGAGTTATCACTGCGTGCTTCCTGCTCAGAGCGTCTGCAACTACATTATTCTTACCCAGGATGGTAGCTAATGTCACAATCATAATCCTTCACCAGCTCAAGCCACCTCCTCTATCGCATATTCAGTTCCTTCTGTGTGAAGAAGTACTTCAGGCTTTTATGATCTGTGAAAATCCTGCACTTCTCCCCATACAGATAGTATCTCCAGCTCTTCAGGGCAAATAACACTGCTGCTAGCTCAAGGTCATGAGTCGGATAATTCTTCTCTTGAACCTTAAGCTGTATGGACGCATAAGCTATCACTCTGTCCTGCTGCATCAGAACTGCGCCCAACCCAAGCTTAGATGCATCTATATAGACCACAAACTCTACCTGCCCTGATGACATAGCTAGCACTGGCGCGGTGGTCAAGGCCTGCTTCAGTCTGTCAAAGCTCTCTTGAGACTCTGGTCCCCAAAAAAACTTGGCATTCTTCTTCGTCAAGCGGTCATAGGCATCACAATAGAAGAGAAGCCCTGGATAAACTTTCTGTAATAACCTGTCAATCCCAAGAAACTGCGGATCTCTGTCACGCTCTTCGGAACTGGCCAATATCTGACTGCCTCTACCTTGCTGGGGTCGACCTCTATGTCATCCTGAGATACAATGTGGCCCAAAAATGCCACCCAGTCGAGCCAGAACTAAGACTTGCTGAACTTGGCATAAAGTCGTCTATCCTGTAGAATCTGCAATACTGTCCTCAGATGCCGACTGTGCTCCTCCCTGCTCTTCGAATAGATCAGGATATCGTCAATGAAGACTATGACGAACTGATCTAAGTACGGCTGGAATACATGATTCATGAGATCCATGAAGATCGCTGGCGCGTTTGTCAGACCGAAAGGCATCACCAAGAACTCGTAGTGGCCATAACGCGTCCGAAAGCTGTCTTGTGCACATCTGACTCTCTCACCTTCAGCTGATGGTATCCTGATCGAAGGTCTATCTTGGAGAACACTGAGGCTCCCTGAAGCTGATCAAATAAGTCCTCGATCCTAGGCAATGGATATTTATTCTTCACTGTGACTCTGTTCAGCTCTCTGTAGTCAATGCACAGTCGCATGCTGTCATCCTTCTTCTTAACAAATAGCACTGGCGCGCCCCATGGGGAAAAACTAGGGACGAATGAAACCCTTATCCAGAAGATCCTGAATCTGATCCTTGAGCTCTTTCATCTCTGCAGGCGCTAATCGGTTGGGTGCCTTAGATATCGGCATTGTCCCTGGCAGGAGCTCAATCAAAAAGTCCACCTCTCTGTCTGGTGGTAAGCCTGTAACATCGTCACGGAAAACTCCGGAGAACTCCCTGACAACATCAATGTCCTCCGCTTCTGACTGACTGGCTCTGTCACTGATACGATGCTGGCTAGGAATGCCTGGCAGCCTCTCTTGATAAGCTTCCTCGCAAACAAGCAGGAAATGACGTGCGGGAACTGCTGGTGTCTAGCTGCCTCAAATACAAATGGCTTCCCACTGGGAGGTCTGACAGATACTGACCTCTGGCGAAAATTTATGACTGCTTCATGAGAAGAGAGCCAGTCCATGCCCAGTATGATATCAAACTCTGGCAGTGGTAGTATTATCAGGTCTGCCTTTACTGTCTTCTGCTGCAATCTGAGTTCCAATCCTCTCACTATCCGGGATGTGAACATCTGATCTCAGGATGGAATCGATACTATGAATCCTGAATCCATCGCTACTGCTATGATTCCTAGTCGTTTCACGAAAGATTTGGATATAAACGAATAAGTAGCCCCTGAATCTAGCAATGCATGCGTGGCTACTCATGCAATATATATTCTCCCTGCGACAAAACATACCATCAAATCTGATAGAGTTGAACTTAAGAAACTTATCATCGGCATTTAACCCAAAATCCTCGACAAATCACTGAATAACCCAAATATCAATCCCCAAAAGTTCGAAATTCAACCTCAAAAAAATTACAAATTGCCAATTAACCCCTTAAAGTTTCGAAAATTGAATTATGGTCCTTAAAATTTCTCGGATCAAACGATAAAACTCTTAATCTCAACTAAGTAGAACATGCACCCTTATCTTTCTAATTTATAAATTCCACGATTATGTCCTCATACAATCTTAAAATCCATGCAATTGTACAGTAATTTAAAATCTTAAACCAAAAGGGTTACCAGTAATCAATGTCGAGTCTGGTGCTGTCTCAGCTTCCTCAACATGCATCACATATGCCCTACGGGTAGTGGGGCCCTTGCTCTTAGGGCAGTCCACCGCTTTGTGGCCCTCTTGTCCTCATACAAATCACTTGAAGGTTCCCCACCTGCACTCGCCGAAATGGAACCTGCTGCATCGAGGGCACGGCTGCCTATCTCTGGCTTAGGCGCCCCTGGCGCCTGAGGACGTCTCTGCTGCTGCTGCGGCCTCCTACCTTGTCCCTGGGGCCTCTGCTGCCCCTGCTGCCTCGGTGGCCTCATAAACTGCTTCTTCTTTGGCTGAGAACTGGACGGAGTCTGCTGTCTCTTCATGTGCATCTCATAGTCAATGTCTCGCAATGCCTGCTCTGCCTGAAAAGCACAGGCAGTGGCCTCATCATAACTCGCCGGCCTCATCAGCATGACGTCTCGGCGGAGAGTGGGTCTAAGTCCATCAATGAAATGCCTCAGCTTCTGTGCGGCATCTCCTGATATCATGGGCACAAAATGGCAGCCCCTGTCAAAATTGCGGATGAACTCCGCCACAGATAAATCCCCCTGTCGGAGGCCCATGAACTCTCTCGTCAGGCGACCCCTGACGTCAGCTGGGAAATACTTCCCGTAGAATAACTCCTTGAACTGGCCCAAGTAAGGGTGTCCAAGTCCACAGCATGTGCGGCTCCCTCCCACCATAGGGACGCATCATCTCTCAGCATATAGATGGCGCACCTGGCCCGGTCGTCATCTCTCACTTGAAGGTAATTAAAGTGAAGCTCCAGTGATCTGATCCACCCTTCAGCTACGAATGGATCAGTGGTACCCCCGAACTCCTTCGGGTTGAGCCTACGGAACTGCTCAAATACGTCTGTCTGCTAGTGACGCCCCTGCTGGGCTGCTCCATGAGTCTCGCTAACCCCTCAAGTACTCGGGTAGCGGGGTCTCCCGGTGGTGGTGGTGGTGGTGGTGGTGGTGGAGGACCCCTGCCACCCTCAGGGATATCATCCACTCTGGTCATCCTAGGCTCGCGTCTGGGAGGCATATCTGAATACAGTCCAATTAAAACGTAACCCATCATGCAATTAATCTAGTTTTGAAATTAATGGACCTTAGATCGTAAAAACAGTTAAACATAAGCAGTAAATCATCATAATGCGTAAATCACAAAAGTATGCAGGTGATAACAATAAATCATTTTTAAACATTTAAATCGTAAAAGCTTACAGACTTGAGGCTTTGAAGACTGAGCTGCAGAAGCTGACGATGGCACAACCCTATACAGGACCCAAGGCTTTTATACCAACTATAACATCTACCATTTTAAAATGTGGAAAATATTTTTTTTTAAAAAAAAAGCTCTCATTTTCGAAGTTAACATTTAAATGAATCGCAAGCATGAAATCCTACGTAGAAGCATCTTTTTAAAAATTATCGTAAAAATTACCAATGAAAATATAACGGAGTAAAAGAAGTGAGTAAAATCTTAATATCCAACAGTAACATAAAATAAGGTATAACATCCTCAAATCCTCTCCAAAGCGTAAAATCGTATAAGTGCGGAAAAATCATAGGTCATCGGGTCGTGTCGCCCACCAGGTCCGCTGACTCAGAGTCCAGCACCTCCAGTCTCCTCGACATCGAACTCACCTGCATCACACACGCCTAGTGAGTCTAAAGACTCAACGCACCTGTACCAGAATAATGAGTACATATACAGGCACACAGCAGTGAAAAAGATCATATTCAAAGTTACGAGAATTAATTTACTGGACCTTACAGCTTTAAATTTGATCAAAGCTTTAAAACGGTTACAAAATTATAAATCTACTATGATAGATAAGATAAGGAGTGACTGGGGTATCCAGTCTACAAAAAACACTTAGATCTTATCTAGATTATCAGAGAATTAAACATGAGCTCTCAGCTATCCGGTCTGCTCAACATAATGGTGGTGCTGAGAGAAGTAATCGAACGTTAAAAGAAGCCGCTAGAACAATGATTGGTGATTCAAATGTTTCTCAAAGGCTCTATGCAGAAGCAGTCAACACAACTTGTTATACTAAAAACAACTCTATGAATAATAAAAGACATAACAAAACTACATATGAGATCTAGAATGGCATGAAACCAGATATCTCCTATTTCAAAAATTTTGGCTGCAATTGTTTCATTTACAACAATGTCAAAACTCACTTAACTACATAAGAGGTCATCATTGAAGAAGATGATCGATTTCAAAAACATCAAAAAGATACACATTATCTTGGACAAAACTACTGGTGGAGTAGGAATCATCCGCCAAACTTGGTCATTGGTAACCCGTCAACTCCTCATAGAACTAGGAAATAAGTGATTGATGAGCTTTGTATACAGTTTTCTCTCTTAGCTTGAGCCAATGAAATTTGATGAAGTATTAGCATATGCTAGCTGGATAGAGGCCATGAAAGAAGAACTCAACTAGTTTGAGTGCAACAAATTTTGGCATTTAGTACCTTGACTGGACAAGCAAAATGTTATTGGGACTAGATGCATGTTCAGAAACAAACTAGATGAGAATAGAATGGTTGTGAGGAACAAGGCTCGTCTTGTAGCTCAAAGGTACAAACAAGAATAATGTATTGACTTTGATGAGTCAACCACGCTGGTTGCAAGGATTGAGTTCATCCGAATATTCCTTGAATATGGTGCTTTCAAGGACTTGAAAGTATATAAAATGGATGTAAAGCCGGCATTCTTGAATGGTATCTTGCAAGAGGAAATTTATGTTAAAAAATATCTAGGTTTTATCAATCCTGCTTATAGTAGTTATGTTTTTAAATTAGATAATGTTTTGTATGGACTTAAGCATAAAACTAGAATTTGGTATGATACTCTCCTAAATTTTCTACTTGATCACGATTTTGTGACAGTAACAGTAGATAGCACATTGTTAAAATTCAACAATGGAGATCATATCTTTCTAGTGTTAATCCATGTTGATAATATTATTTTTGGGTCAACTAACCCCAAACTTTATGAGAAATTTCTAATCTTATGCAAGAGAACTTTGAGATGAATATGATGGGAGAATTTACACTTTTTTTGGATTGTAAGTCAAACATCTTGATAAAGACATATTCATCAATCAATCCAATTATACTAAAGAGCTCATCAAGAAATTTGGAATGGACAACTACTTTGTTGCATCCACCTCCATAAGTGCATCAATCAAGTTAGATAAAGATGAAGGGGGAATTCCGGCCGAGGTAACAATGTCTCACGGTTTAATAGGATCAATGTTATATCTAACCACTAGTCGAGCATATATTATGTTTACAATCTGTCTCTGTGCTAGATTCCAAGCTACTCCCAAACAATCTCATTATATTGTAACTAAGTGTATCCTTAATACTTAAAGGAAATTTCCATTTGGGTATTTGGTATCCAAAAGACTCAATTTTAATATTATTGGATATTATGATACAGACTACACATGTTGCAAAATTTACAGGAAGAGAAATAGTGGGTCTATCAATTCTTTGGTGATGGGATGATCTCTTGGTTCAGCAAGAACCAGACATCCATGGCTACTTCAACTGCTGAAGTAGAATATCTCACATCCGGAAGTTGTTGTGACAATAGAAGTTTTATTGCCATAACATACAATTTCATGATGCATTCTAGAACAAATCACATTGATATTAGACATCACTTCATAAGGAATCATGTCATAAAGAAAGAGATTCGGCTGGAATACATATCAACCAATCAAAAGGCAAGAGATATTCTTACCAAACCGTTACCAGATGATAAGTTTCTTATTTAGAAACATTCTTGATTTGGTAGACTTATATTAATGCATAAGTTCAGGGAAAATAATCCTTGACATTTTATCATATTATAATGAACTAAAGAAATGTCAAGCGTGATAAAAAGGATTCCAAGCTGGTGCAAAAGTTTTTCATCAAAACGGTTGATTGACTTTTGGAAGCTGTGATTTTACCGATGGCTGGAATTTAAGTATCTTCATTATTATATTTTAATTGATTTAAGTGTTGCTTGTTTTCTTAATTGCTCGCAAGTACACGACGTCAAGTTATAGTAAAATATATTATTGAGTACAAGTGTCGATCCCACGAGGAGTGTGTATATAAACGTATATTAATGCTTGTGATTAAAATAGTCTTGACTTTATTTAGAAAAATCAATTTAAGGATTTGATTTTATGAATGACTAAATTGAAAATGAATTTTAAAATAAATAAATATAGATATATATAACACCAAATTTTAGCAAATAACAATGAGATAAAAGATCTAGAGGTCCGATTTCACGCAACTATCCACCATGTGTAATTCTTATTAGCTTTGTTATAAAAGTTCTTTTTATTCATTAGCAAAGAATCCTATTATTATCTACTCCCTCTTCCAAGTAATAAGTAGATATTTGTTATCTAAAAATGAATTTTGACATTCCCATCAACAATTTACAATTAAATAACACAACAAGCACTAGATTCTCTATAGCTAGGCTTCGATAGCATTATAGGCCTTCCGAGCTCTATAAATACCATTGATGTATTTGATCTTTTTCTTGTTTATAATTTCCTCTTCCGAGTGATAAATTGTAAACATATAAATCATTCAAAATATGGCCAATAAATTGAAAGCATTAAGATTAGAACAATACAAATGAACAATATGAAGAACTTAAATAACTTAATTTATAACTACTAACACATGGTTTCTAGTTTTGTTACATCATTCCTCTAGAATTAAAACTTAGTTCATAATAACACAATCAAAACAACAAAACATGGTTTTAAAATAAGACATAACAAATGAAAAACAAAGGAAAGAAGAACTTAGAACAAGAGTTTGAAGAGCTGATTCCGTTCCCGGAGTTGTACAAAAGATTTCTTCCAAACTTGATGAATTTGATCATCAATCTAGTAGTAGCCTCCCTCACTCTTTCCTTGGCTCCTCAATACCCTAGATAGTAGCAAAATGATGTCTTCTTATAGTCCAGACAAGATAGAAGTCGTAGCACACAAAAGTCTCAAACTTCCACGCGCAGCACACAAAGTTACAGAATTTCGGATTCTGTTTTTCGAAGACCGCGGGTGCGGTGAAGAACAGACCGCGGGTACGGTCCTCTTCCTGGTGTATGAGCGCAGGTGCGCTGCCTATTTCAATGCGGGTGCACTAGCTCACCGCGGGTGCGGTACATGAGTAAGCGCGGGTGCGCTGCAGCTACTGTATTTTTTTATCTTTTTTTGCACTTTCCAATTCAACACTTTTAATACTTCACACTCTTATTCTATACTTCGAAACTATAACAACAAAAACAACAACAAATCAAATAAACTGCTCAAGAATCACATAATTCTAAGTTAAAAACAAGTAATAAAAGTGAAATAAATTACACTTATCGTTAAGGGAAAAAGATTTTATATTAAAATTACCATGGAATTATTTTAGCGATGTTTCATCTATCCTTTTAAATTTTCAAAATTCAAATATTCACAAATGATTTGACTCGTGTACTGTTGTGATTGTCCCATCAAATCACACATATACCACTTTTTTCCTTTAAACATTTTTACGCTCACTAATATTTTCAAAACTTTTTTTCAAATTTAATTCTCTATTCTTTTACGTATTTCTTCTCAAATTCTCTTGTCAGATTCAAAAGACTTGTCTTGCCATCAATTTCGAAGCAATTCTCTCCATTAAGAACGAGGCTATCTCTTCCGTTCTGGGCTCGAAATTCTGGTCTGAGGAAGTTTCTCACTTGCAGCTCAAATTTAAATCTATTTTTTGTCAACCAGTTCTTCGTCTCTGCAAGGATGGATCATTGGAGCATCATATGCACTGTTGAAAGGTAAATATATGTCATCTCCATCAATTTTTGGAGATGCTTTAGAACCATTGACAACCGGTTTGGAAAAATTTTCAAATTTTCTAATCAAAAAACACCAAAATATGGAGCATCGGGTTCTCTCCGGCCAGTAGCCCTTTATCTATTCCAGCAGATAAGCATGATCTGAAGATGTGATTCTGATTCATTTCCAACATTGTGGCCAAATCCCTTTTAGCCAAAATAGGGGCATACGACAAGATCACCTAGGAAATGTTCCAGTACATGGAGGTCATCGCATCAAAGATCGGTGTCAACTGGAACAATATTTTATTTGGGACTCTTCGCGAAATAACCAAAGAAAAGGGTCACTCTGAAGGATTCTCATTGCAGATCTGTTATCTTCTTGAACTTTTAAAGGAGACATTTGGCATCACTGAGTCGCTGCATCCAAAGAAGTGGCTCAATGCTG
Source organism: Primulina tabacum (assembly GCF_025594145.1). Classification (NCBI taxonomy): domain Eukaryota; kingdom Viridiplantae; phylum Streptophyta; class Magnoliopsida; order Lamiales; family Gesneriaceae; genus Primulina; species Primulina tabacum. Next base: position 44,974,668 of record NC_134550.1, on the reverse strand, counting down.
CGACCATCACCAACTTCCTGAAGAAGAACACTTCATCCACCACACTGAACAATCACTGGCAAAGTCAGGTGGTCAGCAAGATGCTCAGAAAAAGAAGAAGGCACTGGCTAGGGCACGAGTCAAAAGGATGATGGTCTATTTTGAGATCGATGAAGAGGACAACCGGGACAACATCCCTCTAAAAAAACTATTCACCAAGCCCCAAACTATGACCGCTGCATCAATACGGTTGAATATTGATGACCCAAGCGGTTGAAAGGTGATAACCAACTCAAGAGAAAGAAGATCAAATTGGTGTACGAAGTGATTGAACCGTAAAATGCTCCACAAGTAAAGCCCACTCGACCGGCGGCTAAAATCATCATTTCTGAAGGTGTCGTTCCTTCCTCAACATCTGATGCTTTTCCACTGGACCCTAAGTACAAGGGCAAGGGGAAGATGCAATAGCCATCAAAGCCTCCCACTGCCATTCAAACAAATGTCACTCTAACACTGTCCCAAGTATTAAAGACAGTGGCAAAAAAATGAAGATGTTCTACAGATGGTTTGAACATCGCACATCTGTACTATTCAAGACCATTATGGAGGAGGACCTTTTAGAGAAATTCAAAGTTATGGAGGGGAAGATTCTAGATTGGGCCGAGACAGATGAAATTGAATTAGCTCTTGGCCTTCAGAGACTCATCGATTTTCAACTAAGGGAAAGCCTTCTCCTGTTGATAATAATCCAGTGGCAGTCAAATATTGATGCCAACAGTAGAACCTATCTCGATGATGTTGTTGCCATCTTACAACTAGAGTCGGATTTCTTGACCATCGGCTCCAGAGTCTAAATAAGTGGAATAAGTTTAAAATCCTCTTCAACCACTCCCCAAGACCATAGAAATCTACGCTAGTGAAGCTCTTGCAATGTTAAATGCAATGTGCGTGAAGAAGAAGAAGAAGAAGCGTCTGGGGAAGCAAAACAAGAAGCGGTTGAAGAGCCTTTTCAACCGCCAAATATCATTCAATAGTTGATCCTGCTGCAACCATTGTGGATGCTCATGAAGAGGTACCTTTCTCTTCTACTAATTTTACTAATCCTGAAACAGGTCCTTCCACAGTTGCTGATATGGACACACCACTGCCCAAGGTCCTTCTTGTGAAAGCCGTGCAGACCATGCATCAATATTGGAGAAGGAAAGTTTGTGCACCATTCTCGGAGGAGTTTCATACGGCTGATTACCTTGCAAACTTAAGGAAAGCCAAAATCACTCCCTCATCATGCAGCAAGATTCTCGGACTTGTATCTTGAACGAAAAGGAGTCCACGTTCAGCTGAGAGGGAAGCAACACAACTAAGGAAGGAGGATTATGGAATGGGCACTTCAGTCGGGTAATACAGCCCTATTTATATTGTGTCCAACTAGAAGGGAGATCACACCATATAGAGCCTGCAAATTTTTGAGCACCTCCTTGCCCTTTCTCGAAAGCTTAGCTGCTGGAAAACAGATTTCTCGATCTAATTTCCTGGCCAAATTCGAAGCATTGTAGTAGCGTTTCGAAGTCCAGTTGCTGTCATTGTTAATTCCCCTGCATCAACCGAGTTCCTGCTCATTCTTTCGAGCCCAGTTGCTGCCCGAAGTTGATCCAGAAATAGCCGAGAAGCTTGACCAAACAAGCTGTCCAAAATCCCGAGAATTCCGAAACGGTTCGAAACAAATTGCTGCCCTTTTTTCCAGACCAAGATTCGATCCATTTTCGAAGGTGATAGCAGCCTATTTCGGTCAAGATCAAAGCCGGAATTCAGCCCCAAGTTCAAAGCTTTGCCGCAGCGGTTTGAAGTCTTGATTTCCTCCACTTCCGAAGCTCTCCACAGCAAGTGGCTGTCTCTGGACCAGTAGCCATTCGAAGCCCCAAATCCTCCCCACAAACTCACCAATTCTCGATTATCTTCTTTGGAGTGTAAGTGGATTTCTTTTGTTATTATATAAAATTGCACAAATATATTTATTTTAAGTGACTACTAAAATTTATATTCTTTTAATAAATATGATTTATTATTTAATTATTTTTAAGGTAGACTTTTAAATATGTATATTATTATATAAAATATTTGGGCACACTTATTTCCTTTTTTTTTTGTGAGCATGATATATGTAGAAAATAAATTAAATATGACTTTGAAAATTCGATCGGCATAATTTATTCGTTTTCATTTGGTATAAAATCCCCTGAATTATTCGTTGTTCGATATCAGTTATAATATTTGAAAGCATGTTGAATTATTTGAAATGCACTTTAATGATTTGATTTAGAAATTGTAAAGAAAATTCCGAACTTTGATATGCTTTGTTTAGGCCCTGATGCGGTGGGTTATAATAATCGTTCTTTTGGCCTCGCCCCTTAGAGGAGTAACATATAGGGGACTGATCAGTAAAATCATAGAAAATGAGATGCTTTTCAGTGTTATATTCGTATTTTTGTTAGTATTTGATTCAACATGCTTAATATTGAAATTACGATAATTTATTCGTATGTATATCCTCGATATTTGTTATGCCCGATCGGCCCCCATTTACTGAGTATTTTCCAAAATATTCACCCCTTACATTCCCACCCAGATAAGAACGAGGGACAAATCGAGGATGAAGAGCAAGATTACTTTTGGGGATGGTGATGAAGCAAATCCATTTGAGACCAGTCGAATTTATTCTGTCTTTTAATTTTATCATCATGTATTTCGCTTCCGCATTTTATTTACATCGCATTGTAAAGACGATTACTTGTTATGAAAAAGACTGGTTATTGCGAATTACTACGAGACTTGTTGTTTTGCAATTATGTGATTGTGAGACAACGCCGGTGTCGACTAACCTCGGTCTCGGGACGTGACACTTCTGACCTTAGTACATGAAATGGTGAAGTCTATTACGGACTTTGATTTCTTTGGTGACTGGTCCGCTCACATGGACACATAACAAGATACCGGTCCCGAGAGTGCATCTCCTTAGACTATTTTTGAAAAAGAAGTCCCCCCAGTCAACACCTTCAACACCTTATCTGAAGATTACTAGTCATGTTACTTCTCATATTATCTCTTATCCATTGATTGAGTCTGAGGTTCCAAAGGATGCCTCTTCCATCCTCCCAAGTCGTGAAGGCACTTCTAGAGCATATGACATGAAGCATGTGGAGATGGTAAATTACAACGAACACGATCGGTCGGATTCAAATAACACCTCTGATGCCGAACCCTCAAGTAAACCTGATCCAATTGCGAATATTGCACTCTTTGTAGAGGTAAACTTCCATCCTGAAAATGTTCAAAATCTCATGGTTGACTTTGATACTTGTTTGCTAGCTTCCGACGTCGGAATCTCTAATCTTCGTCAAATTGTCGAGCGAAATGTCTCACAAATTAAATCCAATATCAAAAGTTGCATGGATGAATTTAAGAGTTCAAAGAATCACACCAATGATCCCATAATCACATTATCTGGATAGTTAACACAAAGTGAACAAAGAATTGGACTCGTATCGACGGTTTTCAAACTACCTTTGGTACCCATCTACATTAAATTCTAGATCATTCTCAGAAAGGTGATGCCAAAATGGGAAGAAGAACAATGAATGAAAGAAAAATCTAGAAGGCGGCTAGAAGAATCTAGAAGAAGAGCAGCAGCTGAAGAGGAGAAGAAGAAGGCAGGCTATTAGAAGAGAGATGGTGGATCCAGAGGCGGTGGAAAATCATGGTTTAGGAGGTAGATTAGATTTTTATATGTAGGTGTAATAGGTTGTTACTGTTTTCCTATTCTTCGTAACAATGAAATTCATTATCTCAATAAAAATTAATTTTCCCTATATCATGTATTATCTCTAGGTTTTGTTATCACCAAAAAGAGAAAAATTGTTAGATCGTTTAGTTTAAGTTATAACAAACAATAACTAATTGTATTATATATAGCTTACGTTTGATCTGTACTACAGTTACTTGACTGCTTCAGAAGAATTTATTTAACCATTCATGTAATGCTAAGCTATTTAATTGCTTCTTCATCAGCAACATAATTGATCTATTCGACCGCTCTTGCACACCACTTTGTGGCACATAGACTACTCGGGCGTTCTTTTTATCCAAGAACATTATTCAACTGTCTAGCAAAGTTATCTTCAAATACGAGCAACACTTTCTTACAAGTATCTCATCTACTTTATCAGAAAAATCGATAGACTGATCATGCATGACAAAACAGGATATCAAGTATCAGACTTTTTTCCTTAAAAATCTACGCGCGGATCTAGTTACTTTTTGTTGTCAGTTGCTCTTAGATTTTGTAAATGTTAAATTTCTCATTAATTAAATTATTCGATATATAAGTAAATGACGGATTGAACATTGAGTGAAAGATGCAAAAATTATTATATATAGAGAATGCTAAGAAGAGAGAACGACAATGAGATTTTTACACACTTGAAGCATTATCTGAAATATTTTTTAGCACTATTAATCCTCACTAGATATACACTACTCAACAACCCAATCATAAAAAAATTCATAAGATCTTCAAGGGATCATCAAATGCTTCTGTACAACTCACTCGACCGTCTCTTGCCAAGATTGTTTGAGGAGTTTTTCTACAGATTGAATCTAATGATTCATTGCTTTACTTCATTCGTTTTGTATTGGTTGTTAGACTGCGAGTCTCAACCGTTTGTGAGAATATTAGGAGTTTCAACTTAGAGGGGTATTCAATTCAGAGTTTTGATGACTTTTAATGACTTTTCAAATGATAGATTTTAAGGATTTGATAGATTTTATTGACTTTTACAAAATCTCACAGATTTATAAATAGATTTATGTGGATTTATGTAAACTTTTTTGCAAGATTTTTATAAACTTTTGTTGACTTTTTTTATAGAATTTTATAAATTTTGTACTTAATTATAACATATTATTTTTTTATTAATTTCTTTGAACCAACAATTAATTGACATATATAACATATTCATTTTGAAATAGTTTTTCAATATTTATATTAATAAATAAATTTACTTATTTAAAAGTTAAATCATTTAATTCTTACATGTGTATATATTTGGGTTTGTATACATGCTTGTAAATTTTTTAAAATACATCAATTGATTATTCTGTAAACTTGTTTTTGATTTGATAAGATACATGTGAAAAGAATATTATTTAGCATTGTATGTATATAATTTTGTAAAAATATCATAGCTTACATATTAATTGAAAATGCTAAATTTTTTTAAAAAAATTATGGTTGTTGTGAGGCTATTCAATTATTAAGAATTAAGCGACATCTTTTTGGATCATTTTTTATTATTATTTAATACTACATTAATTTGTATAAATCATAAATTAAAAATCACAAAATCAATTTTAGAATTCAAAATTTCTTGTGATATTAAAATAAAAAATTATTAAATGAACAATCAGCCAAAAAATGAAAAATTTGGAAAGGAAAGATGAAAATATATATAGAGATACACTTCGAAAATTTGAGAGATGATAGAAATAGATTAGAGGAGAGAAGATAAGAAGAGAGGTGATGTGAAGCGACAGAGAGAAAAATAAATAGATTGTGTATGAGTTAGAAGTTTTAAAAATGCATCCAAATCTTTGGGTTGAACCAAATACAATTTTTTACAATTTATAGTTGTACATTAGGCTTTAATGTTTGTATTTTAATGAATTCCATGTAGTTATTAAAAGTCTATGAAAAATTTGAATACATATAGACTTTTATAGAGTTATTAAAAGTCAATGTTGAATACCACTTAACTTTTTAAAACTCTATAAAAGTCTATTTTGAATACCACTAGACTTCTATAGAGTATGTACAAGTCTTAATTGAATACATCTAGACTTTTAAAATCTACAAAAGTAATTAAAAGTCAATAAATCTCCTATATTGAATACACCCCCCTTAACTAGTTGATAAGTTCTAAGATTGAAGTAGGTAGTTACAAATTGTTGTAAAACTAAAGACTTCTGGTGAAATCCTTCTTAAGTGGAAGAAATTTTGACTTAGGAGCTCGAGTCTCCGGACATCCATAAAAATACTTGTGTCATTTCCTTATCGCAGTAATTTATCTTATTAATTTATTATATTTCATTATATAATCTTCATAATAACCATCAGGTCGTTTTTTGCACAAATTTGTGGTTCGATCGTTTCTTAAAGTGTCGACAAAATTAGGTATTGTATGGCTAAAACTATCGATACCGATCGCATTATTTGACAGCTTTTAAAGAAAATTTTAAATATAGTTTATTGACCACTCCTCTAAACTCTAACCCGATCCCAACACTTTTTTCATCTCTAAATTGTTTCCAAACATCTTTTCACTCTATTAAACTTTTCTTTATGTGAATTCCTGCACATGACACAAAACAAATACCAAATGCATAATTCTACTCGAAAACTAACATAAATCTAAATTAAAAACACAAACTATAAATGCAAACTTGCACTCGTCAATTAGATATAAAATAAACGAAACTTTTACAATGCCAAATATATATTTCCCTATTTGAATTATACCATACTAACAATTATTCTAACTCATTATAATTAATAAAATAACAATATGTTCCTATTAGACGGCCTCGCGATATATATCTGTGAGACGAGTTGACTCGGTCAATACCTACAATAAAAAGTAATATTTTTACGTAAAAAGTAATAATTTTTCATAGTTCCAGTCAAATTAGATATTCGTTTTATAAAATTGACTCATGAGATAACCTCAGAAGAGTTTTTGTGATAAAATAATTACTACCTAAAATAGCCCAAATTTCCCTTCTAAGAAATTATTACTACTAACTATTAATAATAATTCAACAAAATAGATGTAATTTGTTTTTAAATTATAATATGGCAGAGGGGTTTCCACCACGATGGGCTACAGAGAGCGTGATGGTCTGCTTGGTACATAACTTGAGATAATTGAATTATTAATAAGATGATTGATAGGTGATTGATAAAAATAAAATAAAAAAAATATAATGTATCATATATTGTTATGATTATATTATGTTTAGTGTGAGTTTTAGAAGTGAGATAAATTAATAATTATTTAATTTCTGACCAAAATATCCTCACTTTTAAAAAATAAAATGACTTTTTTTACACAAGCAAAGATCAGTTTGTAATTTAAACAATATTCAAAGATACTTTGTTTAAAAGCACACAATCTTCGCACAAACAACAACGTAAACTAAATGGAGCAACGAAAATGTTGGGTGAGGGAAATTAGGTTTAGTGATATTTTTTATTATTTAAAAATGAGAGCATTGTTGGATTTGAAAAAGTCTTTTGTGAGATGGTCTGACAAATCTTTATATATGACAGGTCAACTCTACCGATATTCACAATAAAAAATAATACTATTAGGATAAAAAGTAATACTTTTACATAAATGACCCAAATAAGAGATATGTCTCACAAAATACGACTCGTGAGACTGTCTCACAATTTTTGTAGCTCTTTTGTAAAATGTGACTTGTTGGTTAAATAATATATTGCCTTGTTTTATTTTTAACTTTTAAAAAAGAAAGAAGCAAATTACCATTCATTCAAATTCAAATATGCGAACATTTTTTAAAAATCTCATACCGTGGTCTACCCTAGCTACTAACTGCTAGACTAGCGCGCCAATTTATGTAAATTAATTAATTATCGTACCGATGGTTGAAAGTTGAAACCCGTTTTTAAAACCCTAAGAACGTGTGTATCTATATATATTGTTGGGTTATACATATATTAGTGAGACTAATATTGAAATAAGTGAGATTTTTTGAGAAGTTATTGTACGTCAAGCTGCTGATGTCACGTCTCTTGATCTTGTTAGCTAGGTGAAAGATAAAAGAGTGACGTAAATCTTAAATGGTCTTAATGTCTCTGCTAGGGACAGAGTCGACAGTGGGAAAAAGATAACACTGATCTCTAAGAGTTATGAGACAGCACAAGCAGATAGCAATACATCTCTCTTGACTCATAAACCCAACAACCCGACCTATTAGCACCCAATTAGATGTTATGCGTTACCACAAGTTACAAGTATAAGAAAATAAAATTGCGTGTTGGCTAAGAGTTATAGTTTTTGGTCTAGTGGTAAGCATTTCATTCTATATGTGGATAATTATGTGACAACAATTATGTGATATTCATATATTAGATGTACAGTCTCATCACATTCAATAGGTAGATGTCATCTCAGCGATGCTCACGTAGCTGTCCAGAATGAATGTATGAGAGACCTCATTTTATATATATATATATATATATAAACTTTACCTCTGATTTCCAGGGAGCTGCCAAGAACCATAACAAAGCGAGGATCAATCAAACTTACGGGACAAAATATAAATTTTAAAAGGTCAAAATATATTTTTATGATATAAGTGGGATTGAATATTAATTATTAAAGATCAAAATATATTTGAGTAAAAATCATTTTGATGCATGAGATATTGATAAATAGATACAAAATATCATAAGTGACTTAATTGATGTATGATACTATGATCTAACAAAAAAGTCAATTTTATCTTTAATATTAATTATTTTTAGATCCAATTAAAGTTATTAGATTCAAATAGGTATATATTTTTATTTTTTATTTTATTTTATTGATAAATTTTTCAAATTATTTATTTATTTAAAATTTATATTATGATAAATGCGTTCCATGCTCTTTTTATTAAATATAAAAAAAATTATTAATTATCATAAAAATTGGAAAGCTGATTTGTTATTTAATTTTTGAATTCCGTTGTATTCAAAGATAACGATCAATAGCAAGAAAATATGTGATGAGAAATAAGCTCTTTGGTGATAGACTTCTTGGTTTTTGTTGATAAGGGTCGAAACATGGGTTATTATTCAGTTGAGAGGAAATCTTTTGCGTGAAAAATGGTTGAAGCCGCCTCGGATAAATTCGTCGTAGTTGTGAATGACTCTAAACTGGTATTGGGGCTCGGCGGATCGGGTCTCGCAATGCTTGTGGAGGTTGTTCAGTTCTGCTAGAAATACAATTTGGTGAGACTACAGTAAATGTTTAAGGCAGAAGGGAGTAACGCGAAGCTCAGATTGGATTGAAACGGGAAGCCATATGTTACTGACAACTCAAACTATATTGTGGATTTGTATTTCAAGACTCCGATTAAGGATTCGGGTGCGCCGGCGAAGGAGATTGCTGCACTTGAAGGAGTGGTGGTGCATGGCTTGTTCTTAGATATGACAATTGTTATGATCATTGCAGGTGGGAAAGGAGGGAGTATCAAAACCTAGTGAGAATAATTTTGATATGGGGTAAGAAGAAAATGTGAAGATTTTTTTTTTGGGAATTTATTTGTATCTTTAGTCTACATATACAATTATCTTAGCTGCAAATTTTGTTGTAACTCACTGTAAGATGATGAAAATGAAAAAGATTATTTTGTTAATTTTGTTGTAACTCACTGTAAGATGATGAAAATGAAAAAGATTATCTTGTTGATCAGTTGAAAGAAAATGCTTAGGATTTCTTTTATTATTTTCGGATGCGATTTGTTACAGATTAAAGAAATGAGTATTTTCAAGAACATAGTTTTATGGACTTGTATTCTTGTGTGCCACACATCATTTGTTAAAGTAGATACCCCTGTAAGATAATAGTTGGTTAGAGAATTTACTGACTCCGTTGTAATAAAAAATCTTTATTTTAATATAATTCATTATTTCATGGTTTGTTATTTTTTTATATGTATACTCATGTGATCAACATAGATAAAGACCTTAATTATACTTTAATACAAATGAATCGTAATTCGACGTTGAAACTCATTTGTAAACACTATATAATTTAAATTTGTTCCTAGTCGATTCAGCCGCCTAAAACATAGATAAAGGTCGCTTGTGCTCGAGACTAGCATATGTGATTTTGTTTACCCCGTTTCTTGGTAAGGGCATAGAGATCTCCAAACATGCAGATGGATAGTAATATGATGATTATACCGAACTACCCTCCCTTGGACTTTCCAAGAGGTTATCGTTCATCGAGAGGATAAGTCTGTGGTTATGATTGTACACCATTAGTTCTTACGACCCGGGACAACACTGAGGCTCTATATGCTAAGGTTGTGCTTTGACTCGTTTATCGACTCCATGAGGGTCATCAAGTGACGAGATTGGGTACAGTTGCTACACATGTAGGAGCCAGTGCATTGTAGTCGGGAATTCACCGCTCACCTACGGGTATGGATATCCTATGTGATCTGGTGAAATAATAGTGCATGGAATCTCTGGCCAGAGTATGAGATGTACGTTAAAGAAGGAGTTCTCCAGTTATACATGCGATGCCACTATTTATTCTCAAATATGTGTCACATAATTATCGAATTATTATGCAACACTCGATGAACCAATGGTTGCAGATTCGATCGGTATATATGAGATGAAGAGATCGTACTGTACGTTAATCATAATCGACTGGTTCTTGCAGGCACTATCAGTGATACCTAGGGAATCATAGGGCGATGCTACTAGACGCTCTTACCATGATTCGATGGGTTTAATTAAAAATATGATTTTTGACATTCTCATAATCAACTGTTGATACATAGAATGGGGCAAATTAAGGTAAGCCCGAATAAAAGATTATGTCTTGAATCACAAAGAGTTGTGAACCAACGACTAGCTGTATCCCTGAACCATTGAGAGTCACATAAGCACTGGATCATTTGTTCTCGTTCGAGAGAATAAATTCAAGAAGTTGAATTTATATTATGATATAGTAAATTCAAGGAGTTGAATTTATTATAATTAAATTTTGAGAAAATAAATTCAAGGAATTGAATTTATGAAATAGTAAATTCAAGAAATTGAATTTATAAAATTTGGAGAGAATAAATTCAAGGAATTGAATTTATAAAATTTGATAATTTAATTTATTAAACTCAAAATTTGAGTTTATTAAATATTAAATTAAATATAGTGGGAAGTTTGTTTAATGGACTTGTAGGAGTACAAGTCCAACATACTAAATAATTAAAGTTCTTAATGGACTTTGATTAATTAATTAAACTAGTTGGACTAGTCCAATTAATTAATCAAGCTCATTAATGTTAATTATGAAAATTAGGTCATGGCTTATTATAAAAAGTAGTAAATAAGCCATAACCCTAGCCACCAAGCAAGCCTCCACTCTTATTTGTGATTTTCGAAAATCAGAACCTTTTTGCTCTCAAAATTTTCGGCCACATCAAAATAATTTTGGTTTGTGTCGTCTCTCGTTTTTAATCTCCAACATTGAAACTTCTTCAAAATATTCTAGTTCTATTTGGAAGATGAACAAATCTTCTAGTCGTGGACTTGATAGAAGGATTGAAGAAAAGGAGCCTCGAAGGAAGATCGTAGAAAATACATCAAGAGCTATCTCCGCTAATCCCGGAATAGTTGGAGCCTTGTGAATCTTTCACCAAAGGTAAAAGTTTAAACATCCTTTGTATGTTTAATTATTAAAACCATACGAGTGCGCAAACAAATATTGTCAAAATAAAATAAAAATTTTTAAACTTCCGCTGGTTTTGAGCACGAGAGAACACGATTCACAACATCATTATTTTTCTTTGTATGTCAAACATGTCCTTGTTCTGGTGAAAGGAACTTTTCTTGAGCCGTGGATATGTTTTGGTGAGTGAATTATGATATATCAATGCGATAGGTGGAGGCAAGTCCGAAACTGTAGGTAGGTGCTAGCCTGATATGCGTCCACCAAGTCTGTGGATCCATTGCTGGGTGCCAACGGTACAGAGACTTGGGTTGAGTCACACTCTAAACTCTGTGATGCTAGAATTCCATATCTATCTTTGATTTACGAAAATAATGAACTAGACATGGCTTCTGTGCATTCAGTACTTCGTTAGGTTTAGCACTAAAATCTGTGTATCTAATATTTTAAAAGATTTACACATGGTGAAAATCCCCCGTATGAGTCAGAAGTCTCTTGACCCAAAAAAGAAGGTATATCGAGATATGTGCACGAATAACCAGGGATCCGAGGGAGATGATAGCAAACACCGACCCCAGAGTGTTGGGTGCAATAATTGTCCCTGCTTGGTAGAGCGATCAAACCGTGATGCTTGAGCTGCTGTGCGGTTTAAAATATTTGAGTTGCACCATTACTACCAGCTATAGCTTTTGGTAAAGCGGTAAACACTCGGTCCTACAATTGGTATCAGAGCCAAGGTCACGGGTTCGATTCCCATTGATTGTAAAAGAGTGCAATTATTGGGAGGGAGATTTTTGGGTGCAATAATTGTCCTTGCTTGGTAGAGCGATCGAACCGTGGTGCTTGAGCTGCTGTGCGGTTTAAAAGATTTGAGTTGCACCATTACTACCAGCTATAGCTTTTGATAAAGCGGTAAGCAATCGGGTCCTACACAGAGCATACTCCATCCACGCAAATATGTTTTTTTTATTTTTTAACTTAAATTGAAAGTAAAATCTATTGAAAACGTAATATATATTAAAATTTTTACATTGATTATATCAATCAATTTAATTAAAAATTGTCTAATAAATTTAAAATACAAATGATAGCAATGTTCAGTATTACTCATGAGGTAAATCATTCAAAAATATATTTTGTTATTTTAAGTAATTTCTTGTCCAAATTACTTACTAAAAAATAAATACAATATTTAATTATTTTATTTAATTTTTCTAAAAATAAAATTGGTTGAGTGTTAAAAGTTATCACTACAATAAGGTTTTCCAATGGACTTAAATTATCATTTAATAATCATAAATTTTTTTATCCCAAATGCATATTATTTCGAAATTACCTTAATTTGAAATAATTAGTTCTCTTCCAAAATCATATGCATATTGTATATCTTTAATTGTCTTATTAAAAATTCAAATAAGAGAGCACAAAAAAATTAAAAGAGATAGATTCAAAAGAGTTTCAAATGGACATTAAATTACTCTCAATAAACATGTATATTACCCTCAATAATCAGAAATGTTTAACACTCAATGCATGCAATTCGATATTTCCATAATTTGAAAGAGTTAATGTATGGTATAATTCTTTCAAAAACATCCAATGTATAATTTTTATCCCTTGGGATGTCTTATTTGAATTTTAAATTATAAATAATGCAATATTGCATATTATATTAGAAATCAATTTTATTCTATTTATCTTACTAAATTTATCTATTCCAAAATTTAATTCTGAAATAACTCCTTTTTTCAGCATCATATATTATTTGAATCCTTCCAAGATATAATGTTTGTTTAAATTTAGATTTGTTCGTTGTTATGAACTACCTACATATGGAAATAACGAGAACAACGAGACATTAAGTTTGAAATATGTCTTTCATGATCGAGAAGTAAAAACTATTATTCTTCTATTTGTACAAAATTTTAATTATTACGTATTACAAATGTGATAATTTTCTTCTATATTACAAAGTTCACGGATATATAATAATATAAAATGTCCTGTAATGGAAATGATTAAACCAATTCTAAAGCAAGTACGCATCTTATTAGAAGACACGTTGTAAAATTTATTGACATTGTTTTGGAATACACATAATAAATGTTAATAAAATAACTTTTTCTGATTTATACATAGTTTACTTATGATCACATGTTTCATTTTTCTTTCGTAATAATAGGTTGTTGTGTATATTATGAAGTGATTTTGTAGATAAATCACAACTCATTTGGATAAAGATATTGATGAAACAATTATTGTTATCATTCAAATGTGTCAAACACGTGTCATGTCACAAAATTGTTTGTGAATATGGATTTAGATGAAATTACTGAATTTTTTTAAAAAAAAAAAGTATTTCTCATTAATTTTATTGAATGTGATTTAAAAATATTTTTTATCCCATGTTAAAAAATAATAATATATAGTTTCTCGAAAATTAAAGAATTAAATATGTATTAAGGTTGGTGGTCGACATCAATACACTAAACACGATAAGCATCATGTCATTGCCTTAAGCTAACACAATCTAAAATTTTGATATATGATAGTGATTATTAGCCAAAAAAAATTAATCGACATGCGTTGTATTTAAGAAAGTTTTTTAAAATTAGCGAAAAATAGTTTTATTTTTATTTTTTATAATTATATTATTTTTTTCAAATTTAAATATCTATTCATTTTTCACTGATTTTTTATAATAGCATCACGTGCATCGCACGGGTTAAATACTACTTTTGAATAAATATGACAATTCAATTATTGACCAAATAATTAAAAGCAATACAATGTATAAAAGATAAATAAAACAAAAAGAAATACGTGTGCATAAGTAACCAAGTTGTAAACATAGATTCAGCCACATTGTGTCATTCGTTAAATTAAATAAATTAATTCGTAAAGAAGAAACGATAAAACAAAACCATGTTTGTTAAATTAAACCACTTGCCTATGAAACAATAAAAACAAGGGGAGGAGGTTGAAGCAAAAGTTACGACCCAATCATCGGTAGATGTGTTATTTGGCTACACTCTTTTTCTTCTTGTTCACTGATATGGGTGTTTTTTTGAAGGCGTTTTGTGGCTAGATTTTTTGTATGCATTAGGGTTTCAACGTCTGCGTATGAATCCAAGATGCAAGGGGCTATGAAAAAGTATGTAAAGTGATGAGTCGTGCGCAGGTTCGTGAGCTTCTATGCGGTTGTGCATGTGTTTCTGTTCTTTGTGTGCGTCACATGGGCTCGTAGGTTTGTCGGCTTACGTGTGGCTGCGCGCTTGCTATTGAGATACTTTTTTTAGTGACACTAATATAATATTAATTGTAATATGAGCCATTAAACAATCTTTAAGACCACTTAAAATTTTAGTGTAATCAAAGAAATTTGAAAAGTTGTTATTGTAGACAGGATTTCAATAGATATAATGTGTTTTTTTAGAATTTAGTTGACGTATTTATGAATTTTGTAACTTCGAGTTTTTAAGATATTTAAACATGAGAGTTAATTTAATTCACAAGCCAGCTGAGTAGATGATTACAACGAGAGATTAATAAAAGAAATTAACGTATATAAATAAATAAAAATTGGAACTCGTATTAAGAAGAAAGCGCAGGTTAGTAACATGTAAGAAAAAGAAATTAATAGGGATGTGGTTGATGTGCTATAAGGAAAATAAAAAGTAAATGAGCAGTTTTTATATATGTTGGTTTGATCAAGCATAATTTAAAGCTTATAATACGTTTACACACATGTACTACAAATAAGCTTTTTCAATACTATAAGATAAATGTTTTATTATCATTTGATGTACATGGTTGTTTTGATGGTGCTTGTTAGTGTTTAGGGTTGTCTCAATGTCTGTTGCATAGTCTAAGCAGAAGAAAGAGCTTTGATTCCATGTTTAGCACTCTTCGTAAGATGATGCTCATATCGGGTTGGAGTAAAATCTTCTTATTAGTTCTTAAACTTATTTCTGAAATAGATGGTTTTGTACTGACATTGTCCACGGTCGATATACTTACAGTGAGGATTGTTTTCCATTGAATTTGGTTTATATATTGAATCTGTATTTAGCAAAAGATGGATATTGAGATACTATAACATAGCAAGTATGTTAAGCGATATGTAATTAAGCATATAAGTATATATAGGGTAAGATAGAGGGTGCCAAGTGAATTTTCATATATTACATGAAATGTGTTGAGTCATTGATAATTTATAATAAATGTCGTGGTTGTTTTTGTCGATTGCAATAAAAGCAGGTTAATCATCTGTAACTGTTGACAGGTGATAAATTACAAGCTATAATTTTTACTCAGAAACCTGAGTCACCACGGCATTTAGTGTATTTATGACACTCGTAATGTTCAAAAAAGCTAGTCATCATTTGTTCATGTCACGTGGCAATGAAATGAATATTGTTACAAACAATAGAGCAGTTTTTAAAATGTATGTATGTTTTCGTAATGGAAAGAATTCGTGTTCTTAGTTAATTTTAAAAATAACAATACCTGGGTGGTTAATAAGAAAGGGATGGATAAAAGCCTACGAACTCTGGAAGAAGCTACACATAATAGAATGATATAAACTTTTTATATAAAGAATGCAACAGTAATTAGTTATGAATAGAGGGGAAAGAAAATGTTATTGTCATATATTTTAGGAGAACAAAGTCTTTTAGGACAATATTTTAGGAGAACAAAGTGTTTTAGAGGAAAACAAACGTGTCAATATGAAGTTATATCATCTGGTTGAACATTTTAATGTTTATTTATGTATAGAGATAAATATGAACGGTAGTTTAAGGAATATTAATTGATATTTTTATGTGACAGGAAGCATTAATTAGAACGATTGAAAAAGTTGGTAAATCTTATATATAATCAATAATAATATATAATTATCTAAGGTAGATTTTTGAGCTTTTAGTTTAATATGATATAACATATATGGAAATGTATAGATTTATTTAGTCTATATACTTTGCAGATTTGAAGTTGGGAAAGTTGCATACCTACGCAAACACACACATATATATGGTAATCTGCAAAAAGTTTGTTGATTTATCCGAAAAATGTTTTAGCTAACTACGTAAAATAGTCTGATTATTATTTTTTGTTTGGAGCTAAATTCATTTTAAGTATAGTGGCTTTTACATTTTTTCATGATCGTAGCAGTGTAATTTTTATCTCAGTTTGAAATTACTCGTAAAGAAATAAGTATTAAGAGAGTGAAAGATGTTTGTCGAGGTAGAAATAACAAAAAAATTTGTTGGTTTGAAATAAAAGTTGAAGCTACGAAGTTGTTTTATATTTGACATAAAATATATGTCCGAATTAAAACCATTATCATATGGCAATAATATAAGTGTGTTATCACAAATTTGCAAACGGTGTATTAATAACAATTAATATTTAAGTTAAAGTTACCACGTTCTTAAATACATTAACGTCAACAATGACATTAAGTGTGACACCCTTACAACCATTACCATGATTTAAATATGGATACTCTATTTTCGAATTTATAATAACTTATTTATGGATTAGATCCCTTATTAGATTTTAAGATGAGTAAATACTTTATATCCAATTTGAGACATGTTATTAAACTTCTTCCATTTGAATATCAACTCAATCTTTTTCCTTAACTATTTTTACTTTTATATAAATTCCTTGTTTTCCTATATCTTTTCCGATCGAGATGTATAGATCCTGTTCATGGATTAACGAAAATGTGCAAAAGCTCTATTTGCCTCTGCCATTTTATGAGTCTCTTCCTTTTTGCGTAGCCACTCCCTTTGGCAGCATCCACTAATTCGGAACTGAATTTGAAAGCCATATTTCGACCCTTTTGTTAAGCACAGTGTCAACTTGAGATACCAATGGTATGACTACGGATATAAAAGAAAATAAAAAAATTAATATACTTATGATATTTATAGTTTTAAAAATTAAATTATTAAATAAGACCTACACAAATATAAACACATGGTTAGTTACTTGGAGAAAAATATAAATAATCATATATTAGACTACAAATCTGGGTGAGATACCTCAAGAATTGAGGTGACCCTACCTAATAATTATATAATTATAAAATTACAATTCAATAGATAAATCACATAGACAACTAAAATATTTTTAATATATTTAAAAAAATTAAATAAATACACTTTTATCTCTTAAAAACATATAACTTTAAATTTATGCATAAAATTATTTTAATGTATTTACGTATCCACCAAAAATGACAATCATTTCGAAACTAATATTAAAGAAATTTTAAAATATTGAATTTATATAGATAAAACATGTTGAGTTTAGAAATATTAACAACCTTGATTTTGAAGATAACAAAACTTATTATTTTGTTTTTAATATATTTACTCAAGTGTGAAGTTGCTAACGCAAGATGGAAGCTGAAACTCGAAATTAGCCAAATTGAAAATCTGGCGAGCTACAATGTATCGTTAAAATCTCACAACTCGGTAATGCAAATGAACAGCCGCCAAAATGACCGAATAGAAAAAGCAGTTCGGGACAATCGTGTTTCACGTCAGTTGGGCTAAATCAAAAGTAATCTATCCAAACTAATGGCAGAAAGGCTCATCAGTTTGGCTGATCAACAAGGATCGGTTGGGTATGAGCAGTTGCGGTCTTTTGATAAGGCTTATCAGCTCGGTTATCCAAATAGAATAGTTCAGTATGTGTTACGAAGATAAGACAATGATATACAAATCATCTTCATAAGTTAAAGTCTGAATTGGAGTGTAAGATATTGATAAATGACGATGAAAATACTAGTTTTGCATATATTGATTACAGCAAACTTCATCAGTTTGGTTCAGTCTAGCTGATAAACCCAACTGGCAACAGATCTCAAAATCAGTTAGGCTTGGGAAAAGTGGCTTGCAAGGCGGAAATTACCATTTCAATATCATAAACGACACATAAATTTTTCAAACGATCATATTCTTGTGTCTAATGTATATATCACTCTTGAAACCCATAAATACAACACCTTGAAGATCAAATACAATCTTTGGAAGATTATTCAAAGCATTGACAGTCTACATGAATAAATTAGCTAGAATGAGAGCAATTCCAATGTTTGAGGATACATTTGAGAGATAAATACACTATAAATGATTAAATCCTCACACACAATCACTCACACATATACATGAGAGTTGAATTTCAAATTTTAGTTGAGTGAGTCTTCACACAAAGATATTAAAGATTGTTTTTATAGTCTTGTCATAAGAGAGGTCAAACATTATGCGGATTGTGATGTTGCGGCCTATAATCGAAAATATGCTAGAAGTTTTAATCAGACAAGAGATAAATCCTAAGTTGAAATGGTTTGTATAAAAAATTGTGTAAATCAAAGTCTTCTAGTGGATTCTTCCCAATGGGAAAAAAAGGTAATATTCGAACATCCATAAACAAATATGTGTTTATTTATTTATTGCATTTACTCAACATTTCTGTTGTTTTAAAGATGAATTGTTGAAGCATATTATGTGTTCTTCAAATACCAAAATATTACATACCAAGTGTTTGATAAAAATGCTTCAACCAAAATATTTTTACTCATTCAACTTGCATAACTTTTAAATGATTTACAAAAAATTTAATCGGTTTTTACGAATGATTATTTTGAGTCTGTTCCGCTTGGTTTGAAAATCAAACTCGATATAATTTATCGGTGTTTAATATTTCAAGAACCGAACTTTTATAACTCAATTATTGTCTCTCATCGATCCTATCAAAAACGATTTTTATTTGATTATATTTTTATTACTATATAATATATATATATATTAACAATGTATATGATTTATATTGTATACTACATAAAAGAGAATTTTTAAAATAAATACTATAAAATTTTTAAAAAATATAACACATATATGAATTTTAAAAAATATAACAAAGCGAAGTTACGAAATTATTTTCAATTTAGAATAGTTGTTCTATTTAGAAGGAAAGTTTTATTTATATTTTTTTATGTAAAATATAGAGTGACTTGAGAAGATTTTAGTAAGACAAGAAGGGGGTAATTTTGAAATTAAATATTTTTGTGTTAAATTAATTACTCTAAAGATCTCACACTTAATAATATAAAATAATAATAATAATATAGATAGTATAGATTATGTATGATTGTACGGATGGTATAATATAATCCAGTGTTTGTTTACAATTTTTTATTAATTATTTATTATATAATTATGTCATCAATTATTTATCTCATATCTTATTCAAATATTTTAATAATCATAATATTATTTATCAACATGATTCTATCAAACCAATTAAACACAACCTCAAAGTGATATTTTTAAAACTCATACTTATATAAGGTCAATCATCTTTATAAATAAATAAATATATATATATATATATAATAAAATAATTTTTGAAGTCAAGAGTTATATTATAAGGTCAATCATCTCACCATGAACATGTTCCTCGGGCGAAATTATTCGAGGGAAAAAGTCTTTTTGGTTCTCTAATTTTACTTGTTTTCTATTTTGGTTATGTAAATAGTCAAATCTAAATAATTATTAGGATAGGTGGATATGTTTAAAGAAAGTGAATAAAGACATCACAAATTATTCTTCTTAATTACAATGTATGGTGCTCAAAACTAACGTTAGCAACAATAAACTAATCTCGATCTACTAAAAATGGAAGGAAAATTTTTGAAAGAAGTGCGGAAATAGTCTCACTGGATTCAATGAATCAAAATACTTCAGAGAATTCAGTAGACCAAAATCAACTACAAGGATGTAAATTGTAGATATTTGAAAATTAAGAGACTTGTTTCTAGAAGTTCGAAAGATAAATTCTTTCCACGTCTTTTTTTTTTTTGGTTTTCAGACTAGAAGATTTTGATTGATACAACATTTTGTACAATCCATTTTAACAGGACTTACACAAATGCCTACAGAAACTTCTAGCATAAAATTCCACTTAAACAAAGGACAATTATGTGGAAGGACTCATTCACACAATTACAAATAACTCACACATAGAATAAAAAAACTCGAGATTTATAGTGATCCTTTAAATGATCTGAAACGACTTTTGGTTTGTGCTTTTCAATAGCAGTAGAGCTTCTTGAACTTTCAAAAAAATTTAATCAAATAAGATTGATCTCCAGTAGATTCCTGAGTCTTGAAACTACCTTATAGAGATGATTTATAACATTTAAATTTGAACATGGTCGTAATCCAAAAATTGTACTCGATGTTATTTTTTTTTTGTCATTTGCCAAGAATAATATGCTGCATTAAATGTCTGATACACTGAAATCAAACGGTCGTGTTTAATTTGTTTTACACTCCAAACATTATCTGAAATTTAAATTTTTTTGATGATTGGGTTTGACCATTTAAGGATACAATAAGAGGTATGCTAATTTCGAATTCTAGTTCCGGCAAAGGCACTCGGACTTGCTTGACCTACACTGATCTGAGCGTCAACTGAATTATTTTACTGTTAAGTTTTAATCTGTACTAGTTTTTATTTTCACCACATCACCGAAATTTAAAATGTTTCAACAATTTCTCTAATTTTGGTAAAACCAAAACTCAGCAATGATATCCATACAAAACAACAATACAATAATATCTGGTAAGTAAATAATAATTCCATAATCTCAATTCAACACAATAAATGAACATAAAAACATCAGACAATGAGAATGATATGGTTGAGGGATAGAAAGAAATCTCTGGGTTCTGGTACATCTTCGTTTCTTGCTTGAGAACTTTCCCCTTTTTTGGTATCTAGGTATTACGAGTACGCCTTCTTGTGGATGATTTTTAGTTGTTGAGCTTCAAGTACTCTTAAGTTTTAACACTAGATTTTTTTATGTTTCTCAACTATTTGTTGATTGATTTCCGTGATTTCATTACTATGTTTCGATTTTTATAGGCGATGTGAGCGGTGAGCACCAAAGTGTTTGATGAAATGAGCACTGCATTACTTTGATGAGAACAAGGACAATTTGCCACGAAAAGAAACAGAGAAAAATAGTAAATTTGAGAGTATCTGAGGTCAGCCGTAACCAAATGAATTTAGGTTTCCTGCCTTTGACAGGGACAAAAGAAGTTGGGTAATAGCAGGATCATGTTGGTTTTTGACAACAAGTGTGGAAAATTCAGGAAGAGCTAAAGGCATACCTGACCACTGCAGAAAGTCCCCATACCAATGCCAATTGTGCATGGGGATCTTAAGAGCTGATGTTGCAGCAGCAGCCACAGTGCAGGAACACATTATAAAACGACAGCAAGGCATCCTACCTCTTGCAAAAGCTATGGAGGTCTCCACAACCTGTGAAAACATGAATTCATCAGTGTAGCTTCAATTTATTGACTTCAACATGTAAACAGAATTTCTATTGAAATTTATGCATTATTTTTTATCCATTAAAAGCCCATTTAGTTGCCACCCCCCAGGGCTCACCCCCACATCCAAATTTCTGGGACTGCCCTGCATTTAGATTCTAACCTCTCAAAATGCGCTATGGACACTTTTGTCTTGAGGCCTAAATCCTCCAAGAACACTTATGACCTGAGGAGTTAGGCCCACATGCCCCATCACAGCAACCCCAGCTTCTACAATAGCTTTAGCTGCTGTAATTCTTGAAGGTGCTCCTCCTTCCAATTTAATTGCATCCATTCCTCCTTCCTTGCAGCTGTTTCAACTGCCTGCTCAAAATTCAAACTGCAAATGAGCAACCATTTTACGTTCACCCCCGAAATAAAAAGCATCCTTTGTTGTAGAGCACAACTTTCACTCCATTTGCGGTATATGACATATATAGGATAAGCAAGACACTATTCACGCGATGCAAATTTTATAAACGATTTGATTTTAAAATTACTAGTTATTTTTTTGTTTCCGTAAAGCATTTAGCATTGCATTCATATAGTCCAATCTCATTAATCCATTTTCTCTTCGGAGAATTTCCTTCAACTTTACAATATCATTTATTTGGCACGATTAGGACACGACACAATTAGTTGAAGGGAACTATCTAAACACATGTCTTATTATTATATATGCTTCAACTAAATGGCACATCGTACATGATAATTCAGCTATAAACTTCTTCTTGCTTCACAAGAATGAGAACATTTTATCCAAACAATCAAAACCAAGCACAATGCATGCACTACCCCCATCAAATGGCAAAAGTGTCGTCGTTTAATCAGAGCTTGCAATATTTAAGCAACACAAACAATAAAAAAAAAACCAAGATCACCGTACTGTAACAAAAACATCTACATAATCAATAGGAAACGAGAAAATTAAACACCATATAACATTAGATAACAGTGTGATTATTCAGAATTTAACTTGCGCAAGCATCTCGTCCAGCGATATGGGCAAGGTGGTATCATGGCCGTGAACCACCATAGAAGCAGAATCAACCACAAGACAAATATCAATTCCGGCCATGTCCAAATGCACGCACGACGGGTAATCATATGCCATCACCATCATTATCGGCTCACCCTTCCTGTACTTCTGGCCCAGCTGAGTGAGCGTCACGCGCTGATTCGGGTTCTGGGGCTTTGGCCCGCCGTAGACGCTGTTTTCTGGGATTGCTGCTCATGCATTCCACCTGTAGATTGAATTGCAAAGGGTCTTTGAAATTGAAGAGAAAACTGTCATCTTGAATTCAGAACAAGTTTTACAGGACCGGCATGCAAATCATGCGATTCTCTTCGAATCCATCCATTATTAATTGATGATATCCGGGTGAATCGTGTCACGCTAGGTCGGTCAAGATTGAAACTTGGACTTAACTCAGCCCCAAAAGCTAGGGTTAAAGCGAGGGTTGAGTTAGATCCAAGTTCCAATCTTAACATGGTATCAAATCTGAGAGCTTGTAAAAGAAATGTCCCGGGCATTCACCCGCCCGACTGCTGAAGAAATCATCCTGCCATTTGACAATGATTTAGGCTACCCATTTAATATCCCGAATCATCTATGACCCAAGCTCTTGTGGGTATCACCATTAATTTATCAGATGTACGTTTACTTCAATCTCAGCCTTCAAATCTTTTGAACTTAAATTTTTTATTGTCGAGACTCAATTTCTTGGCTTAGCAGGTTTTGTTGGTTTGGGTCTTGTATCAAATTAAGTGTACCTAACTCCGGAAACATATTATGGACGATTTATATATTGATTTCACTCAAGTCTTTTATACTGTTTAATTCGCGTTTGATTAATATAATAACTACCCATGGCACAATTGATGCATCTTATTACGGTGTAATAATTGTAAATTTAAAAACACACATATATCGCTAGGATGATAAGATGATAAAGTGTGATTACAATAAGAGATGTAATGTAATGATAAGAAAACAAAAACAAAATTTTATAGTAATGTAAAAAGAATATGTTAAGTTAGACATAAAAGTAGAGAGGAATTTTGGCATACATTATTGATATGTGATGCCGTTATGGTTTACTATGATTCCTACGTAAAATTAAAAGGTTAGCAACCACGTTTCAATTTACGTGATCATTGGTTGTAGAACCACATGCATATTGTTTAATGAACCAAAAATCTTTTACATATATAACAATAAAGAAGATGGTGGTGTTTATTAGAGTCCATGGTAGCTCATCATATATTATTTTCAACAGTTGTTTCTTCGACGTGGGACGACGAGTTTCAGATATTGATTATACTCATCTTTTCACAACATCAGTTTCAGCTCTGCTTAATTTCAGGTATCATTGCAAGAGACTTGAAAGGTCTACAAAACTCATATTCGAATTGAGTTTTTTTCCCAAATGACTCACAAGTACACGATATGAAAAGGGAAGCCTCCATTAAAGTGATTCGCAAGCCAATAGTGGCCATTAACCAGCATAACCGATAAGTTGGAACTGATGTCCTATTCTACCGACGGTTTTGGCCCATCGAACTTCATTCCCAAATACTGAAATAGCGCATTCTTGAATGCCTGTTGAAAGAAAGAACCATAAAAATTTCTTTATGTCCCTGCTTCCACTTGAACACAAAAGAAATAGGGAAGGGAACAAAAAGAAATAAAGGTTTTCAACTACAAAAGCCCTGTTTACGTAAACAGGTGAGGTCCACTTTTTCTTTCCTGAATCAATAAACATAATAAAAGTTTCAGTGCTTGCTATGATATTATACTTGAAGATAGTTGTTTCAACACATAATTTATATATCTGTGAAAGCCCATTGAGTTTTTGTATAGTATGAGAATAGCATATGGAACTATAAAGAAGCTGAAGGAATTCCCGGATAGAAAATAGATTTTCTACAAAAGAGAAGTGAGGATCGTTGGTAAGGAAGGCAACAAGGGTTTGTACAGATAGCCACAAAATCAAGCACGCCACATGTGTGAATGATGACGTCGCCGTGGGGAACATTATCATTAGAACCCAATGGTCCATCGAGTGGATTCCTAATTTTCTGGATATACAAATGACATATCTCTAACTAAAACACCTATGTGAATGGAGGAACACTGGGAAAGGGGGAGAGAGAATATTAAAGATGACACAACTCAAAATACTTCTTCGTCCCTCTCAAACAGTCACAGAAGTTGTTGAAATTGAAATTGTCAAAGCAGGTCGAATAATAATAAATTACCTGGCATGCAAACAACTCTTTCCGATTCAGAATTATGTCCATAGCAGAGAATTGATTATCAAACACACTATAAAATTTCTGGTAGAATAGACCCCTAAAAGATTTGATAACTAATAAGAGTCATAAATATTCCTTCTCTACAAAGAGAACAAGAAACACCATAAAATAAAATCAATACGTACTGCTCATTTTGCGCAATCATTTGATCCAGCTTGCTCAAATTTCTTGGTAAGAACTTCAGAACCTACTGGAGAAAGTGCATGCAGTATAAAAGCTTCCAGAGTCCTTGGAAAATTGTGCTAAAAAACGCAGAGTTAGCACTTCACAGAGGAAAATGGAGGGGAGAAAGTTTTCGATTTCTTATCAACCTATTACCAATAAAATTTGCCCTATCAATGACCAAAAGATCTTTATATTTTTTTATTGTTAGCACATTTATATATCACCAGTGTGTAGAAGATCCAATATCAATCTAAGAATATCACCAGGGGAAAGACTGTTTTCAAGGGATCATGGTTCATTTTCAGAAGCTCCACCAAGCAAAGAATATATTTCTTTCTATGTTTTTCGAAAATAAAAAGTTTGAATGAAATCATTTACTCACTGCCATCGTGAGAAAGACACTTTGCAAGGTATGTGGTTCCAGAGTCCAAATGATATAGGCAATTGGATCTTCTTTCAAGTCAAACAAATTTCTGCAAACAATTTTCTTCACTTCATTTTCCTCTCGAATGACTGATGGATCTGCTGAGGTGTCACCTTCTGGTTTGACACAGTCGTGTACTAGAGAAACAAGTTCATGAAGAGACTGAATAGCAAGTGGCTCCAATTCATTCATCATAAAACTTTGCTCTGGGTTCCTTCCTTTCAAACTGGCAGTCTGATGGCTCATATCTAAAATCTTGGTCACGGAAGTCAGATAAATAATTAAAAGATAGTTGTGTTTCCTCATTATACAACCATCATGTGTTCATGTGTAAAAGTTACAAAAAAATATCCCATCAAGTGAAAAAAAAGGCAAAACAATTCAGCAGATTTTCTCGAATAAAAGTACTTGATCATACTTCCAAGGAAAAAAAAGAACTTGATTATGACCTGAATTCCCATGAGTAGACTGGCCACAGGTATTGATCACTTTTTCATTCGCAGTATCCATAGATACACATAGCATTCGATCCTGTCCTGATCACAATGTGGAAGAATTGAGGTTATGGTACTCTATGACAACCTCCTGGTTAAAACATGAGGAAAAAAAAATCAAGGAAAAATAAAGTCATATTTATTTTTGCAGGGAATATCATGTTTAACAGATCATTTTTGTCACAATTTACTTGTAAAAATTCATGGTGAGCATTAAAAATTTTAAAAGCTTGATTATGAAGTTTCGAAACTGCTTTAAGTAGAAACTCTGATTGATTACTTTATCCTACATTCATCAACTCAAACCAAGGCAGACTACACCATATGAGTAATTGCTACCATACGAACTTTAATTTCTCAATTTAATTATGCAATCAACTTGCTGAACCTGACAGCCATCAACCAAGAAGAATAAAAGTGCATCACAAAGGTAAAATATAAATAATATCACAAACATATAAAAATGACAGCAGTGACAACAGTCCAATTTATCAACACATCAAAAATCAGGACGCGGTAATATTTACCTTACAAGAGAGAAATCAGCAATGAAATTACTCACCATTTCTTTGTCAATCAACCTTGGAATTCAAATTGAATCACAAACAAGCAAGAAAGAGAGAGAAAAAGAAAAGTCAGTTTACTTTCATATTAGTTATTAACTAAAGCATAATTAAAAGACAGTGCGATTACCTCTTCAATATCCTGCGTAGGTAGTATGAATCCATATGTTCCAACATGCCAGATATCATGTCAGACCGCCACCAAAAATTGACCGCAATAGTTAAACTTTCACTGTCCACTTGGTGGAACCTAGAAAAGCAGTGAAAGAACATCTACTATTAAGTATTAATCAGATAAACTATGAATTCAATACGTGATTGACAATACATTTTTATCCCAATAATCTAATGGGAAAAACATGTGAAAGAAAAGAGCATAAGCATAGACAAAATGGAATTATAGGAAAAAAATGCATCATCCAAAAACACTATTCCAGATTACCAAACCAACTTCACCACAGCCCAAAAAAAGGTCTTTTCACATTGTCTTAAATCAATCTCGCATGCACCTAAAAGATGTCATATGTGATCACTCGAAAACTACAAATTTTACAGCAAAGTCCGGTGAGTTTATTTTTTATATATGTTTAATCTATTCTACACTAAAGCAGCTATAGAAGAAGCATAAATCTCCCATAAATTTTAAAGCAGAGATGTTTTATATATGATCAGATGATGAGTCATCAAATTTGAGAACCGGACATCAATTAGTGTCTGTAAACTCATGAGTAGGATAGGATCCACTGAGAAATTTTAATATCTCCTAGCACCTTTGCTCTTTAAAAAACTTGAGATTCAAGAAGAATAATTTTCTTCAGAAAGAAGAAATAGAAAGAAACAAGCACTACTAAAACTTCTAAAACGACTAAAAAGTAGAACGCAGTTACCATCCCTCGGGAATGAAAAGTGCATCCCCTGCATGAAGAATAACCTTCTGGGAGTACTCGTCTAAGTTTTTTGCCCGCGGATAGATGTGAAAATCGGGGTTTTCTAAAGGAACGGAACTGGAAAGAAGAATGATTTTAATAGTCACCATCAAGAAATTTCAAGTGATAAATAGAGCAACAATGTGTCTCTGATTTTCCTCCTCCCAAAAGAGGAACGGAATATTGTTGAGAAAACAGAAATACCAGTGGTTTGAGGCTTCTCCATATAAAGGAAAAGGGTATAAGAAGGGGGTTGCAGAAGGAGGCCACATAATGACTGCTAGCGATATGTTTCAGTCCCAAATGGATCGCACACACAGCAGCATGCATACAAATAAGAGAGGGTTAGAAGATTCGTAATCTTTGCAAACATCCATATAAAAGAATACTGAAAGTAACGTGCACAATGTATTCATTCATATATAAAATAAACGCAACACCTGAGTAGTTGTTTACCTATATTACCCAATTTAGATTTGTAGAAATACTTGAAGATAGTATACAACCAATAATTCTCTATCCATTGCATTTATATGCAATGGTCTAAGGCATACAACCTTTAACAAGTCAAGAATCACTCCATCAGCCAAGTTTGATTCATACGGGAATTGAAATGGGGGAAAAGACAAATATACTGACAGTTTTTATCCTGACACCCAGGCCAGCAGATAGGAGCTCTCCACCATAGTAATAAAGCTAGGGTCAAATTAAAGCCTCTACCCTTTTATCGGATCTGAACTCAACATATACTTCAAATTAAATTATCTTATGGACAATTGATTCAATCAAATATTAATCTCCCTTGTACTACATCTTTTTTATATATATAGGAAACAAACCCTTGTTCTACATCCATCTTTCTAGAAGAGAAGAAATTTCCAACCACTGTAACCAACCGATGAGAAAAGACTGGTATTTTTATGAATAAATAGATGATTATCAAGTGCAATCTTTAACATAACTTCACCTATCATTCACAGACAGAGACAATTGTGTAGTCAACAAAAGCTCAATTATTCTAAGACACTGAACACTTACACCGTCCACCATATGACAGCTCACCAGATATTTAATACCATCACCATATCAGGGTGAGGTGGTTGTTTACCCATTATAACAAATGTTATTGGTGGGAAGTGGCCATAAACAAAAATTAAAACTTGATGAAATAAATGCTGAACGTGTTTCTCTATTTGCATACCTTGTTTGCATCCTGAAATTAAGCATAAAAGGTTGTGGTGTGGATCATAGTGAGTACTAGATCTAGTTCTATCATTGTTCATCCACAGATTGACTGAAGCCAATGTTTTACCCTCCAGAAATGTAGGCTGCTCAATGTAACCAAATAAACTTGAGAGAATTTACAAAAGTTAAACTTAGATTCAGACTTTTCAAAACTAGTTTAATTGAACAGAGAAATGCAGTGAAACAGCACACACGGTTTCAATGTCGTCTCTTAGGCATTCCAACTGAACCTTTTCATCGCTCCCCATATTCACAATTGGTACCTGAGACATGCCACGGATTTTCAGCCACGAAAGGAAAAGGTATTGACCCTAAAAATTGATTAAATAGAGGTACACTGCCAATTAGCAAAAATAGCAAAAACTATATAATTCATGTACGCAACAGAAAATCAACTTAATCTGCCTTTTCACCGAGATTTATAGATATAGAAGTCACTTCCCCCTTTTTTAAATACGAAATATAATTGAATATGAAAATGACATGAAAAAGGTGACTGTGTTCATTAGATTCATCCATGATTACCATTATTACAAAGAAAAAATGATCAAGTAAGTTGGTGAATGTCAATTTTCGGCCATTGGATTGGATCATCTGAACGTTATCACATGGTTTATGAATTACTGTTCTTATTAATGTTTTAGTTATATATTATTTTGCGTGCTAAACTAATTCTGCGTGGGACAGACAATAAGCAAGTTTTCAGACAGTGAACGAGAATGTTTTAAGCCAGCTGATCTCATGAACCGCCTAGCGTATTTCCCCCAGTCTCAGACCTGTGCTAGATAGATATGCTGTGGAGCTTCATCTTCATGGCGTGAATCTCCATGTTGAGAAGCAAGTCCCACTGGCTTACGCTCCTTTAATTGTGAAAATGAGTTGTTGTCGTAATGTCTGGACAGTAAAAGATTCTTGCAGTATTCAGTAAAGGTAGAAAATGGCAACTGAACCTATAGAAAGTGAAAATTTTCTATCAGTCAAGATCAGAGAGGACTTGTGTCATACAATTCACAAATATATTGTGAACCAAACATGTCACCCTCTCGTGACTTCTAATATCCCCATAAAATACAGGTGCTGATCTGGATAGCATAGCCTCCACAATGGATGATCCCGCCATTTCCTATTTTTCATGGTGAAATAATGTAATTAACGTCCAATATAAAGTTAAAGAATTAATCATGCTAAGTTAAATGCAAGCAAATTTTAACTCAATTCAACTACTAGTCATCCCAACCTTAATGTAATTGTTTGTTTTTCATATTCTCAACAGCCAACACATTACCACATTATATAACCCCCACAAAGTTTTCCATGTGTGATCATTTTATTTTAGAGAAATTAGGTGCAAAGATTAACCTACTTATATAAGATACAGACTTGGGGAGGAACTTAGAGTGCAAGGGTTAATTTCATGACGAGGACAACAGCGTCAATGGCATATGAAGTTTGATTCAAAATTATCTGCAGAGTTGGAGTAACTGAATCTTGAAGACATTTATCAACCAATTTGTATCTTAAACAATTATATTACATGCAGGCTAAAGGTAGAACAGGGCTAAGACGTAATGCATCACATCAACCTACGTTACAAGCCATTTCATTAACTGATAAAACTTGAATTCGATATCGAGGAAATGGACAATACTCTCTTCTCATATACTTTAGTTACTGATTCATTTAATGCATGGAGAAACATTCTAAACTTGGACTGCTGACAAGGGGTCACTGTTGATATCCATAGTTATTAAGGGTGTAACTGTGTAAGGCGCACCAAGGCAATAAGGGGCTTTGGAGCCTGAGCCATAAGGCACAACATGAGCGCATTGAATGAAAAAAGTTAGATATATCAAATTGAAACGTAAGGCATCAACATAAAACTTCAGCAATAAAATATCATGTATAACTCCCGAATTAAAATTTTAAGCCACCAAATTAAGATTATCAATGATAACTATTTGCCTCACCATCAATATCTCAACCAATAAAATCCAAACAATTCGCAAACAAGTGTAGTAAAATTAAAACTCATAAATTTCGTTACCAGATACGGATTTAGATTTAAATATTTATGAATAATTATTAAGATATATAAACAAAAAGAGAAACAAGCCTACAAAATGAAAATTTCAACTTCCTGGGGTTGCTAGCCAATGGCCATTACTGGAGTCATCAAACACTATTGATTAAAGCTTCAATAACATTCCACTGCAGCTAATTGCATCTAAAAAAAATTCTAGAGCAGATTGTGTCATTGTTGATATCGAAACATTTTAACATTGTGTTATCTCATAATTTTTTTGATAGGACAAGAGCATTATGCGATCCTTCTTACTATCAAATTTCATCGACCTTACTTTCAGTATCAAGACCTGTAAATCATCCACCACTCAGGTTTATAAATATATGCAAGTATAAATCTTGTCAAATTTTTATTAAGATTCGTTAACCTTGTGTTATGTAGTATTAGTAGATCATATTCCGCGATTTTCTTCATTCTTGATATCAAAATTCAGTAACCTTTGACTATTTCACGTGTAAATGTTGGATTCCATCTGAACTTAATACAAACGTAGTGGACAGTTGTGAAATGAATCTTACAGTTGTCTTTTCCACTAAATTGTCTTCTCTCTTTGTTGTTTCTTCTTATTTTTCTATCATGCCTCTAATTTTACTAGAGCGCATTTTATGACTAATGACAATCACTCAAGAATCGACAGTTAGCCTGCCCCTGTTTCTTTCTGAATTCCAGGGATCTGCCAAACTGGAGTAAATGATTGATATGATCCGATACTTCAATCATGTCATGAAATGTCCAGACAATTATTATGATAGTCCGCTGGAATGAACATGAATGAGAAATGTGAAGATCGCAAGGATCATGACATGTGGCCAGCTAAGACAGGTTCTTACATCTCCCCGGGAAGCCGAAGACCATACTAGCTTATATGGACACGTGTTTAGCTCGTTTCAGCGATCAGCCACACTTTCAACAGGGCCGTGGTATATGACCAGCTGAACCAAGTTCGCATCTCTTCAAACGATGCGTTTATTCATAAAGGATGAGAAAGCTTGCTAGCTCTAGCATATAACATTAAATGGCAGCGAATGAGCACTCGGGTGCCCAAAAAAAATCCAAGTATTTGTATACACACGCGTTAGGAGAGGAAGTAAAACCATTTGATTTTGGAATCCCTGATATTTCATTCGATTGTTCATAGCACATCTCAATTTTAACCAAAACATGACCCGCCTCACATACCTGCAAGTAATCCAAGCCGCCATTCAAGACGTCCCATTTTGAAAATGCTTTCCAGTCGTTCACGCATCCACTTATAACCTGAACATACAGCACGGCACAAAAATTACAAAACAAAAGTACAAGTAAAACTTACACACAGACCATCAATTGTGTTTCCTATGGATAAAAAGCTACCGCGGGAACATTGCTCTTCTCAATCCGATAACTGAATTCTTCGGCCGACGGAATTTCGTTCCATCGTCGAATTTGCAGAGATTCCATCCCTATTCGACTTTGCGCCACCGAGTCAGAGAAGTTGCAAGCGTTTAACATCGCTTCCCGCTTTTTCAAAATCGCTCTTTCTGTTGACGTACCGTTTGTGGGCCTGTAAACAGGTAACTCTGAATCGGGCTTGAACCGGAAAATCTAGCCCAAGATGGTGACTTTCAGTTTATAATACCTAATAAGGAAAAATGATACTGAATTTTATTCCCAAAAATATTTAAATCCTTTGCACTATAAAGATGTGGAGGCTTTTATAACTCGGTTTCTTTTTTCAAATTTCATAATATATATATAAATGAAATAAAACCACCATGCTTCATTTTCAATGATAAAAATTAGTAAAAGAAATTTATTTTTATTATAAATTTTGGTTAATCAGATATGCTACGATGGAGTGTTACTCCGACAGCGGATCTAGACTCAAATGTATCGTGTTCACACTTGACCTTAGCTCACATGTCGAGATGTCAATAGGTCTGAGTTTTACCCTGATTCGCAATGGACTCGCGCGTATGGTGCGGGTTTGGGCATACTAAATGGATCATGGGACGGATCTCGGGTCCAATTTTCCAAACCCGTCCGGGTATGGGGCGGGTCATGGTTCATATAATACCTGCTCCATATATGTAGATATAAATACTCTATGGTTTTAGTTTTATTAATTTTCAATTTTTAGTAGCCCACCCAACCATAACGGTATTAGTTATTCATATGTCAAGTGTTGCATTTGAATCTGCTTTTAGCGATAGTGGAAGAATAGTTGGTCCTCATCTTAATAGGCTTAATCCAACGACTTTGGAGGCATTTATGTGCTCGCGAAGATGGTTGTGGGTTGAGGTGAAAGGTAAATAAATCACAGTTTTATTTTGTTATTGTACTTTCATTTTAATTTTGTTACAGTAATTTCTCTCTTTAAATTACATTTTTTTTACAGTTTTAAATTACATTTTTATTTTTTCAATGTACTTTCTCTCTTTAATTTTATAGTTAATTCCTCGATTAGTTTACCAACTTGTCCCACCGTCTTGATGAAGAGGAAGATGATCCCGAAGAATGTGTCTGAAATATTACCTACTCGCTGATTTTATACTGGTCTATTTAAGTTATGTTATGACTTATTTTTTGGGATGCCAATATTTTTTTGGAGAGCTAGTAACTCTTTTTTTATGTAATTCTTTATCTCGTAAAAATACTTTTTTTCTTATTATTAAGTGTGGTCGAAGACATGAATTAATTTTCTACTGAGTTGTATTTAGACGATTGTCTGTTTCATAATTCAGTCATGTGAGAAGAAATATTACTGTTTTTATTTTAAAAAAATTCGGGTCTCACGGGTCTATCCGGCCCTATTTCGTATTCGAGGTGGAGCGAGTCTGAAAAATATTTAACCGGGATGAGATGGGTAATGGGTCAAAATTTTCTTCATAGGACGAGTTTTGAGCTTAGTCATACCCGCCCCATTGACATTAATACTCACATGTATATGGGGTAATATGTAAACACATAGTAGTTTGACCTCAACCCATAAATTTTCATTAGTTGTCGTCTCGCTAATTTAATCTTTATAAATGACTAATTCAGTGTATATTTTTAATAACATGTTGGATGTGTCATGTGTGATACATTCACAAGAAATTTTATTTATTAATTATTGCAAAAATTAATGCATGACAAGTGGGAGAGAATTTAGTTTTAAATGCTTCCAAATTTATTGCATTGGCTACGATATATGAAATTGAAATAGATAATCTACCCAAAATGCCCTCTGGATGGACAATTCAAATTTTTCGAATAATTTTTTTGTGTTGGTGGTGGGCCCGGTGGGGTCCGAGGATCTTCAATCACTCCTGAATGTTGGCGCCATCACGCGTTCGAACTTTTAATTAATTTTTAAATTAACAAGAAGAACGTGTGGGGCTGTAGTCGAAAATAAAACGCTAATTGAATTAAATATTCTCGTGAAAAGTATAAAAATTATAAAATTATTTTAAATTTATTTTGAAAAAATCAAACACTTTCTACCTCTATGATATAAAAATTGGCAGAGGATTTTATGACTTATTTTTAAAACACGAGATCTAAAATACTATTAATTTTATACAAAGTGTTTTTATAAATAATAAATAAATATAAAATATATGGGAAACCAAAAATCCCATTACTTTGTTGGCAGAAACTTTTTGGTAGACGGATATCTTATTTGGGTCATCCATGAAAAAGTATTACTTTTTATGCTGAGAGTATTACTTTTTATTGTGAATATCGGTAAGATTACCCGTTTCACAGATAAAAATTCGTGAGACTGTCTCACAAGAGACCTATCATACTTTGTTAACATGCTTAAGCCAGCTCTTGTAACGTTTCATTTTTTACTTCATTTTCATATTCGACAGGAATTAAGTGGGATGGTGATGGGGTTGCTCTTTGTACTTTATTTATATGGTGTATATTTGTAATGTTTTAATAGAAAAAATTAACTTTTATTTTTAAAAAAATGGATAAAAATTGAGTGAAGACTATATTATTTGATATTTATGTTTTTTGTTTTTTTTATTGATATATTTTAGGTGTATATGCTTGAAGGTTGATAATTTGTGTTATTTGCCAGATTTTTATAATTTCTTTTTGTTCATAATAAAGTTTGCTTGTTGTAGGACCGAGTGCTTACCGCTTTACCAAAAGCTATAGCTAGTGGTAATGGTGCAACTCAAATCTTTTAAACCGTACAACAGCTCAAGCACCACGATTCGATCGCTCTACCAAGCAAGGACAATTATTGCACCCAACAATCTCCCTTCCAATAATTGCACTCCTTGCAATCAATGAGAATCGAACCCGTGACCTTGGCTCTGATACCAATTGTAGGACCGAGTGCTTACCGCTTTACCAAAAGCTATAGCTAGTGGTAATGGTGCAACTCAAATCTTTTAAACCGCACAACAGCTCAAGCACCACGATTCGATCGATCTACCAAGCAGAGACAATTATTACACCCAACACTTGTCATTTATGTTTTGAATTGGGAAAAAATGTCATACTGATAGGATCGCTGTAACAATTTAGATTAGTGGTAAATAAATTGTCAGTGAATAGTATGCTCGTGAACTAAGGACTATGCAACCACTCAAGAGAATATATAACGATGCAATGAAAAGATATCATGAGTAGTTTGATAATGAAGCAAATAACCAATAAAATAACCAAGTAATTTTGATTTACACAACTAGAATAATTCAACTTGAAATTTTGATTTGTACAACACATTTCCACATACTCGACTCATATGATATATATACACAATTCATAGCTCAAGACATTATTTTTTTTTCCGACAAAGTCAATAAACAAATATGATATTATTCATAACTCAACAAATCAAACATTGTAGGTAAGTTGATGTGAAGCAAGAGAGAGGTTAAAAGTCAATGCAACTATCGGTTATGGCACAATCATCTTTAGTGTTTAGTATTATGATCTAGATTGTTAGTTTGTTATTCCTTGATTTTTGTGATAATAAACGATATCTAACTATTATAGGATTCAATTGTTTTTCTATAAATTTACATGTACCAGATTAGGTTCACGAAGTCTAACCACGGTTTTCTAGAACTAGACTGCTCAAGACTGGATTATATGAGTATTCAAACCGGATGATATGTCTAGCCGGAGTGTTCAAGTTGGACTCTTTAAGTATCAAACCAGATTTTCTCAAGTTCAACTGAATTCTGCAGGCCTCGGGCCCTCAGTGTATTTAGTCTTTATGAGCTGTACTTCACAAAGTTCAAAGCAATTCTACATGCTAACTCGGTTATATCAGAAAATCTTTTTGACCAATCATGCACAAGAAACAAAGTCATCAGAAGACCATAATGTCTCTCAATAAGACATAGAATTGCTTTAGTCTTCTCTCACATTAGTATCAACTTTTCAAAGCCGTTTGTCAGCATTTTTGTCAAGACATGGGACCCTGAGGCTAAAATGTATCCAGAATTACCTCACATGTTCGAAAATTCTACAAATTATTTTATGTACTCTGATTTTCCTATGTACTATCAGTGGTAGAAATTAAGACTACTTTGTGTATAAGGTGTGTTGTATTTTGATTTCGATGACAAAATTTTTTATTAGAATAGGAGAAATACAAGGGCTGTATGTTAATTATCTACAATAGTAAATTAAATTTTAACTTTAAAAATATTAAATTCACTCTTTATTTGTGGACTCGGATACGGATCCATCCACATTATGAGTAGATGTATGTTTCACGTGCATTTCAACTACAAGAATACATAAAACTCCTTCCAATATACACGTGAGCTTCATTAAAAAAATGAAAAGAAAAAGTATTAATTAAGAGGAGATATTAAATTATTGAATTTGGATGTGGTTTGATGGGCTTTTTTTAAAAAATATTATAAATTAAAAAAATCATTATAAAAATGTTGTAAAATAAAGGGTTTACAAAACTAGTACAATCCGCATTTCACTACGCCGGATTCAGACTTATTTTAATAAAAAAAGAAAAAAATAAGAAAAAGGAAGTGGGCACTGATTCAAAGAATCTGTGACAGTCTGTCAAGGATTCTAAGAATCCGTGTCCACTCCGTGTTTTCCCCACTTTAAATAGAAATGTTCTTCTCCTTCAAATAGCGTGTATTCCCCTTCCATTTCATCTACGAAAATATTTGTTCCTCACGCAACTTATTTCGTTTATCCGATTCATATGCACAAAATCATCTTTTCTACTTCGACTTATATTAATATTATTTGTTGATTTTATCATCATTTTCATTTGAAGATATATCAAGAGGTAATGTTTAATTTCGTTGATAATATTATAATTATATATTAAGAAGTACTATTTTCTTTTGTGTATTTTTTTTATAATACTTGTCATTTATTTCAGATATTAGCATCGTCCATTGATATTATTACAAGTTCCGTATAATTACGTATGAGAAAGTAATTTAAGTAATTTTTTTAATATTTTGTTTGTATTTTTTATATTATGTTAATGTAATTATAATTTTGTTCACTAACATTATATGATTAAGTATAATTTAGTTAAACAATATATTTTTAATATTAATCGCGATATTAAAAAAATAGTTGGAATATTAAAAAAATAATAAATATGATATTGTGATTTTTGAAACATTTCAAGGTTAGTATTTTTAATTTAATTAATTTAATTTAATATAAGAATGAGTTAATATTATTGTACTTAATACTAATGAAATTATAAAGTATTTTGTTACTTTTTTAAAAAAATTTATATATGAAATAATGTTTAGTTACTCTATAACTTTGGTCACTTTAATATAATTTATATAATATTATAAATATATTTATGTTAATGCAAAGTAATATAAAATATTGATAATTCTAATTAAAATATTTTTATCCAATTATATATTTTGAAATAACTTACTTAAAAATTTAATATAAGTAAATTATATTAATTTTTATTGTCAAATTAATTTGTGTGGTTATATACAAAACAATTTTGAAAAATATGTAATAAAATTGCACCGAGTATTTGGCGAATTCATCAATCCTTCAGCTCAAGTTTTGGCATTTTTCTTGCGCAGCTCTTTTTTTTCTTCACTATGTGGTATTTTAGTTATAAAGAATCTGTTATTCTCCTCCCTTTATAAATTGCGTCGATCGTGTTATTATTGGAATTCCTAATTTGATTTGATAGTTTTCTGTCGAATATCAGAATTTGAGAGTATTGCGCCGAGTCTCAGCAATTTAGAATTTGATTTGGGAGAATTGTGATGAGTATCAGAATTTGAGAGAATTGCGCCGAGTCTAAGTCGAATATCTGTTTTTTCTTTATATATTGAATTGTTTTTTGTATATTATATATGATAATGTTTGTAATTTATTGCAGATATTAAACTCCTGGTAGCTGAAATGTGTGTGTCTCACGTCGCCATCTCTCAACAATGGATGTAAGCAAATGATTATCATAATATTTAATTAGGACCACATTGAATGACACCATAGAAGTCCATAGCGTGCAAGACATAGGCGGACACAGAGGTGAATCTCAGCATTAAGCAATCTCCAAAGACATTTGTCATACCGACGTGGCGGAATTAGTGCATCCATGTTCTCAGCATTGATACTATTTGATATGTGTCTACCCCGTAAATACAACACATTATCCATATTTTCAGCTATCTTGCAAACAAAAAATCATTAGTTAACAAATATTATATTTTTAATCAACAAAATTTAACTACATTTTTAAAATTAAACAAAATTTATTTGAAATTTCCGGCTCGAAAAAATAAAATGTATTTGTTGATGACAAATTGGTAATAAAAATAATTACTGTAGATTAAATAATTTCTTTTAAAAAACAATAATATTTCATAATACGTAACATTTAATTATAATAAATACATTTGTAATAATATACTTATAGTAAATATATTATTAATAAGAATAAGGACAATTCTATCCTAATCCGGGAGATTTACTACATGTTATTAAATAATATATACATGTCATTTTTTTTTTAATTTTACTATTAATTTTAGTTTGGTTATTAGCTAATTCCTGCTACTAATAATTATTTTTGCCACTAGATCATTTTTTCTTAAAATATATCACTCATTAACATATATCAAAAAGTATATAAAAAACAAATTGAGGATAAGTTTTAAAATTTCACGTAATTTTAACTTCCGTAATTTATAATACAATTAATATTATAATTATACATATAATATACATAAAATTTCACGTAAATATAAAATCTATAATTTATACACATATTCTAATTCCAATAATACAATTAATATTATAATTATTGTAATTAAATTAAGTATAATAATTATTAGGATTAAATTAAGTATATTTATTATTATTATATCACGTAAATATAATTATTGTAATATTATATCACGTAATATAATTATTGTAATTAAATTTCACGTAAATATAATTATTGTAATTATTGTAATTATTGTAGATATAATATTATATCATGTAAATATAATTATTGTAATTAAATTAAGTATAGTTATTAAATATTGTAATTATTGTAGATATAATATTATATCACGTAAATTAAATATAATTATTGTAATTATTGTAGATATAAGATTATATCACGTAAATATAATTATCGTAATTAAATTAAGTGTAGTTATTATTATTTCAAAATTTCTAAATTATAGTATTATAATTTCAATAATACAATTAATATTATAACTATTGTTATTACTTAAAACTGGTATAATGATCGAACAATAATAAATATAATAAACAAAAAAAATATCGTTACCTCTTAATATTCTGAAAAAATGCCGAAGACTTGCGCTAATAAATAAATGGAGAAGTCTGAAAACCGGTGCTGGAAAGAGTGCTCGATGCTCGGTGATCGAAAGAAAGAAATTTGCTCCTAAGGCTTGCTCGGCTTCGGTGAGAAAATGAAGAGGAGGCACCGCATTTAAATAAGCGGAAAGAAGTCACGGATTAACATAGAAGTTCACGGGTGGGGGGTCACGGATATTGAATCCGTGACCTTATCTGTGGCCCCGTGATTATTATTATTATTTTTATTTTTTTTAAAATTTAGAATCCGGTGCAGCATTGCACGGATTATACTATTTTTACAAAACTTCTCACCTTGCAACATTTTTAAAATGCTTTTATTAATTTATAATATTTTTTAAAAAAAACCCTGGTTTGATGAGTCATCTCGAGCCCTCGTAAATGTTTTTACATATGATTTTGTTTTCTTTTTATTTCCGATATATCATTTATATTTGAATATAAAATTGAGTTAAAATTATCTCCTTATTTAGGTTCATAAAATCGGCATAAACTTGAGCGAACATTTCGAAGTCTCACTTCCCCACGATCTGAGCTTACAATTTGAGTTGGAGTGTCAAATCAAAGAAGAATTTGAGTCCTTTGTTGTGATGTACAAGAGTAAGTCTCTTGTGAGATAGTTTCACGGATCTTTATCGGTGAGACGGGTCAACCTTACCGATATTCACAATAAAAAATAACATTCTTATCATAAAAAATAATACTTTTTCATGGATGACCCAAATAAGATATCTGTCTCACAAATACGACTGTAAGACCGTCTCACACAAGTTTGTCGATGTATAATTATTAATTCTGTTTTAAATGTAGATCCATGGTCATGCTGCTTATGAAATAAGAATTGTTTTGAGACAAATTTTATATTAATTATGTTTCAAATGTAGATCCATGGTCATGCTGCTTATGAAATAAGAATTGTTTGAAACAAATTTATAAAATTTTAGTTGAATTTAAAATGGTTATAAGATTGTTAAATGATAATAAGATAATTTATATTTAATATTCAAATGATTTGTGTGAATTGTCATTTTCATGTTTTTTCTCGAGGAATTGTGTTATTGGTAATTGTTTGACTGAGGTACATAAGTATCAATTATTTTCACGATGTCTGACAGAGATACGTGACGATCACATGTATGATTTATCTTGTATTTGTTGATTTATGTGATATTATATGTTGATTCGCATGTTATCAGTATGTTATTTATGTACAAAATAAAATAAAATATTATGTGAATACACCAATTTATCAAAGAATATGAACCCAACACAATAAGTTGACATTTGACAATTTATAACTTTGGTTAAACAAAGACCAAGTCTAACCTAACTTCGTATTTTATTCATCAGCAACCAATTAAAAGCCAACGTTGTGGGTGATTTCTATTGACCCCAAGCGCCCCTCTTACGTTGGAAATTTCTTGTAAATAAATGGGTTTCGATTGACTTTTCCTACTTCTGTTATTCGTTTTCACAATCCATGTCTCTTATTTTAAGGTGTACTTATTATTTATTCATTAAAAAATACCTTATGAGAGATCAGATAACACCATTTGTTTTATCAACAATTGACCAAAATATATACATCGCGATATACTGATCATTTTATTTTAAAGTTTGTGAGATACCGACAGTGATATGTCTTGCTGAAACCGTTGTAATTGTCAAAGTCTGTTACTGAAATTCTTCTGTGAGGAATAAGGGTGACGTATGAGTTATTCAAATATCTGAACATCTAAAAACAAACATGTGCAACTTACATTTCAGTTACTCTGCTTTTCACTTTCATTTAATAGCCCAACTATTTCATACTTGAGCCATTTATTGTGTTCAAAACGTATCAATGAGCTTCATTCCGTGGAGTACCCAATTTCTAGCTTATTCATACCCAACTGACGAGTATTTCATTTCAATGTTACTAAGTCCAATCGAAATATTTTTAAAATTTTTTGAGATTGTTTATCAATCTTTCTAAATCAATCTTTGATCCTAACAATATATGTCTTCTATATAACAACACATTGAGTCCGTTTGACCGGAGAATTCAACAAATAAGTTTTTTTTTTTAAAAAAAATTCTTTAAAACTATATTGTTTAGTTACCAAAGCTGTTTTTTTTTTAAAAAAAAAAAACACTTTAAAAAATATATTTTTAGAAGTTAGAATTTGTTGGGATCGAAAAAGTTTAGAGGATGTGAATGAACTCTTTTAAAATTTCTTAAAAAACTAGAGCTGATTTTAACAATTGTTAATGTCTTTTCTTGTGTGGCTAGAAGCAGCTGGACCACCTTAAAAAGTTTTACAAATGCAGAAACGATCCGACCAGAATAGTCATGATTTATAATACAATGCAAGCAATCTTTTAACAAAGTGGCAAGATAAATAAATCAAAGCAGACAGAAAGATGAAGCTCAAAGTAAAGAACACAAGGTTTTTATGAATATTCGGATATTAACAACTCATATGTCACCCATTCTTCCATCTATGAAGGAATCTACTAAAATACTATGATTATATAACTTTTGTACAAATCTACTTCAGATAAGACTTATCACTGAAACTCTTAATATCACAATACAAACACAAACTATATATTAAATCATCAGTTTAGACATATACAACACAACTCTGAAGTGAGCAACTACATTAAAAAAATAAAGTGCTCGAGATTAAAAGCTTCTATCTTTTGGTATTGTTCTTGTATACTTATTGTCTTGAATATGCCTTTTTATACTTAAATTTCTTCCAACGATAAGATACTTTTTAACGATCATGTGTACTTTCTTATGACATGAGAGCATGGTCAACTTCTATTTGTAGTATGCCATATTTAATGCTCCTTGTGATAAAAGGCTTAAAATTTTGAAAATTTATTGATTCTTGACATTTTATGAAACATTTTTTTCAACGAAAGTTGTTGGATACTGTGTATGATATATCAAAGGTGTTTATCTAATGTATATGATCAACTAGGATCGTTCTACGACTTGTGCTTCACTGATGAGATCCAGTTAGAGTGCAGCTTGAGCTGAAACAAATATGGATGCCGCTTGACTTATTACGGTTCAACTTGAGTTTTATCTAGAATGTTGTCTAAATTGATTTCATGGTGTCCGGATATAAACATGTAAATAAAAGTAAAATAGCTGTTGAACCCTAAAACAACTCAATGATGTTTGTTATCACAAAAAACATAGGATATTTTCAAAAATAATTTTATTTTTTTTATCATAATAAAAATTAAGCTATAGACTATATGCATTGATACATATGAAGTACCTTAAAAAATATCCACACACAAATAAGAAAATATTATATTTCATTGAGCGAATGAAATTACATTTACATAATTAC
The DNA here is from genome assembly GCF_025594145.1 of Primulina tabacum. Lineage (NCBI taxonomy): Eukaryota > Viridiplantae > Streptophyta > Magnoliopsida > Lamiales > Gesneriaceae > Primulina > Primulina tabacum. The sequence goes on along the minus strand of NC_134550.1, from coordinate 44,931,409 downwards.
ACAAAAGATTTAAGACTTAATATACTAATACGGAAAAATTTGTCTTATGTCATTAATGCTACCACTACCACCGCCTCTATTCCTTCTAACATTCTCATACTTTATTTTTCTTCGTTCATCTTCGACCATCTTGGCTTCTTATTGTTCAGCTTTTTTGGCCTCTCTTTCACGCCCCGGGACCGGGGTTATGACACCGGCATTGTTTAACAACCACACGATCGAAAAAACAACTAGCCTCGTAGTACAGTATAAACCAAAACCCGTTTATTATCATAAATTTTTCAAAAGTTCAATGTCTTTACAACTCGATAAAATAGAAACATGCGGAAGCGTTTATAATAAATAAACGACGAATTGAAGAACTAATTAACAATTCTCGATTTCACCAGCCCCAAAACTGGTCTTGTTCCTCTTCTACGACCTGTTGTTCTAATTTATCTAGGGAGGGTAGAGTAAGGGGAGTGAGTGATATGGTCGTCACTCAGGAAGCGAGGGCCATTCGAGCACAACATAAAAATATTTGCACAATTTTCGAAAATAACACATAAACATATTATACTTTTCATAACATATATCATGACAGCACTGCGATTTTTTTTCCACCTTCTATGGTTTACTGATATCAGTCCCTAATTTTTAATCTTCTAAGGGGACGAGACCATAAAACGGTTTTATACCACCGTGAAGGGCCATATGTTGGGATTCCCACCCATTTTCATTGAATCCTCACAGTGCCAACACGTAAACATACCAAAATCGCACAAAAAAACGTAGAAGCAGAATGATGGTGCTCGACTGAATTTTTCGAAAACAAGAAAACATATAACCGAAATTAAGTATTTATAATAAGCTCACTTACGTGTGATATGATTCGAAAAACATGACTAGGGAAGAAGACAGAATTCGACTTCACGCCCAGATCTGGACTTCTGCAGCGCTTCGCTCCTTGACAGAAATAACAACCAAAGTTTCGAAATTGTGGGGGAGAGTGGGGAGAGCAAGAATTCGAAATTTTTCTGCTGGAATTGGTGTGAATTTCGAGTTATGGGGCCTCCTATTTATAAGCGCGAGATAAAAATCTTACCATAATTAGATTGATACACCTTCCATAATTACGGGATAATCTTTTCATATACGCAAGATTATTATTCCTTAATAAAACATGTCCAAAATTCGAAATTTAGAAGCCCTAATTTTCAAAATTAAGGCTTGAATAGGTTGGACGAATGTAGGCTGATTCCTTGCACAGGTTCGCAATGTATCTAAATTGTACTGAAATTTTGTCAGCTTCGTCATCGAGAAAACTTCCTTATATGCGATATATTCTTTCCAATTAAGTTGATACATTGCCTTGTATGCAATATTTCGTCCAAATTTCGAAAATTCATTTTATATCATGCACTGGATTTTTGAATTTCGTGTATTTATGCTTGCGATATTTTTGGATACCATGTATTATTCAATATTTTAGAATTTCTTTTTATTTCCAATAATACAAATAATTCGAAAATAATATCATATGCATGTCTGTAATAATTAAAAAAAATACATCTCTTATTTTTTTAATTTTTTATTTTTTTGCGGTTCTCACATCCATCCCTCCTTATTGGAAGTTTCGTCCTCGAAACTTAAATTGGCTTGATCTTCAAACAGGTAGGGATACTCTTTTCGCATTCTCTCTTCTAATTCCTAAGTCACTTCTCTTTCGGTGTGGTTAGACCATTTGTGTCGCCTCAGTATTTGGTCCTTGACATCCACGATTCTAATGGGAAATTCTTCATACTTCAGCTCTTCTCCTAAGTTACCTTCGGCCACAAGTGGTTGAACTTCTAACACGTGGCTCGGGTCCGGAATGTACTTCCTTAGTTGAGACACGTGAAATACATTATGCATTCTTGACATGTCCGGTGGCAGCGCCAATCGGTAAGCTAGTGTGCCCACTTTCTCCAAAATCTCAAAAGGTCCCACATATCGGGGGTTTAGCTTCCCAGCTTTAGCGAATTGGACAACTCATTTCATAGGCGACACTTTCACGCAGGCCTTGTCACCAACATTGAATTCCATGGGCCTCCTCTTCAGATCTGCCCAGCTTTTCTGTCGGTCCTGAGCTGCCTTGAGTTTCTCTTTGACGATTGCTACCTTGTCCACTGTCATTTGCACAAGTTCAGGTCCAGCAATGGCTTTTTCTCCCACTTCATCCCAGTACATGGGTGACCTACACTTTTTTCCATACAAAGCTTCGTATGGGGCCATTCCAATGCTACCGTGGTAACTATTATTGTAAGCAAACTCGATCAATGGTAGATGTGTGCCCCAATTACTGCTGAACTCTAGTGCACAAGCCCTCAACATATCATCTAGGGTTTGAATGGATCTCTCGGTTTGGCCATCGATTTGAGGGTGATAGGCCGTACTAAGAGTAACTTTTGTCCCCATTGCTTCTTGAAAGCTCTTCCAAAAGCGTGAGACAAATCTTGGGTCTCTGTCAGACAGGATGCTCACCGGTACTCCAGGCAGTCGCACAATGTTGTCCATATATAGCGTAGCCAATTTTTCGAGGTTGTAATTCATGCGGACAGATAGAAAATGTGCAGATTTCGTGAGTCTATCTACAATTACCCATATTCCGTCATGACTTTGTCTCGACCTTGGCAATCCTACCACAAATTCCATGGAGATATGATCTCATTTCCACTCTGGGATTTCCAAAGGTTGCAGCAAGCCTCCAGGTCGTTGATGCTCCGCTTTGACCCGCTGACAGACTTGGCATTTAGAGACAAACTCAGCTACGTCCCTCTTCATTCCATTCCACCAAAAATTTTGTTTAAGGTCTTTGTACATCTTTGTACTTCCTGGATGAACTGAGAATTTCAAATTGTGAGCTTTTGTCATTATCTCCTGGCAAAGGTTATCGTTTTCCGGTACGCATAACCCCCCTTTCATCAAAAGGACTCATTTGTCGTCGATCTGAAGATCTTGAGACTTTGCTCCCTTAGCTTTTTCTTTGAGCTTTATCAGAACTAGGTCTCGATCCTGGTTTAACTTGACGGTTTCTCGCAGACATGGCTGAGCGGATAGTGCAGCTAAGGTAACCTTACTCATGTTCTTCCGACTTAAAGCATCAACCACTTAGTTTGCCTTATTTGGATGGTAGCTTATGGTCAAATCGTAATCCTTCAATAGCTCAATTCACCGCCTTTGCCTCATATTTAATTCCTTTTTCGTGAATAAGTATTTGAGGCTCTGGTGGTCCGTGAAGATTTTTCACTTGGAGCCATAGAGATAATGTCTCAATATCTTCAAAGCAAATATGACTGCTGCCAGTTCGAGGTCGCGAGTGGGATAATTCCTTTCATACGGTTTCAACTGCCTTGATGCATAGGCAATCAATCTTCCTTCTTGCATGAGTACACATCCCAACCCTTCCTTCGATGCGTCACTGTAGATGGTAAAATCTTTTTCTTCAGTGGGCAAGATTAACATTGGTGTAGATGTGAGCTTTTCCTTCAATGTCTGAAAACTTTTCTCGCAGCTGTCATCCCAAATGAATTTAGAATTCTTTTGAGTAAGTTTTGTCAGTGGTACGGCTATGGAAGAGAATCCTTCGACGAGTTTCCTGTAAAAGCCTGCCAGTCCAAGAAAGCTTCTAATGTCTGTGGCATTCTTCGGCTTCGGCCAATCTAGAATTGCCTCCACTTTCTTCGGATCCACTGATACTCCTGCTTCAGATATCACATGACCTAAAAAGGACACAGTGCTTAGCCAGAATTCATATTTCTTAAACTTGGCGTAGAGTTCCTTCTCCCTTAAAGTTTGCAGAGTGAGGCGGAAGATGCTCTTCGTGATCTTCTTTGCTGGGAGAAAAGAAAAGGATGTCATAAATCAACACCACTATGAACCAATCCAGGAACGGCTTGAATACTCTATTCATTAGGTCTATAAAGGCCGTTGGCACGTTCGTCAGACCAAAGGGCATCACTGTGAACTCATAGTGTCCATACCTTGTCCGAAAGACTGTTTTTTGGATGTCTTCCGTCCTGACCTTCAATTGGTGGTAGCCCGTTCTCAAATCCAATTTGGAAATTACCGCGGCTCTCTTAGGCTGATCAAACAGGTCATCTAGCCTCGGAAGAGGATACTTGTTCTTGATAGTGATCTTGTTCAATTCCCTATAGTCAATGCATAGCCTCATGCTCCCATCTTTCTTCTTGGCAAAGAGTACTGGAGCTCCCCATGGAGACGCACTTGGTCGAATTTGCTTTTTGTCTAGCAATTCTTTAAGTTGCTCCTTTAGCTCCTTAAGTTCAGCTGGTGCCATTCTGTAAGGTGCCTTAGAGATTGGTTCCGCTTCGGGAATTAGATCGATTTCGAACTCAATTTCGCGATACGGGACTGTCCCTAGTAGTCCCTCTGGAAAGACGTCCGGGAATTTCCGCACTATTGGGATATCATCTGGTTTAAGTTCAATTTCCTCCTTCACTTCGCTGACCATTGCTAGATATATATCTTCTTCAGATTTCATGGCTTTCTATGTTTGGGATGCGGAAAGAAGTCTTCCGTTCCTTGGATTTGCCATGGTGCAGGACCTCTTTTTGGTATGGGGTTCGGAGCCTGACACTTTTTCCCTTACAATCTACCATTGCATTATTTCTTGCTAACCAATCCATTCCTAAGATGATGTCGAAGTCGACCATAATCAGTTGTATCAGGTCGGCGCTGAAAGTCCGATTGTTGATATTGATTCTACAATCCTTACGAATTTCACATGTTTCTATAGCCTTAGCAGTGGGTGTGGCTATAAAGAAAGGTTCAGATAGTTTTTCGGGCTTATGTCCTAACTTCTTAGCAAACCTTTTTGATATAAATGAATGCGTAGCACCACAGTCAAATAACACATAAGCAGGCACTTGCTGAATAAACATGGTACCTGACACGAAATCGTTCGCATCGTTTGCCTCCTCTTGCGTCATGGCAAACACCCTAGCATTCGGTTTGTTTTCCCGTGGTTTATTGGTATTCACCCCTGAGTTTGACCCGTCTCCTTTACTCAGTCCAGTTGTTCTGTTGGTGGCGTCTGGACATTCTGCCATACGGTGTCCTGGTTTCCCGCATCCAAGGCAGACACTGCTCGCTCTACGACACTCTCTCATGTGTCGAAAGTTGCAAATTGGGCAAGGTTTAATAGCTTGGTAGCTTGTGGTAGGCGAAGGCCCTTTAGATGGTCCACCGAACTGGTTAGGCTTCTTGAAAGTCTAATCGTTATGGGAGGACTGACTATTTATAGCCCTTTTGTTCTTATTTTCCTTCTCCCTACGCTGACATATCTGGAGTTTGAGTCAGATTTTCAAACTCACTCAACTTTTGCAACCTGACCTCAACTGGAAAGTACTGCTTGAGGAATACATCTCGGAAGCGCTGCCATGTGATTGGTCTGACAGCTGTCATGGCTGGAGAGACTGCTTCCCACCACTTACTTGCTTTGCCTTCATGGAAAGACACTATCACATCCACTCTGAGGGCATCGGGTATTTCTAGCAGTCCTATATGTGTTTCCACGCTTTTCAGCCAGTTTTGGCTTAGCTTGGGATCCACGTCCTCTTGGAATGTTGGGCACCTGTTTTTGCGAAGGGACTCGTAATGGATCTTGATCCCACCCTGTGGTGGAGGTGGAGGTTGCTGATTAGCATTGGGGGTCACTAACCCCTGAAGTGTCGTTGCAACAATGGTAACTATAGTCATGAGGTCTGCTGTGGTGGTTCATTGCTGCCTTCTTCATTTTGGTCATTGGTGTTGGCATATCGAGGGTTACGGTTCTGTCTTGGGGGTCTACCGGCCATTTCCTACAATTCATAAGTCGTTCTAAGAATTTGTTGCACAAATTGATAGAATTCATTGAATAATTTGTGCGAAAAATAAATTGACGTCAATGAGTGACCAAAATAACATCTTTTATTGATTTCTCAAATAAACATAAACAACTGAACGGAAATGTACCGGAATGGAAAGTAGCAACAACTGGAATAAAATAAATAGTCCTAACAACTACAATAGGCTAGAACATTCTAGCCTAAAACCTCTCTGACTCCTACTGCCTCCACTGGCACTGGCACTGACACTGACTCTTCGGGTTCTGGCTCTTCCTCCTCATCCACCAGTAATTGCTCCACTTGCTGCTGGAGCTCGTCCTTTTCCTCCGTGAGATGGGCCACCTGGTTCTTCAGGCCAATCATCTTCGCATATGCTTGGTTCAAAAGCTGGCGGCCGTGCTGTACCCGATTCCTGAGGGTATCTTCCTTCTTGATCAGGCGGCAGCTAACGCCTGAGAGGTTAATCATGGCCGCACAAGACTCCCTCAATTTCTGCTCGCGCACAGCACCCTTTTGCTTCTCTCCTGCAACTCAGTGGTGTAGCGCTCTATGTCCTTGTGAAGCCTTTCCTCCCGGTACTGGCTCGCCTCAATGTCATCTCTCAGTGCAATATTGTTGCCCCTTAACTGCTCGCACTGGTGGACTGCCTTGATCAGTCGCTCATGATATTCGTCCTTGGCTGTAGTCAGCTCCTCACATTCTTGTACCTGTCCTGCTAGCTGGGCCCTAAGCTGCTTGATCACACGGCTATGGTAGTTGAGGGCAAGCTTTTTCATGCGGAGAGCAGCTTGAGCTCGAGTGCGGGGTCGAGGGTTAGGAATAGGAGCTGATGGAGCCATTTCCTGAAGTCAAAAGAATGGAAAGGCTCAGAATAAGTTCAATTATATAGAGCAGAAAACAGTAAAATGCAGGAATAGAAATTTATCGAAAATTTTTCCAAAAATGGAAATTTTGGAAAGCACATGTCGAGATGATTCCAGAACAATCGACGAAATCGAATTCGGAGTTTCCTACGAAAAGTTATAGGCTCTACAAAACTTTCGTAAAACGGCAAAAACGACGTTTCAGAGGCCTAAACGAAGGAATTTCGCCATTTAGACCCTTAACTCACGAAAAGTCGTGATTTTCACTCATTGGACCGTTTTGGAGGGAATAACATTGGCCGATTTTTAAAATTCCACCGAAAATTTTTCCGAAAAAATTTCTTCCCAACTGGATTATGAACCTAGCGGCTCTGATACCACTTAAATGTCACGCCCAGGACCGGGGTTATTATACCGGCATTGTTTAACAACCACACGATCGAAAAAACAACCAGACTCGTAGTACAATATAAATCAAAACCAGTTTATTATCATAAATTTTCCAAAAGTACAATGTCTTTACAACTCGATAAAATAGAAACATGTGGAAACATTTACAATAAATAAATGACGAATTGACGAACTAATTAAAATGCTCGATCTCACCAGCCCCAAAACTGGTCTTGTTCTTCTTCCTTGACATGTTCTTCTGATTTATCAAGGGAGGGTAGAGTAAGGGGAGTGAGTGATATGGTCGTCATTCAGTAAGCGGGGGCCGTTCGAGCACAACATAAAAATATTTACACAATTTTCGAAAATAACACATAAACATATCATAATTTTCATTACATATCATCATATTCATATCATAACAGCACTGCGATTTTTTCCCCACATTCTATGGTTTACTGATATCAGTCCCTAATTTTTAATTATCTAAGGGGGCGAGACCATAAAACGGTTTTATACCACCATGAAGGGCCATATGTTGGGATTTCCGCCCATTTTCATTGAATCCTCACAGTTCCAACACGTAAACGTACCAAAATCGCACAAAAAACGTAGAAACAGAATTACGGTTCTCGACCGAATTTTTCGAAAACAAGAAAACACATAACCGAAATTAAGGATTTAAAACAATCCCACTTACGTTTGATATGCTTTGAAAAACGTGACTAGGGAAGAAGACAGAATTCGACTTCGCGCCCGGATCTGGACTTTTGCAGCGCTTCGCTCCTTGACAGAAATAACAACCAAAATTTAGTACCTATTTTGTGGAACTTGATTGTGACAATGGAGTAATGGATAGAACATTAAAGTAAGTGGAAGTTCAAAAAATTATGTTTTATGTGAAAATTATTATTTTTTGTTGTAGATAAAAATCGAGTTGACTCATCTCACAAATATAAAAGTGTAAAACAATCTTACAAGAAACTTATCATTTATTAATAGCAACAACTACCCCCATGCCATTATTATTGAAAATTCCATTATTTCTATATCAAAAATCGAGTTTCATATTTTTTCCATTTAATCCAAATTTCGAAATAATAATAAATATAAAATGTGGTGATGGATAATGAAATTGTCCGAATGTAAAAACGAAAAGAGTAATGATAGCTTCCGGCCTCTCACATGGGTTGGACCACTTTTTTGTTACACAACACAATAAACTTGTACTGAAATAGAAACATTTTCTTTTTAAGTACACCCGTACCATTCGTTTGTTCTTTTCTAAAATAATAATCAAGACAACAACATACAGTTGGTTATACATTAGTTGCACATTATATTTGAAATTACAAAAAATTATCATAAATGTTTTTTAAAAAAATTCAAATAAAAACATGAATAATTTTGTAATTTCAATTCCAATGTGAACCACAATTTACGTATGTAGTTTTCCTAAATTAAGATCAAATGTTATGTCTAACATAGATAAACACGATATTTTTTTTTTCAAAATATCATCGCAACTTCCTTGGGGCACATTGAAAAAGCCTTTTTCTTTTATTGCCCAGCAAAGAACAAGCAATTGCAGTCTTTTCAGTAAAACTTTAGTACCTCTTTTGTTTAAATTGATTGTGACAATGTAGTAATGGTTATAATGTTTTTGCGGAAGGACTCGTAATGGAACTTGATCCCGCCTTGTGGTGGAGGTGGGGGTTGCTGATTAGCATTGGGGGTCACTAACCCCTGAAGTGTCGTTGCAAAAATGGTAGCTATAGTCATGAGGTCTGCACGGTCCAAACTGATGGCTGGTGGTGGTTCATTCCTGCCTTCTTCATTTTGGTTATTGGTGTTGGCATATCGAGGGTTGCGATTCTGTCTTGGGGGTCTACCGGCCATTTCTTACAATTCATAAGTCGTTCTAAGAATTTGTTGCACAAATTGATAGAATTCATTGAATAATTTGTGAGAAAAATAAATTGACGTCAATGAGTAACCAAAATAACAGCTTTTATTGATTTCTCAAATAAACATAAACAACTGAATGAAAATGTACCGGAATGGAAAGTAGCAACAACGAAATAAAAGAAATAGTCCTAACAGCTGCAATAGGCTAGCACATTCTAGCCTAAAACCTCTCTGACTCCTATTGCCTCCACTGGCACTGGCACTAGCTCTTCGGGTTCTGGCTCTTCCTCCTCATCCACCAGTAATTGCTCCACTTGCTACTGGAGCTCGTCTTTTTCCTCCGTGAGATGGGCCACCCGGTTCTTCAGCCCAATCATCTCCGTATCTGCTTGGTTCAGAAGCTGGCGGCCGTGCTGTACCCGATTCCTGAGGGTATCTTCCTTCTTGATCAGGCGACAGCTAACGCCTGAGAGGTTAATCATGGCCGCACAAGACTCCCTCAATTTCTGCTCGCGCACAGCACCCTTTTGCTTCTCCTCCTGCAACTCAGTGGTGTAGCGCTCTATGTCCTTGCGAAGCCTTTCCTCCCGGTACTGGCTCGCCTCAATGTCATCTCTCAGTGCAATGTTGTTGCCCCTCAACTGCTCGCACTGGTGGACTGCCTTGATCAGTCGCTCATGATATTCGTCCTTGGCTGCAGTCAGCTCCTCACATTCTTGTACTTGTCCTGCTAGCTGGGCCCTAAGGTGCTTGATCACACGGCTCTGGTAGTTGAGGGCAAGTTTTTTCATGCGGAGAGCAGCTTGAGCTCGAGTGCGGGTCGAGGGTTAGGCATAGGAGCTGATGGAGACATTTTCTGAAGTCAAAAGAATGGGAAGGCTCAGAATAAGTTCAATTATATAGAGCAGAAAACAGTAAAATGCAAGGAATAGAAATTTATCGAAATTTTTTCCAAAAATGGAAATCTTCGAGATATGCACATGGATGGAAAGCACATGTCAAGATGATTCCAGAACCATTGACGGAATCGAATTCGGAGTTTCCTACGAAAAGTTATAGGCTCTACGAAACTTTCGTAAAACGGCAAAAACGACATTTCGGAGACCTAAACGAAGGAATTTTGCGATTTGGACCCCTAACTCACGACAAAAGTGGTGATTTTCGCTCGTTGGACAGTTTCGGAGGGAATAGCATTGGTCGATTTTTAAACTCCCACCGAAAATTTTTCCGAAAAAATTTCTTCCCAACCAGATTATGAACCTGGCGGCTCTGATACCACTTAAATGTCACGCCCCAGGATCGGGGTTATGATACCGGCATTGTTTAACAACCACACAATCGAAAAACAACCAGCCTGGTAGTACACTATAAACCAAAACCAGTTTATTTTCAGTGAATCCTCACAGTACCAACACGTAAACGTACCAAAATCGCACAAAAAAAACGTAGAAGCAGAATTAAGGTGCTCGACCGAATTTTTCGTAAACAAGAAAACACATAACCGAAATTAAGGATTTAAAACAATCCCACTTACGTGTGATATGCTTTGAAAAACGTGACTAGGGAAGAATACAGAATTCGACTTCGCGCCTGGATCTGGACTTCTGCAGCGCTTCGCTCCTTGACAAAAATAACAACCAAAATTTCGAAATTGTGGGGGAGAGTGGGGAGAGCAAGAATTCAAAATTTGCTGCTGGAATTGGTGTGAATTTCGAGTTATGGGGCCTACTATTTATAGACGCGGGATAAAAATCTTATCATACTTAGATTGTTACACCTTCCATAATTACGGGATAATCTTTCCATCCTATAATCGGTCAGAATATGTGAAGAGAGATCCTCGACTATTATGGTTGTTGCTTCATTGGCTGGAATGGCAACATGAGTAATGAGAGTTTCTTCTTCAGGCTGCAGCTCAGCCAATTCTTCCATGGGTTCAAGGCCTGGTTGGACTTTATCAAAATCAAATTGGGATAATGACTTCACCTCATCATCCACAGATGTTAGTGACATTTATGCCTAATGTTGCATTTGAGATGGAGACTGAGATGCATGATTTGATCCTTCGTTTGGTATTGGAACATCCTCCGGAATGGATTAACATATGGATTGTCGGAGTACCCAAATAGTTGTTCAAAAGATGGAATGTCAACTTTTGGCTGGATGGGAGTTGGATAAGCCTGACTTGTGGGAAATCTTCTATAGAAGGATTCTGAACAACCTAATTATATAAATTTCCGACTAGAGTTTCCTTTGTATGCATCTCAACCTCTAAACTTTGTGAAACTGTGGCTAGAAAGCTTACCTCTTGTCTCGTAGTATCAATATCCGGCTGGCCACCAGTGAGAGTCTCTTCCTCATAAAAAAAAGGTCTGAGAGTCTTCTTCTTCCTCTACAGGCAGCTCATACTCTTGTCTTTTCATCTTCATTGAAATAGATAGGGAATCCATTTTTAACTGCTGAATAATTGTTTAATAATCTAGGGAGTGAAGGTTGTGGGGATTGAAATTCTCACATTTTTGCTTAATGATCTCCCACAAAACAATTTTTTGAATCTCCAATCCTATAAAGTCTCTTTTTTGTAGAGCTTCAGAAACAAGTTCGGTTCTTGCCCGGTCCAAAATTTTATCTTCAAGCTCAGCCACATCAGCGAGCTTTTTATTTTTCTTGAATGTGAGAAATGAACGACGATCTAATGACTAATAGTCGACCCACTTGTCAAATAAGACCAATCTCATCTACATGTTTAATAGTCACGTCAATTGCGACTTGATCATTTGAGACTTTGGAATATACTTCCACTAACTTGGATTTGCCTTACTCCTTTGGGTCAAATTGTGGGCAATTTGGACCGCATACCTATAACTTCCGGCTCAACAATCTTAACTACTTAATAGTCTGGAGATTGGAACAATTGGAATTGGTGCTGGTTGGAGCGGTTCGGATACATGTTTTATCAACTTAATCTTCTTTACCTTAGGTTTTTATACTTTTTTTTATTCTATTCAGTAACTTTCTTTGATTCTCAAAAAACTTCTGTTAGGGAACCTTCTCCCTGCTCTCATCATACTTTAATTCTGAATACATACCGAGTTTTCTTTTAGTATATCTAGCTAATTTCTTGGGAGGTTTGAGTTTTTTCTTTGTGGCGTCTTGTTCTTCCATTTTCTCTTTCTTGATTTCCAACAACTCGATTCCTATTGGAAGATTCTTCTTCTTAAACATATTGACGGAAGTAGAGTTCATCAACTTGATTGGATGGAGCTTTGGAACATCCACTAGAATGACCTTGTGTTGTTCAAGTAGATAGCACAAAAAGAACAACAAATCCATATGGTTGAGGGACTCCCTTTATCATGGCCGTTAAACTAGAGAAAAAATGTCTAACCAGTTGGCCTTTATCCTGATGCGATCGACACAATCACCAAAAATTTATCGAAAACTACCTAGTCAAAAGCTCTTAACTTGGCCAAAATTGATTCGCTCACCAGATCGACGGGTAGATGGAATTCCACCTTCAAATTTTTCTTTAGACAGGTGAAGGAAAGTGGAAAGCCAGAAAATGAAAACTTAATTATCCAATGAGCAACATTATCCTCTAGAAGGGTTGCACATGTGTCAGTCCAATAGTTGGTAGATCAAACTTTTCGACAAACATCTTCTGTGTGATACTCAGATTTGAGCCTTGAAACCGTACACAGAACCATACCGTGCTTGACCTTTGCTAACGAGAAAAAATCCTTGAGAACTGGCTCAGACATCTTCATGCTGCAACCCAAGAACTTCCTTAGTCTGATCGTCTCCAACATTTTGATAATATGCACCATGGATTTGTCCTTCATTGATAGGACATATTAAAAGTCCACGATCAAAGTGTTGATGGAGTAGCTAGTCGTTTCAGATAGTTGTTGAAAACAACTTTAGTTGATATGTTGAAGTGTTAGGAGGCATGGAAAGTAATGAAATTATTTTGCAAGGAAATTTCAAGTATTCGAAAAAGAAAATGAGATATCAATATCTAGAATATATACGGCCTCAAAAAACAGTCTACATGTCTTCATATTAATGTCTTTTTTTTGAAAAAAATTGAAAAGTTTGAAATTGTCTTTTGGTGGGTTGTATTTGTCCTCGTGAAATTTAAAAGACATTTAAAATGCCGATAATAAAAGAGTATGTAATATATATGGAATTTAAATTTAAAATAAATTAAAATATTGGACAATTAAAAAAGATTTATATAAATTAGGAAGGTCAGATAGTCAGTGTACATGGTGAAGTCAAGTTTCCAAAAACTCTAGCTGAAGCAATCAAAGTTGTGTACCAGCTTGATATACTATTTCACCATCTTGAATTTTATTCTTCCTAAATTTATGCAACTAATTTAAATCTAAAAATTCAAAAACATTGCGAAAATATGAAAATTTAGTGTTTGATAATAGCGTAATGAATATTGCCAAAACTTGTTGATCTATTGAAATGTACTCTAGCTGGATGTCCTTATTCATTACACGATCTCAGATACAATGATGTCCAATGTCAATATTTTTAGTCTGAGAATGCAACACATGGTTGTATGTGATGGCAATAACACTGATAATCACAAAATATCGGAGATTCAGAGAAGTTAATGTCATAATGTCCGATTTGTTGTTGAATATAGAGTAATTGAGTACAACAACTACCTGCAGCTAGATATTCAGCTTATGCCGTAGAGGTAGCAACTGAAGTTTGCTTCTCGGTGAACCATGAGACCAGTCTGTCTCCAAATAATTGATACGATCCACTGATGTTTTTCTATCAATTTTACAACCTACATAATCAGAGTCTGGATATCCAATTAGACTAAAGCTAGAGTCTTTGGGATACCAAATACCTAGACAAAGAGTACCCTCTGGATATTTAAGAATGTGATTGTTTAGGATTTCAAGCACGATGTTTGGCCCTCTAGCAGTCAGATATAACAGTGACCCAATCAAACCTCTATACATGTTTATATTGACTTAGATCCCCCATCTTTGTCTAACTTGATTGATGAGATAATAGGAGTGGCAACAACTGCACAACTTCATGCCAAACTTCTTTAGCAATTCTTTAACGTATCTGGCCCAATTGTTGAAAATAACGTTGTCTAGCCGATGAAGAAAGTCAATTATCCCATCTTACTCATTCGAACTTCTCTTGCATCAACTTTTATCACAAAGTTTGGGGTTAATGGAACTGAATATGATGTTATCAACATAGATTTGTACCTATAAATAATGCTCACCTTTAGTGAACTTAATATGGTTTTATCCATAGTTCCAATAATAAGGTTACGATCAAGCAATAACTTAGACAATATATCATATTAAGCTCAATGAGTTTACTTCAAATCATATAATGCTTTATCAAGTTTAAATACATAGTAAGGATTAATATGATTCACAAACCCAGACGATTGTTCAACATACACATCTTCATTTATTAAAACATTAAGAAAAATATATTTGACATCTATTTGATATACTTTGAAGTATTTATAAGTAACAAATGCAAGAAATATTCTTTTGGCCTCAAGTCTTGTTACATGGACAAAAGATTCATCAAAATCTATACATTCTTCATGTATATCCTTGAACAACAAGTCTAGCTTTATTTTTTACAATATATCCGATTTCATCTAGTTTGTTTCTGATCATTCATCTAGTTCTAATGAAATGTTGATGACAAGATCTGAGAATTAAATGTCAAATTTTATTTCTCTTAAACTGATTAAGTTTTTCTGACATAACATCTATCTAACTTTAAGTCTAGTCTGCTACGGTTTCATCTATCTTCTTATGTTCAAGTTATAATATGAATGCAACATCCATATAAACACAAAAACTTCTGCTTCTACTTTAAGTTAAATATAAAAACAAACACTTCTCAACATTTATTTAAATGCCAAAACAATTTTTTATTTTTTGAATAAAAACAATATTAAAAACTAGACTTATTTAAAGTTTTTTAAATTACTGTATACAAACTTGTATTATCAAGATTTGGACTATTTCGGGCTCAAAAGCGATGAACAAACACTGCAAGTAAATAAAAAAAACAAAACTTTAATAAAACATGGTTACTAATTATTATCGATGAATAAAAAAGAGAGAAGAATCTCATCTCATATTGTTCAATAGAAATACTACAAGTGCATTATTTGAGAGACTTGAATTTTGAATTTCAAATTCGTAACGCCATCAGGA
Source organism: Primulina tabacum (assembly GCF_025594145.1). Classification (NCBI taxonomy): domain Eukaryota; kingdom Viridiplantae; phylum Streptophyta; class Magnoliopsida; order Lamiales; family Gesneriaceae; genus Primulina; species Primulina tabacum. The sequence continues at coordinate 44,916,154 of NC_134550.1, read as the reverse complement.
TTCAAACTTGGCCAAACGAATCTGTTCCAAATGGGAAAAAAAAACTATACAATCAAGAAACGTTATAAATAAAATAAAATAAATTAAATATGACATAGAAACTCCCATAAAAGCTTTAATTAATGATTAGTTACTTCAATATAATAAATCATGGATTAAATGATAAACAACAATTAGTATGTCGCAGTCAATAAATAATCCTGAATCTTTTATTAACACGTAATACATAATATTCACGTGTAATCTACGTATCCGTTTCACAAAATACAACCCGTGAGACCGTCTCACACAAGTTTTTTCAAATATAAATTAGCTGACAGAGCATTTATGCCACGTGGCGTGAATCCCACGCTGACATGGCAATGAAAGGTTTAAGGGCATCCGCATCCGTCCACATTAATCTGTGTTATTAACTTTCCATCTCCTCAAAAATTATGGGGTCCACGAGCCACATATTCATTACATTAACACTTTCCCATTATTAACACACACTCACATTCATTTAATATCAACTTTCATTATTTATGGGTCCCACTGTCCACTTACTCATTTTTTTTAAATTTTAATTAATTCAATATCTTTCTAATTTTGTTAAAATTTTACAACAAATATTATTAAAAATAAATAGTATTGTTATTTTAAAAATAACTTAATTTCAATATTCATGCCGTAATTAGCAACGGTTTGTGAAAAACCGTCGCAAGTAGCGACGAGTTTTGAGAAACCGTCGTAAGTAGCGACGTTTTTCAATTTGCGACGGTTTACGAAAAACCGTCGCTATTTGCGAAATAATGCCGTTCATTCTGATGAATTTCTTGGCTGACATGGCAGCCAAGATTAATAATTCATGCATCTACATTGGTGCATGAATATTAATGGGTGTTAATAATCACTCATTAATGCATCAATGTGGGTGCCTAAGGGAAATATAGAGCGTATATAAATAAATAAATAAATATATATATATAATATTTTTTTTCCATGAGAGAGAGAGATGTGAAGACTATATAGAACGAGAAACGAGGAAGAAGGAAGCCATCCGAAAACAAGAGAGAGAAAGCCTCCCCCTGTATTCCACGCTGACGCCCAATTTCTAGGGCAAAATCCGAGGAAGTTGACCAGTCAAGATCATCTGATCAAGGGGATTACTATATCGATTGACTCTCGCTTTCTTTCTTTTGATATTCCGCCCGGATTAGATGAATTCACGCTGATAGGAAATATTTTTCGTTTACAGATCTTTCTGCTACCGATCCCTGATTTTACTCCGACAGATTACATTTGATCTTGGTCTTTTCATTTTTCTGTATTTATTTTTTTTCCTTGTAAATACAGTTCGGGGAATGAGCTGGAGATCCGTCTAGAAACAATTCTGGAGGGTCTGGATTTGGATTCTGGATCTGATCTCCGGGGTTTGGGAAAGGCGTTGTTTTGTTCGTCGGATGAGAGAGCGTTTGCGTTTTATGTACTTTCTGCCATTTGTTTATTGCGATACTTAGTTGATTATATATATATATATATGTTCGGGAAATCCAGTGGGGGGAAAACGATGAAATGGGCATCATTACTCAAAGACTTGAAAGATAAAGTCGGTCTTTCCCAGGCTCCTTCGTCAACTTCTTCATCTCCATCATCTTCGCCGTTCAAAGATAGCAGCAGCAATGTCAACAATATCCTGCCGTCCGGCCAACACATTTCGTATTCGCCCTCAAGGTATTATCTTTCTACTCGAATTTTCAAATTTATCTTTTTGAAACGTCTTTACGGCCAGGGAAGATAATTTAATTGGCCAACTACTTGATGAACCGGGACTTGGTGAAATCATTCGATGCTGAAAAAACTCCCCTACCGTTGTCGGTGGTTAGATAATTGTAGGCTATGATTAACGAGTTTACTTCATCTGGTGAGATTTCTTTAATGTGCAGTTTGGAGTGTAGGCTCTAGTTATGTTACTGGAATGAGTGAGAGTGCGGCGAGTATAATAATACTAAAATCAAGAATACTTGTGGAAATGAGTGAGAGTGCGGCGAGTATAATACTAAAAACGAGTATACTTGTGATCAGCATAGGTCAATTGCTGCTTCATTCGTCAAGGTTTGATTAAGCAGATTAATCTCAAACCTATTTTTCTTTACTCACTTCAACAGAAAAAGTGTCTTACGGATGTTAAAAGGGGTACAAAGTGGCATGTTCTTTGAATACTCGATTTTCCGGCAAATTGGGCGTCCAAGTAAACAGATTTAACTGCAGATTCTTTGGTGTGTTATATTCTACCGTATGGGTTTGATGAAGTGCCAGTTGGCCATCTCCTATGCATCTCCTAATCAACTTTATCCAAACGAGAATCTTATAGAATATCGATAAGACAAGAAAACCTCGTTTTAAGTTTATGCATTTGTTAACCTAATTAAAAGAAGTGAAAAGTGGCCTTTACTCCTTGTATTCGGTATAGTCAATTGGAATTCCTGGAAAAAATGTTTCACTAATTTCTTTTGTCGAGTTCAATACAAATACACGATAGTGAAATTTGAAACTTGATGCAAAGTTTCTGAGAAGATTATGGATCATTGTCTTTGATGACAATATTTGCGACCCGGACTGTGGGTTTCTTTTGACATGTTCAAGACAAATACCTTGTAGAGAAAATCGAAACAAGATAAAAGATTTCTAGAAGATTATGGATCTTTGTCTTTGAAGATAATCATCGCCAGAGTTTTTTTTCCCTGCTTTGGGAATTGTACTTATGATACTATTGATGCTTCAAGTCACTGTTTCGTGTAACAATATACTTGTTTTGGCTTTTTTGAAACCAATTTGCAATCTGTGATTTTCTGTTATTTTGAATTTATTCATAGCAGTGACAAACATGAAGTGGAATTGCAATTCAAGAGCTATTGGGAAGAGTTTCGGTCATCTAGTTCTGAAAAGGTACTGCAAAATGCGTTGTAAAATTGCACTATTATCCTTATCGCTTTTAGTAATGAGTTCCTCCTTATGAAACTGCTATAACCAATATAATACAAGTTTTTTTCATGTCTGCAGGAAAAAGAAAAGGCCTTGAATTGGACTGTAGAAATGTTCTGTAGATTAGTGAAGAAGCACACAAATGTTGCTCAGTTGATTACCATGTAAGATGAATCTCATTTTTCCTTTTATAAGTAGAAAATAAATGGGTTTAACCAGATTGTGTGTCCAGGCTTGTGCAACTTGCTAAATTTAGTTGTCACCAATTTGCATAATGACTAAATGCTCTGACAATGTTTTTTTTCAATTTTTAGTGTATTAAATATCCTATCCTTTCCAGGGTTTTGTTATCATCAGTGACCTACAGTGGGAACTGTTAAATTATTGCGTCGGTTGGATATCTCAGCAAATTTGTCTATTTTGGGAGTGGTGTGTTTTTATTACCTCTTTCTTGCAAATTGGTGTGTAATTCATGCAATCTTGGAGTGGTTGGATATCTCAGATAATTTTAAATTACCGTGTCGGTTGGATACTCAGCAAATTTGTCTGTTGCAATTTCGGGACTGGTGTTTTTATACGTTTTGTTTCATGAAACATTATGAGATCGAGACAGATATTTACTCAAATTGTCATTAGAACTTTTAATCATTTGCTATTTGATTCTGGTTGCAATAATATTTTTTCTGATATCTGAACCAACTACCAACTATTTCAGGTTAGTAGAGACACATATTTTTTCTTTTGTTGTGGGGAGGGCATTTGTAACAGATATTGAAAAGCTGAAGCTCAGCAGTAAAGCAAGAGCATTGGAAGTTGATAAACTTTTATTATATTTCTCGGAAACCACAAAGGTTATTGCAAAAATTTTATGTGAAAAATCAGTGTATTTCCTCAACCTATATATATATATATATCATACAGTTGTATTTTGACGGCAACTTACATCCTAGGTTTCTGCAGGATGGTATCAGACCAGGTGCAAATCTATTACGTGCTGTTGAAGCCCTGGTATCTGGGGTATGCACATTATCAGCTGACAATATGCAAATTAAACTTTTCGGATTTTCTCATATTCAAGTCGGAGTTATCACAATAACCAACATTTGATTATTTTGTATGTTCTAGTTTGGGTTCTTTATAAGACTGAAACTCAGGCAGCAAACTGTATAATTTGGCGGCACCTTGTGCAACCTTGCCATTTCATTCACCTCCTTTCCAATGAAGATTTTGGAATAAATTTTTTTACTCTTTACGGTAGAATCTATCTAGGTGAAAAACCAAATGTAGTAATTTTAATCCTTATGAAAGTACAAGTTATTCTTAACCCTTTCAGGTTTTTGTTATTAGTTAGGGACCTATTTGATGTTGTAGGAATCCTATATTTCAATCGGCTGCGGTCAAGCCAGTTATTGTGCCACTAACATCCAACGTTCTCGGTTATCATGAAAATGAAGTTTCGAAGCATGTGTTGGATCCTATCATATATAATTGTTTTTTGCGATTTGTAATAGAACAACGCAACCTGTTGATATTTTTTTTTGCTTATAAACTAACACTATGGTGGTGAATGTCCATTTTTTCATTGTTTTGGTGTCTTTCCGTTTGTATTTCTTTTTATCATTTTGGTAACTGATGCAAGATGGTAATTTTTCTACAGCCAATTGATAAACAATCGTTCCTTGATTCTGGGATTTTAAGCTGTCTCATTCATGTCTTATATGCTCTCCTTTCTCCTGATGGGGATGGTCAGAGGCAGAAACTGAATAATAATGACGAGTTGCTATTCACAGAGGAAATTCATGATGCTGAAAACAGACCAGTCCGCCGTCTTGAGGTGCCTTATTTTTTTTATAAAGATGTTATCACCTATCTAAAATGATAATTATATTTCTTTTATTTTTTTGTAGTATGTCCTATGAATTCTTCAGTTAATTTACCTAGTTTTTCTTTTCCTGTTAATTCATCAAGTATGTTTACTTAATTGCCGGTTAACTTATCAAAGCGACAGTTATCTTTTAATTAGGTTGATTTTCTCTGCAAATCCTCTTTGTTTTGATAAATTTTTTGTTCGTCTGGCAAAGTGATTTGTGTGAAAACTGAATTGCTACTGCACGTCTAGAAGCACCTGGTTCCCTAGTTTACTTTTTCTTTGTATATATTACCGTGCCACTGCAGAAGTGATAACTGTCTGTGTTGTAACATCGTCTTAACTCTTAAACAATCAAATAGTCAATTTTTTCCTCGCTAAATTTAAAATATGCACTTCCTTTGGTAGATACTCTATGATATTTTTCTGTAATTAAAATTTATTGACCTGAAGCTGAATTAGTATTATATGTGAACTCGGTTTAAAGCATGTTTTTGCTGCCCCACTCATGTCATGTATGCTCAACAAGTAGATCATATGGAAAGTGATCTGAGCAATTTGTAAGGGAAGTGTTGCTACCTTCTGTTTCGGTAAATTGCTTTTACCAATTTGAGGCAGGTATTAAACCTTGGGTGGAATATGGTGTATGATAACTGATATCATCAGTATTTTTGTTCAGGATGTATCCCTTATATTTTCTATCTTTCTATTTTCTGACACGGGGCAGTGGTCTCTACTTCTTGTTTTGCTCTTAGTTGAATGCATTATGATGAGGATGTATTTATCATCATTCTTTCACTTCTATTCTCCTGGAAACATTAATGTATCCCGAGTCATAAGTTTGTGTATCAGCGTTAGGTGCATATGTGCCAGAAGGGGTCCAAAGCATGCATAGCACGTTTTAATTTATTCTACTGGTTGATGCGTGGTAATACAAAGTAGGAGGAATGAATGGTTGCTTACTTGAAAAGTGTATGATGTAGTTTTTGTATCATTTGATGTAGCTACCATGACCATTATGAAGGATAGTATTTCATTGGTTTTCTAAATATTGGTAATGTGATCTGCTGATGCTCTTGATATGCAATTGCTATGATTTTTTACCACCGTTTGAATTTGATCAGGTTGAGGGAAGTGTTGTACATATCATGAAAGCACTGGCTAGCCATCCATCAGCTCCTCAAAGTCTGATAGAGGATAATTCACTTCAATTATTGTGTCAAATGGTTGCCAATGGTTCCTTAGTTGTGTTTTCTCAATTCAAGCATGGTCTTGTTCCATTACATGCCATTCAGCTTCACAGACATGCTATGCAGGTATTATAAAATATTTTTCCAGCTATGTAAGTAGCTATATTTCTGTACTCGAGATTCGAGGCATGGGCTCATTATTTTACATTCCATAATCGACGATCTAATTTTTCTTTGTATTGTTGACATCCAGATTCTTGGTCTTCTTTTGGCTAATGACAATGGCAGCACATCCAAGTATATACGAAAGCATCATCTGGTATGTGCACATGCACTTGCATATATGTCTACATTAGTATATTTCTATTGTTTCCGCTGATTAGATGATATTTTTCCACATTTACAGCTTTTTGACACCTCTAAGAATATCTCATTTATATCGCATCCTTATGGTGGTTGGACCTTGTAGAGATTTAATTTTGAGAATCATGTTCACTCCTAGTTTCTATGATTGATATTAGATGGGAAAAGCAACAACTTTAAATTCAAATGATTATGTGAATGCACATTCATGAACAAGTCTTAATGGTTATTTTTTTTCCTAACTTATTTCTAGTGCTTTTAGTTCTTTATTTTCGACACTTCTTATTTTTCTCTGTGCAGATAAAAGTGCTTTTAATGGCGGTTAAGGATTTTAATCCTGAATGTGGGGATCCTGCCTACACTATGGGCATCGTGGATTTGCTTCTTGAATGTGTTGAATTGTCATATAGACCTGGTGTGTCGTAGTTTCTGCGATGTATAATTTTATTATAATAAACTTGTGTATGTGATGGATTGAGCTAGTTAGTTATCATACCTTATTAGGCTACTACTTTTTATTTAAGAGACACTGATTGTATGCATTCTTTGCCTGTAGAGGCTGGTGTTATAAGACTCAGGGAGGATATTCATAATGCTCATGGCTATCAATTCTTGGTCCAATTTGCTTTGACACTGTCAAAGAACCAAGCTGGTCAGACTTCTTGTTCCAAATATCTTTCTGAAGATGATCATGTTTTGGATGGTTCACAAGCAGTTGGCAGGCTGGAGATGAAGAAACCAGAAGAAAAGGAAGAAAACGATTCATCACACAGTCTCTCCCCCACACTTTGTAGGCTTCTTGATGTCATTGTTAATTTGGCCCAAACAGGCCCCTCAGGTTCTCCTGATTCGGTTGGTGTAAAAGCTTCAAAAAATTCTCACACAAAGCCTAATGGACATGGCAGAAGTCGTACATCATCCTCTGACCGAATAGCTGAGGAAGTTTGGGAGAAGGATAACGACAAAGTCAAAGATTTAGAAGCTATTCAAATGTTGCAGGACATTTTAATCAAAGCAGAAAGTAGAGAATTACAGGCGGAAGTATTAAATAGAATGTTTAAAATTTTTTCCAGTCATCTTGAAAACTATAAGTTGTGCCAACAGTTGAGAACTGTGCCTCTCTTGATTCTCAATATGGCTGGTTTTCCTTCATCTCTGCAAGAGATAATCTTGAAAATCCTTGAATATGCAGTAACTGTTGTGAATATTATTCCTGAGCAAGAGTTGCTTTCACTTTGCTGCTTGCTGCAGCAACCAATTTCTTCTGAATTAAAGAACACGATTCTGTCTTTTTTCGTAAAACTTTTATCATTTGACCAACAATACAAGAAAATACTAAGAGAAGTTGGTGTACTGGAGGTTCTGTTAGATGATCTGAAGCAGCACAGATTTCTACTTGGCCCCGAGGAGCTCACTGGTGACCATGATCATTTGGAGAGAAAGAGTAATTCTAGCAGCTTCAAGAAGCACTTGGATAGCAAAGATACAATTCTTTCTTCTCCAAAACTCTTGGAATCTGGTTCCGGGAAATTCCCACTGTTCGAAATAGAGGCCACTATAGCAGTTGCTTGGGATTGTTTGGTATACTTATTGAAGAAAGCAGAACCCAATCAAGCATCATTTCGCTCTGCTAATGGCGTAACTATCACGCTGCCTTTTTTGGCATCTGATATACATCGTCCTGGTGTTCTGCGGTTGTTGTCATGCTTGGTTATTGAGGATGTCAAACAGGTAAACGTGCTTTTTTCTATAAAACCTTACTGTTCTCTTTGAGTTCAATTTAGGTTTACATGAAAGTGTATTGGTTGTAGTCTCAAATGTTTGCCCTCTTTCCCCTTGTTAAGTTTTATGTTTTGATTTGTAATTTGGTGGGATAATATCTAGGCATGTACTTGGTTGTGACACATTAAGATCAGGAATGGCTTGGTTGTGTTGGGATTACACATGAAGAACATTCTTAGGTTCTTTTATCTGTTGTAGGTCATAATTTTACCCGAGTTTTCAAGGAAAACTTTGAACTTAGTCAGTAATGTCTAAATGCATCACTTATGAAGTTAGTTAAGTTAGAGGCATTACTTATCAGTGCCTCTGTTTTAATCAGGCTCATCCAGAAGAATTGGGGGCAATTGTTGAAGTTCTTAAAAGCGGGATGGTTACAAGCGCTCTGGGATCCCAATATTCCCTTCATATTGATGCAAAATGTGATACTTTTGGAGCCTTGTGGCGCATATTAGGGGCTAATGTTTCGGCACAGAGGGTTTTTGGTGAATCAACTGGGTTTTCTCTTTTATTGACCACCCTTCATTCTTTTCAAAATGACCAAGAACAAAACAATCAAACTTCTACAAATGTTTTAATTAAGCTGTTCACGTACATGCTGCGGGTTATGACAGCTGGTGTTAGTGAAAATGCTATTAATCGATCAAAGTTGCACTGTAATTCTGTCATCACATAGCTTTTATGATCTTCTTTCCGAGTCTGGTATAATTTGCGTTGAATGTGAACACCAAGTCATACAATTGTTGCTGGAGCTTGCTCTAGAGGTAGTGCTTCCACCATTTCCTGTGTCCGAAGCTGCAACAATGTCCGGTAACATTGAAAATGAGTCATCAAGTTTTCTTTTCATCACACCATCGGGACCTTTCGCTCCTGATAAGGAACGTGTGTATAATGCTGCTGCTGTCAGAGTACTCCTACGTGCTTTACTGCTCTTTACTCCAAAAGTGCAATTAGAATTGTTAAATCTCATTGAAAAACTTGCTCGTGGAAGTTCTTTCAATTGGGAAAATCTCAGTTCTGTAGGTGCGTACTTGTTTAATTATGGCTGGTACGTAATTTTTGTAACTTTAAATGCATCCTCAGTATTTTTCACTTCAATGTTGCTAGGTTGTGTGGAACTTCTATTGGAGAAAGTACAACCTTTCATGTCTAGCTCTCTACCTTTGGTTTCTCATGCGCTGAAGATAGTGGAAGTTCTTGGTGCCTACAGGTAACAGCATTTGATTGGAGAGTCCCATGAAATTCTTTTGCATTACTTTGTATAACAACTAACTCTGTTGATCCGAGACATCCAATTCTTTATTGACAGGCTATCAGTATCAGAACTTAGAACTTTACTTAGGTATATTTTGCAAATGAGGCTGGCGGGTCCCGGCTCTTCTCTTGTTTCAATGATGGAAAGATTGATTCTTTCTCAGGGTATGGGCTCAGAAGATGTTTCTCTTGCCCCCATTGTAGAGTTTAACATGAGCAAGATCGGACATGCTTCCATTCAAGTACCATTAGGGGAAAGGTCATGGCCCCCTGCTGCTGGTTATTCTTTTGTTTGTTGGTTCCAGTACAGAAATCTGTTAAAATCACAGGCCAGGGAGACTGAAGCACCCAAATATGGATATTCTAAAAGGCATAGCATGGCTAATGGGCAACAACTTGGATCTCAGACTCTACGAATTTTTTCTGTTGGTGCTGTAGATAATGGAAGCACATTTTACGCCGAACTTCTTTTGCAGGATGATGGGGTTCTTACCCTTTCAACCAGTAACTCCTCCTACTTGACTTGTACTGGGTTAGAAATGGAGGAAGGCCGGTGGCATCACCTAGCAGTTGTGCACAGCAAACCAAATGCCTTGGCTGGATTATTTCAAGCAAGTATCGCTTATGTGTATCTCAATGGTAAGCTACGACACACTGGGAAACTTGGATACTCTCTGTCTCCTGCTGGAAAGTCTCTGCAGGTAACAATTGGGACACCGAGTTCTTATGCAAGGATAAGTGATATGTCATGGAGTCTCAGGTCATGCTATCTTTTTGAGGAGGTGCTATTGCCAGGTTCTATATGTTTTATGTACATTCTTGGGAGAGGATATAGGGGCCTTTTTCAAGACACCAATCTTCTACAATTTGTTCCAAATCAGGCATGTGGTGGGGGCAGTATGGCCATCTTAGATTCTTTAGACACCGATCTGCCTTTGACCTCTAATATGCAGAAGTATGAGAGTGCTGGCAAGCAAGGTGTCTCTAAGGTGAATCATAGTGGATTTGTCTGGGATTCTGAAAAGTTACGAAGTCTCTCACTGCAATTATGGGGTAAAAAACTGATATTTGCATTTGATGGAACAAGCACAGAAATATTCCGAGCATCTGGAACTTTATCCATGCTCAATCTAGTCGATCCACTTTCAGCTGCTGCTTCTCCTATTGGGGGTGAGTGAATTAATTATCTTCATTTCTATTGTATAAGTGTTGTTGTTTAATAATCAGTATTATTCGATTGCTTGGCTTTATAATTTATAGATGTAATAACTCTTAGATCATATATATGGATTTCCCCAGGCATACCACGTTTCGGTAGACTTTTTGGAGATATCCATGTTTGCAAGCAATGTATCATCGGCGACTCAATCCGTCCAATTGGCGGCATGGCTGTAGTCCTTGCACTGGTTGAAGCATCTGAATCAAGGGACATGCTTCACATGTCGTTGACATTACTTGCATGTGCGCTTCATCAGAATCCACAGAATGTGAGAGACATGCAGAAGTACAGAGGATACCACTTGCTATCTCTATTTCTTCATCGCAGAATGTCATTGTTTGACATGAAAGCACTTGAGATCTTTTTTAAAATTGCTGCCTGCGAGGCTTCTTTCTCCGAACCTAGAAAACTTGGAATTGTGCCAAGCTCTCTGTCACCTGTTGCCACAATTAGTGAATCAAGCTTTGAAGATCTTAGTTTGTCCAAGTTCCGTGATGAGTTTTCATCTGTTGGTTCTCACGGAGAAATGGATGATTTTTCTGCACCAAAAGATTCATACAGTCATGTTTCAGAGCTGGAAAATTCAGACATACCAACCGAGACTTCTAATTGCATTGTTCTGTCAAATGCTGATATGGTTGAGCACGTCTTATTGGATTGGACCCTTTGGGTTACAGCTCCAGTCCCAGTTCAAATTTCTTTACTCGGTTTTCTTGAGCATCTTGTCTCAATGCATTGGTATCGCAATCATAACCTTACAATACTTCGTAGGATTAACCTTGTTCAACACTTGCTTGTAACCATGCAGAGAGGTGATGTTGAAGTGGCAGTATTAGAAAAATTAGTTGTGTTGCTCGGTGTAATTTTGGAGGATGGATTTTTACCTTCTGAATTGGAACTTGTGGTAAGGTTTGTGATTATGACATTTGATCCACCTGAGCTATTGTCGCATAATCATATTTCTCGAGAATCAATGGGGAAGCATGTAATTGTGAGAAATATGTTGCTAGAGATGCTAATTGATCTCCAGGTGACCATTCAATCAGAAGAGTTACTTGAGCAGTGGCATAAAATTGTTTCATCTAAATTAATTACATATTTTCTGGACGAAGCAGTTCATCCGACGAGTATGAGATGGATCATGACTCTTCTAGGTGTATGCCTTGCATCTTCTTCTACATTTGCACTTAAATTCCGCTCAAGTGGAGGGTATCAAGGTTTAACGAGGGTGCTTCCTAGTTTCTATGATTCTCCTGATATCTATTACATTCAGTTTTGTCTAATATTTGGAAAGCCTGTATATCCAAGATTACCAGAAGTTCGCATGCTCGATTTTCACGCTCTCATGCCAAGTGACAGTAGCTATGGAGAGTTAAAATTTGTTGAACTTCTGGAAACCATTATTGCTATGGCAAAATCAACATTTGACCGGTTGGTTATGCAGTCAATGCTTGCACATCAAACTGGCAATCTTTCTCAGGCTGGTGCTAGGCTTGTGGCAGAGCTTGTAGATGGACATGTTGACGTAGCTGGAGAGCTCCAAGGCGAAGCTTTGATGCACAAAACTTATGCCGCTCGTTTGATGGGTGGAGAGGCATCAGCACCCGCTGCGGCTACTTCAGTTCTGAGATTTATGGTTGATCTTGCCAAAATGTGTCCTCCATTTTCAGCTGTCTGTAGACGAGCTGAATTTCTTGAGGGTTGCGTTGACCTCTATTTTTCATGTGTCAGGTTTGGTACATGTGTTATTTTTAGCCTTTAAGTGTTTATATTTCTCTTTGATTTTTTTATCTTACTTCCAATTTTTGATACTCGCTGTCTATGAAAGTGGGATGTTTCGTTTGTCTAATTTAAATGTTACTGTCTGATATTCAGGGCTGCCCAAGCTGTGAGGATTGCCAAAGAACTCACGGCGAAAACTGAAGACAAGAATTTGAATGACTCTGATGATACTAGTAGCTCCCAGAATACATTTTCTAGCTTGCCTCAAGAAAATGAGCAGTCAGCCAAGACCTCTATTAGCATAGGGAGCTTTCCGCAGGCGCATGTTAGCGCTAGTTCTGAAGATACACCTATCATCCAAAATAAAGTGGTAACTGAGAAACTTGAGGTTGATGATACTGGAACCCATCAGGAATTGGACAAATTGGAGAAACTGATGAAAGAGGATGTCGATGCTTTGGGAAATGTTGACGTCGAAACGATTGACCAGGTGTCCAACGACACTTCTGGGAGTAATGAGTTTAATTTTCGTGATATGAGAAGCACATCAGATAATGTTCATCAGAACGATTCACATAGTTCTGCGTCTTTCCCTATTCCTGAGTCTCCTATTTTGTCCGAGAGATCAAATTCCAGGATCCCACTCAGTCCTTTGTCATCTCCAGTTTTTGCATTGACATCTTGGTTGGGTGGTGGCAGCCGCAATGATTCAAAATTCAAGTCAACTTCTACTCCATCTATGGAGTCCTTTATGTCTGTGAATGAAATGGATTCTTCTTCAGACTTGACATCTAATACTCAGTCTCAAAATGCCTCACACACATTGTTCTCGATAAGTTCAAAGCTACTTCTTGAAGTGGATGATTCTGGCTATGGAGGCGGCCCATGTTCTGCTGGTGCTACTGCGGTTTTAGACTTTATGGCTGAAGTTCTTTCTGATTTTTTGACTGAGCAGATGAAAGCCGCATCAGTAATAGAGACTATTTTGGAAAGTGTATCTCTGTATGCTGATTCTGATTCTGTATTAGTTTTTCAGGGATTATGCCTCACTAGATTGATGAATTTTCTTGAAAGGCGTCTCTTACGTGACGATGAGGAAAATGAGAAGAAGTTGGATAAGAGCCGTTGGTCCCTTAACTTAGACTCACTTTCCTGGATGATAGTGGATCGTGTATACATGGGAGCTTTTTCTCGGCCTGCTGGCGTATTGAAGACTCTTGAATTTTTGTTGTCAATGCTGCAGTTGGCAAATAAGGATGGTCGAATTGAAGAAGCAATTCCTGCCGGTAAAGGTCTCCTTTCTATCGGGAGAGGAAATAGACAACTTGATACTTACATACAGGCACTCTTCAAGAATGTGAATCGTATGATACTGTTTTGTTTCCTACCATCTTTCTTGGTTACCATTGGGGAGAATGATCTTTTTTCACGGTTGGGTTTGCAGAATGAACAGAAGAAAAGATCTTTATTTTACCCTTCACTGGAAGATGGGGGGATTGATATTTTCACAGTTTTACAGTTGCTGATCGCCCATAGAAGAATAGTATTTTGTCCCAGTAATCTTGATACTGATCTGAATTGCTGCCTTTGTATAAATTTGATATCTCTTCTTTATGATCATAGACAAAATGCGAAGAATGCAGCGGTTGATATTCTCAAGTATCTACTGGTTCATCGTAGAGTTGCCCTTGAAGAGTTTTTGGTCTCTAAACCAAATCAAGGGCCATCTTTGGATGTTCTGCATGGTGGATTTGATAAACTTTTGACTGAAAAATTATCTGCATTTTTTGATTGGCTCAAGAGTTCTGAGTCCACTGTCAATAAAGTGTTGGAACATTGTGCTATCATTATGTGGGTGCAGTACATTGCAGGGTCTGCAAAGTTTCCTGGAGTGAGGATAAAGGGCATGGACAGTCGGCGTAAGAGAGAAATGGGAAGAAAAATAAAGGACATCTCAAAATTAGAACAAAAACATTGGGAGCAGGTGACTGAAAGGAGAATTGCGCTTGAATTGGTACGCGATGCTATGGCTACTGAATTACGAGTTATCCGCCAGGATAAGTATGGATGGGTCCTTCATGCTGAAAGTGAGTGGCAAAGTAATCTCCAACAGCTTGTACACGAGCGGGGAATATTTCCGTATAGTAAGTCATCCATGGAGGGAGAGGAGCTTGAATGGCAGCTGTGTCCCATTGAAGGTCCTTACAGAATGCGCAAAAAACTTCATCGTAGTAAATTAAAGATAAATACTATCCAGAACGTGCTTAATGGACAGTTTGATTTAGGGGAAGGAGAACTGTCAAAGGAGAAAACTGATGATGAACACCATGGCTCTGATACCGAATCAGATTCCTTCTTTAACCTTCTAGCTGATAAGTCAAAGGATGAATCTTTTGATTCTGAATTGTATGATGAACCAACTCTCAAAGAATCAGATGATGTACGGGATATAGCTTTTACTGGGATTGGATGGAATGATGACCGAGAAAGCAGTATAAATGAAGGAAGTCTTTATTCGGCTCTTGAATTAGGTGTGCAGTCCAGTGCTGTATCCACACAAAAAGCAGAAAGTGTTCGAGGGAAGTCTGATTTAGGATCTTCTTCAGTGAGAATTGATGATGCGAGAGTGTCAGATGACAAATCTAGCAAAGATCTAAATGATAATGGTGAATACTTGATCAGACCTTATTTGGAACCTCTTGAAAGGATCAAGTACAAGTACAATTGTGAGCGAGTTGTCGGCCTTGATAAACATGATGGTATATTTTTGATTGGAGAACTATCTCTTTATGTCATTGAGAATTTTTATATTGATGAATCTGGGTGCATATGTGAGAAAGAGAGTGAAGATGATATATCTGTC
This sequence comes from Primulina tabacum, assembly GCF_025594145.1. Taxonomy (NCBI): domain Eukaryota; kingdom Viridiplantae; phylum Streptophyta; class Magnoliopsida; order Lamiales; family Gesneriaceae; genus Primulina; species Primulina tabacum. Next base: position 44,900,933 of record NC_134550.1, on the reverse strand, counting down.
ATTGATCAGGCTTTGGGTGTAAAGAAAGATTTGTCTTGTAGTATGGATTCCCATTCCAAGTCGACTTCATCGTGGGATGCTACAGTAAAGGCATTTACTGGGGGTAGAGCATGGGCTTACAATGGCGGTGCCTGGGGAAAAGAAAAAGTATGCACCAGTGGTAATGTCCCTCATCATTGGCGTATGTGGAAGCTTGACAGTGTCCATGAGCTTTTGAAGCGTGACTATCAGCTTCGACCAGTTGCTATTGAGATTTTCAGCATGGATGGTTGCAACGATTTACTGGTTTTTCACAAGAAAGAGAGAGAAGAAGTTTTTAGAAACTTGGTGGCCATGAATCTACCCAGAAACAGCATGTAAGATACATAAGCACTGTCTAGTTGGAATCTATCTTTTTTCTTCTCAAATTGTGTTTGTGCTATTGTTTTTGCTGTGAATTCTTTTCAAATTTTCCATATCACAGCATTTATGTGTCGAATCATTATTTTCATAGTTAATTCCCAATTTTAGTCAGTGACCCTTATTATATAAAAAAATGGGACATCAACCAACTGTGCCTAAGATTATCTTGGCTCAATTAGATTGTTCCTTTTATCTTACTGCTACTCTACATGTTATTTGGGTTTCATCAGAGCTAATTTAAAAATCCGTGCATCCTAATATTGACTACTTTTGTAGTTGTTTCTCACCTAAGATTAAACTGGCTAGTTTCTCAGTGATCTACTGATGAAAATTCTGATTGTTTTTATTTGAGGAGTTAAACTGACTTCGTTACCTTTAATATAGCATTCCTTGGTTTGCGATGGTACAATCAGATAAAACAATTAACATATTATGGTGCCGAAATGTAACAGTTATGAACGTGAAAACTGTATTTGCTTCTTAGTCTACATGTTTTTGATTTCAGCTACTTCTAGGTTAGTTTTATTTGTATGAATAATGGTGGACTTCTTTGCCAAACTTAGCGGCTTTAAGAGTTATCAGCACATATTAAACTTAGCGGCTTTAGGAGTTATCAGCACATATTCTGGGTCACACAATATTAAGTTCCTATTCCGCATTTTTTAGTTCACAAGAAAACTTCTCTTTTCTGAAGTATTTGTTACCTCCCTATATTTTGGTTAAGTTACAAGATGTAGTCCTAGAAATACATGAAACATTCATCTTTGTTTGAGGGGGTAATACTGGAGCAGCATCTGTTGATGTTAATATCATTTTAGAGAATGTATGGATTAGAGTTCTCATGACTTCAAAGTATCATAAAAAACAGGCTTCTTTGTTTTAATAGAATATCCTTATGTTTCTGATGTGACCACATCATGCTTCTTCATCTTCAGCACCAATCTACGGTCTTTGCCTTTTAGGCTTCCTGTTCTCTTGAAACCACATTTTGAGTTCATATTTTGTTTGTGTGACAGTTTGGATGCAACAATATCTGGCTCAACAAAACAGGAAAACAATGAAGGCAGCCGTTTGTTTAAGGTTATGGCAAAATCCTTTTCCAAGAGGTGGCAAAATGGAGAAATTAGCAATTTTCAGTATATTATGCATCTTAACACTCTGGCAGGTCGAGGATACAGTGATCTCACACAGTATCCGGTGTTTCCTTGGGTCCTGGCAGATTATGAGAGTGAGAAATTGAATTTGTTAAATCCAAAAACGTTCCGTAAACTTGAGAGACCCATGGGTTGTCAAACATTGGAAGGCGAAGAAGAGTTCAGGAAGAGGTTGGCTCCTGTTCTGGCAGACTTATTGACCCATTTACTACCATCTGGTGTTGCATTTGACCTCCCCATCCCCTGCTATATTTTAAATCTGAATATATCATTTTATCTGATCTGTCTTTTCTATCTTGCAGATATGAGACCTGGGATGATCCAGAGGTTCCCAAATTTCATTATGGTTCTCATTATTCCAGTGCTGGGATTGTTCTCTTCTACCTCTTACGTCTGCCACCATTTAGTATCGAGAATCAAAAGCTTCAGGGAGGACAGTTTGACCATGCTGATCGACTTTTCAACAGCATACGAGAAACCTGGTTGAGTGCTGCTGGGAAAAGCAACACATCAGATGTCAAGGAACTCGTTCCAGAGTTTTTCTACATGCCAGAATTCTTGCAAAATAAGTTCAATCTTGACTTGGGAGAAAAACAATCAGGAGAGAAGGTTACTCAAAGTTTTTAAATACTTGGTATTGCTGTTTATTTCCCAGAACTGTTCCTTCACATTTCTTTTTTGATATGAGATGGTGATAGGTTGGTGATGTTGTCTTGCCTCCATGGGCCAACGGCAGCACTTTCGAGTTCATTAGGAAGCACAGAGAAGCACTGGAATCTGATTATGTTTCTGAGAATCTGCACCACTGGATAGATCTCATCTTTGGGTATAAACAGAGAGGAAAGGTCCGTATTTTTTTTCCATCATTGGGTGATGTCTGATGAACATTAGTTTTAACGATGTTAAACTTCATTAACTACCTTACACTTGTTTCTTGTTGATCAAATTTTTATTGGTTCATTTAATTTCCGATCATTTGTCTTTGGGCCTCTTTATTATTATCCTGAAAATAACAAAGAAGAAAATGCTCCAATGTAGTTCACCTAAGACCGTGGTACCAAGATTCAAGTTTGTTGCATTTTTCTTTCTTCTATTCCTTCCACTAAATTTGTTATCCTTAGTGAATACGAATCACATTTCCGTAAGGATGAAAACGAGTGGAAGGAGACGCAAAAATTTATTTACGGAACTCCAAATTCTATGAAATTTTGATTCCTACTTAGGCTATGTGCCGAATAAATATTTGAATCCTGTACTGGGTATTTTTTTTAATGCATCGTTTAGCTCAATTTGTCAACTTATCTTCCTTGCATCATCTCTCTAGTTTTCCAGTCATTCTTTTTGCATAACTATCTTTTAATTTTAGTTAAAGTATTATTTATCTGTTTAACAGGCAGCTGAGGCAGCTGTTAATGTTTTCTACCACTATACCTATGAAGGAAGTGTTGACATTGATTCAGTAACAGATCCTGCCATGAAAGCATCGATTCTAGCTCAAATTAATCACTTTGGACAGACTCCAAAACAACTTTTCTTGAAGCCTCATGTTAAAAGACGGACTGATAGAAAGCTTGTTCCTCATCCACTGAAGCATTCGACACTTCTTGTTCCTCATGAAATTCGTAAGAGCTCGTCTTCTATATCTCAAATTGTGACTTTTGGTGATAAAATTCTTGTTGCTGGTGCAAATAGCTTGCTTAAACCTAGAACATATACCAAGTACGTTGCCTGGGGTTTTCCCGATCGCAGTTTCCGATTTATGAGTTATGACCAAGATAAGCTTCTTTCTACTCATGAAAATCTTCATGGAGGCAATCAAATCCAGTGCGTCAGTGCGAGCCTTGATGGCCAAGTTTTGGTTACTGGGGCAGATGATGGTTTGGTTTGCGTTTGGAGAATCGAAAAAGATGGACCTCGTGTAATTCGTCACTTGCAGTTGGAAAAGGCACTTTGTGGTCACACTGGTAAAATCACCTGCATTCGTGTTAGCCAGCCCTACATGATGGTAGTTAGTGGGTCAGATGATTGCACAATAATATTATGGGATCTTAGTGCGTTGGTTTTTGTCAGGCAACTTCCGGAGTTTCCTTCACCCATTTCAGCAGTGTATGTGAATGACCTGACTGGTGAAATTGTGACTGCAGCGGGTGTCGTGCTTGCTGTTTGGTCAATTAATGGCGACTGCCTTGCAGTTGTGAACACGTCACAACTTCCATCAGATTTCATCGTATCTGTTGCTGGCTGCAACTTCTCTGATTGGCAGGACACTAACTGGTTCGTCTCAGGTCACCAAAGTGGAGCTGTCAAAGTGTGGAAAATGGTTCACACCTCAAGCGAGGAGTCTTCCCAAAGCAAACCACCTAGTAATCCAACGGGAGGGCTTCGTCTTGGAGATAAAGTACCCGAGTATAGATTGATCCTGCATAAGATACTGAAGTCCCACAAGTTTCCAGTTACTGCCCTTCATATATCTAATGACCTTAAACAGTTTTTGAGTGGAGATTCTGGTGGCCACCTTTTTTCGTGGATATTACCGGATGAGAACTGAGATCTTCCATGAACCAGGGGTGATTGTAGGATGTGCTTGTGGTTATTGGATGTTTGTGGATAGATTTTTCGCCAAGAAAACTATACAAGATGGAATTAATGCCCTCAACGTGCTAACAATGAGATCAAAATATAGCTTTTAATCGGGTTGCAGGGATCCATGTGGGAGATCCGAGAAGAAAAAAGATCACCCTTGTCCCTCAGCTTTACAACTAGGACTCGGGCTGATTGGTGAGTGAATATGTTGTCATTTTGGTGACTGATTCCCAGCAGAAAGATTTGGCTTTTTGGGCGGAAGATGTATGTTGTACATAGGGTGATTTTTTATTCCGTACACAGTTTGTATAGAAAATTGTTTGCAGAAATATAGGTTTTACCGAAAACTTGCCCCTGTTGGGATTTTGGGTTAGCTTCATGAGCAAATGAACTTGAGCATTAGATTTTGCTCCATTGTTTTGTTGTGAAATCTGTTAGGTACTTTACATGCTAAAACCGAAGGGTGTAATTGATTAGTCATTCCCCAATCCCCACTATGTTTTCTTGTTTTATATTATCTTGGCACGTCATTTTATCCTCAGTTTTTTCCTGGTCCTCGCTACAATGACTGGTTTTCTTATAGATTAATCTATTTTTGGACCTGGTCATCGTTTAATATGGACCCATATTTAATAGAATCCAGAATCTAGTTGGGTGGTACTGGTCATTCCCTTCAAGGAAAAGTCCTCTCTGCACCTTGTACGTGGAGAAATCAACATTTATCACTCAGACTAGCATGCCACATGCAGTACCTCGACAACTCTTTTTATTTTTCTCGAATCATAATTAATTATCATTCTGACTACGTTCATTGAGGTATTTGAGGAATATAATTCACATTTAAGAAAAAAATACTCACGTTTGGATGCATTCTTAGGGCATTAGCATTGTTCGAATTATCCATTCGAGAGAAGGATTTGAAAGAATGTAATATTGATATATATGGATTTGAAATATATTACAATGATGATTTAAAAAAATAACTGATTGAAAATTTGAAATTCATTGTCAAAAATATTTAACCAAACAAATAAATGTATTTGTTGTTATGGATTTGAAAAGTCAATACAAATGCAACGAACAGTATCTGAATGATCTTTCATTACCATCTTATGCTACACTGTTTAGTAATCGTTATGGATTTTGAATCCATATAAATTATTTTTCCAAATTATTTATTCTTTAATTTATTCAAATCCAAATCTTTAATTCAGATTAAAAATATATCAAACATAAATATTGCTGGATAATTCATAATGGCCACTGTCAACAGTGTAGGCTGTGGGGTTTTTCTTTAGGCCGATTCTGTGCTTCTCTCTTTTCTTTTTTCTTTTTTTTTAAGGCAGATGTCGTTATGGTACATGTCTATTTTATTATTGCTTTTTAGCATACCAAGACATAATTAATACTAGGCTACTTCTGTAAAAAATCCAGTCTACGAATTTCTCGGGAACAAAACCAGAAAATAAAGGTTAGGACAGGACCACTTTATTATTTGTAAGTGTGAGGATTTATACTCTTTACATTTGAATGAACCCAAATTCGACTGCTTCTATTTTCTTTGTTTCCTTTTTTTTTTTTTAAAAAAAATCCCTCGTTTGATGCGAGCATGATCAATTCGACTGCATGAGTCTTGTGAGAATTTCTTGTATTGTCATGGGATTCTTGGCATCTAGACTAATCATTTCACAAGCACGAGTAATTTATTATAGATGGAACATCGTTTTCTCACATTTAAGACGTTTTCTAAATTTTTAGCTTTGATGTTCGAAATTTTTCTTGGGCGTCGCATTAATTTAAATATTTATAGGGTGTTTAGAATTATTATTTTCGCGTATTTAACGCTGAACACCAAACCAGGTTGGAATTAGCGGAGTTGGTCTTTCTTGTATATCACTTTAAACATATTTCTCGTCTTTGATCGTCAAATTAAGTCCACAATCGAAGACTTTGTTCCTTGACTGGATTGAACTAGAAATTACAAACAATTTCTACGTTGAGATCGTGACACACGAATTTCAGAAATTCATAGTTGGTGCGACGCTAATGGGCGATGGCGCTGGAAGCTACCGTCGGCCTAATATTTTTTCCCAAAATTCTGTGTCTGCGGAAACTTGAGAGAGAGGAGAAAGGAATTTTGTGTTGTGTATTTTTAATTCTCTTGTATGTTATCAACATTTGATAACATATTTATTTAAATACACAAGTTCTATGTCACTAGGATTCCTAATCCTAGTGTCCTGATGACTCCTAATTTTCATCAATTAAAATTATGATATTATTATTATTATTATTATTATTATTATATCATGTATTAATCAACTTTGATAATGCATGATATATTTATCTTATATACACATTTTTATATCTCAATATAAAATATGTGTACATATACTAATACATATACACATACACACATAATATATGCATAGACCTATTAATTAAAATTAAATAGTCATTATTTGATTTCTTTTATTAACTTATTAGTTAATTACATTTAGATCCCTCTAAAATATTTTATGAAAATATTATACATATTAGTAGTCATTATTACTAGTACTATCATTTAATTATTAATTTCAAATTCATTAAATAAATAATTGTGAACTCATTATAATCTTGATCGACGATCTGACAACATCGATGTATCAAGGATACAAATCTTGTTCATATAATGAAAATTGAAAATTTCGGTGATGAAAATTTTCACCGTTCATACTTGACGGCTGCCAATTTTGTGAACGCTTTATCCAAAACAAACAATCCCATTTTCCTTCATCAAATAACAATTAAGCTAACTTCAATTTCTTCCATAACATGGAATCAACTTATAAACTGCTTTATGAGAATTTTGTTTGATCTCCATCAATCTACATTCGTCAAATATAATTCCCTGAACATTGACTTTCTCAGCGGGAACACAAGATCCGATTCTTGTGTGACCTTCAATGATTCAAGGATATAACTAATTGTGGGATCACATCTCCATGTGATTCAAAATAAAATTTATTTCTTATTCAGGCTTACCCTAATTGGCCTCATTCTTTTCATCAACACCTTGATAAAAAATGTCAGAACTCATTTCTGATTGCACCTATTGGATCATGGTAAAAGCGTCTGGTAGTATCGCCCCATGACCCCTTAGGTATAACCGATATTGCTTGCAAGAACATTAAGTCATGGTTAGCGTATAGTACGATCCCTTCAACTCATATATCCCGATCGAATATGCAACCATTGGTATATCGAGAGTTGCTTATGAATTCGATAACGATGAGATGTATCTTTGAGTATTAATAGTGACATGATATGTGCAACTGATGAAGTACCTTTTCAAAATGCACATGTCTTATTCTGGCTAGAGATTCTTCGCACTATTAACTCATCAGATCATATATGATATCTTTACCCACAGACAAATGGTGAATCCCTAATTACAATACATTCTCTTACATATTTCAAAACTACACCCAACCTCATCATCTGATTACTCTCAATGGAGTTCGTAAACAGATCAAAGTACATGCTAGTATGTAGAGCTTTTACATCGTCCTGGGTTAAATGACTAATGGTGGACAACCATAACCGCATACTATTGCACTGATAAGTAATAACCATTTGGACAGTTCGCGGGAGGGTTGTTTAGTGAATCATCAAATGATCATCCATCTGTATGAATGGACATCTCTATGCCCTTACCAATGAAACATGACGCTTAATTCATAGATGCTAGTCTCAAGATCAAGCGATCTTTATCTTTGTTTTATGCGGTTGATTCGACTAGGAACCTGTTTAGAATATATGATACACTTTTTAATGAGTTTCATGGTCTTACGTTGAGAGACACACCTCATAATACCTATTATATATTCAAGTACTTTATCTATGATGTTTGCATTAGTATACAGATAAAGTAAATATCACAATTGGATAAAATCATAAAATATTATTAAAATAAAAATCTTTTTTTATATCAGAGTCAATAAAAACCAAGCCACAAGTTGGCTACTTGTGCTTCTACTATAAAAATCTCTCACTTGCACTATAGCCAACTACCATAGATCTTAGACCCATTGCTTCACGATGTTTTTCAAACAATGGTCCTGAAAAGGACTTCGTCAGTGGATCAACGATGTTATCTTCATAGACGAGACTCTATCTACTGATATGTCTCATCTTCCCACATTTTATTGGATTATGTAGAACTTCCTCATTATATATTTGGATCGTTGATGGGACCTCGGTTCCTTTGCTTGCGCAATGCCATATGTGTTGTCGTAGTAGACCGGGACTGAAACAACTGTTTGAGGAATGACACCCAACTCTTGAACGAAATTCTTCATCCAAACCTCCTCATTTGCTGTAGCTGATGCAACTATGTATTCGGCCTCGGTGGCTGAATCCACCGTGGTGTCTTACTTGGAACTCCTCCAAGAGACACAAAACCACATTGAGCTTGAATACAAGTCCAGAGGTTGATTCAAATAATCCATATCTAATTGGAAGCTAGCTTTATAATTTTAATTCTCTACTCCCGTAGACCAAGAACAAATTCTCAGTTCTTCTCAAGTACTTAAAATGTTTTTCATCGCTTTCCAATGCAATGAACTGAGATTCGATTGATATCTACCATACATTATACTGGCTATAGATGACACATGTGGAATGCGGCTCATTGTTTCTATATCTTCATCAGTCTTAGAGCACATAGACTTGGATAAAATCACACCATGACACATTGAGAGATATCCTGAAACTTCCATTACCCGTTTTTATTAAAAAGTACTAGAATTTTTTTCTTTCTAATTCATTCGGCCGAAACTCTAAGCATTTAAAATATAAATATTTTGCACTATTTAAAAATAAATCAACCAACTATTATTTGAAAATTCAAAATAACGTATTTAAACATAAAATTGTAAACGTCAACGAACCCTAAGCTAACATTTTTTAAAAATAAACTTAACTCTAACATCCTCTCAAAAACCTCACAAAAACATCATAAGTCACAAAATCTTTAAAGTAGTTAGAAATCATAAGCTTATTTTATTTGCGGAAAACTAATGATGGTCCTCGGGTTGTGTGCACCTTCAGTCCAGAAATATCAACCATCAAGACCTCCATTAACATCAATCTCGTGCTCAACTGCATCGATCACACCTAGTGAGTTTGTTGACTCAACAAACCTTAACTATGATAGCAAGTAATACATATACATTCACAAGCAACAATGAAAATAATTTTAATATAATAGCTTTTCATGGACATAACTTTTAACATTTTCTTTTCAACATATCATATCATATTTTCTTTCATCATATACATATAAGTTTTCCTTTTTATTGAATTCAGATCATCAATTTTGACATTCGTATTAGCTGAAGGTCGATTGATCCATCTACGTATTACCACGGTACCGGGCGACGGGGACATCAGCGACACTCTCACCTGTCAACTGAGCCTTGGCCTTACATATCATCGTATTAGTCACAATCAATTCACCTCCTTCTACTTTTCATATTCCCATCACTTATAAAAATTCATGCACATATAAGTCATTTTTCTTTTAAACCAAACATGCAACATATCTTTTAGCATTAACGTTTTATCACAAAATTCCATAACATTTGACATAAACATTTTAACATTATTTACAGCATTCAGGGTACTGTCATGACGTCTAACATTTTTTTTTCAGGTGTAAAATGACTGTTTTGTCCCTGAAACCCTAACTTTCCCAATTTATCCTTATACCATAAAAATACGAACCAAATCCATCGAAACTTAACATATGACCTCAAATACACCCATAAATATTTCTTAGACGTAAACTTAAGCTTCTCGACTAATTTCTCAATTCGTTTTTAAACTTAGACGTACATCCCGATTTTGATTCGTATGGATTCGAAACTTAACCAAACTTTTCCAAATTTGAACCAAAACTTATTAACACCTAACTAAACCATAAAAAACCCAATTCAAGCCCATTAAACCCTTGAACCAACTCTAGGAAACCTACAGAATTTTCTCCACAAAATTCGAAACCCTAGTCCATGCCACCCTCAAATCTTTCGAACCTAAGCCCTAACCGATTGGACTAGCCCCTGAAAAACCCTCCTAGGACCTAGACCGAACCCATAACATGCTACTGGACCAAACCTATCACCCCTAACATGCCCAACCCTTCACTCGTGCCCTAGGAAGCCTTGCGCGACCCTCATAGGCGCGGCTCGTGCCTAGCCTTCAAGCCAGCCACCGTGCAGCCTCCCTAGGACCAACACGCAGCCCCCTAAGGTCCCATGGTCGTGCCCTATCAGTAGCTAAGATCGGTGGCCCTCAAGGATGCCCCAGCCTACCTTCAACCCATATTTTCGTTCATCTTGGTTACCCTCCCTGTCCAGTCTTCTCACATGCACCTAATGGTCATTAAACATGTTTAAAAACATCTCTTCCCATAGCCTTACCATGGCAACCCTTTTATGCATCAATAACATAAGTTTTAAACCATAAAAACTTGAGTTTTGGGCACAACATGGAATACAGATGAAAATATATCATGTTTATCATATTTTTCATGCAATGATAATTAAATATACATAATATGGTGTGAAATATGTTTGAAGGAAGATTAAGGCGTGCCTTTGTGTATAAGATGCACGAAAACGATTTGCAATTCGAGGACGTCGACACAGGGTGGACCTTACTAAATTTTCCCTTCAAACTTCACGTGAATTTGCTTGAAATTTATGTGTGTGATCGTGTAGGCTGATGGAGGAAGAGTCCTTGTGTTATTCTAGGGAGGGGAGTGAGTTTTGGGGTTTATGGGTACGGTTTATCAGCTTAAAATTTAATATATAATATATGGTGCAAACTTAGGCCCATTAACCTAGTATAATAGGTCCATTAAGCCCATTAGTTAATATTTAAAATATTTTGCTAAGGGAAGTTTGTGAAAATAATAGCCGAGTTCCCAAAAGTCCCTATTTTCATTGAAAATTGAATACCAGTTTATGATATATCCGTTCGGGCACCTTTGAAGATGCTTCAAACACAATATTCTCAATGAGCTGCAATAGCTCGTGTTCTAAGAATGTAAACACCGATGAATTAGATCGAATTTGATTTTAAACCAAGCGGAAAATATTCGAAATAATCATTCTTTAAGAAAGATAATCAGTTTCAGGCTTTTAACTTGTGTAAACTGATTAACTGATATAAGAGGTATCGGTTCTTGCTTATATCAGTTCAGTTATGGTGAGAACTGAATTGATAACAGCTCGAACTGATCAAGTTAGTTTTAAAACAAATAAACAATTAAGTACACAAGATATGTTTATAGATGTTCGGAGACTTCAACTGCTCTTACGTCACCCCTTCTACCACCTCGGGTAGGTTCTACTGAAAGACTTTGATTTATACAATACTTTGTACAAACCTACTCAGCTTAGGACTTACCCTACTGCCTAACTGAACTCGTAGCCTAGACTGAAGGCAATACCTTCTAGCCAACACTTGTTTAACGTATATGTGTTAAATACTACATACAAAAGTTTAACGTCTTTGTGCAAGACTCACTCAACTATTCAATAAGCTCAATTCTTTGTATGTATGAGTGATTGTGTGTGTGCATGTGTGAGAACTGAAATATGAATACAACACGAAAATGTTCTCACACACTGAGAATTTTTCTTCTACACTAAGCAGTTGGCATGCCCTATTTTTCTCTCCTTTTTTGATCTTCACACACTTGTGTATTTTCCATACACTTGTATATTGATGATCTTGGTCTGGTATTTATAGAAGCAATGTGACCGTAAACCAAGACTCTTAAAATATGAACGTTGCAATTTGAATTCGTTCATCAAATTGTGTCTGTACTTTCCGACAGCCATTCTGGAACGTTTTGGTTTTAACCACTGCTGTAACGTTTATTATTGTCCTTTGACTGGACAAAAGCTTTTCTTCAGTGTGCACAACTGGATTCCATTGAATAAGCTTGTCGTGTTCTGGAAACTGATTGATTCCTAACTGATGTTTTGAACTGGTCATTTGAATTGTTCTTGAACTGGTGTGGTGAAATCATTTGGCTCGTCAGCTGAACTGATTTCACTGATTCAGTAGAACTGGTCAGCTGAGCTCTTCATCAGTTGAGCTCTTCATTAGCTGACCGGGATTCTGAAGGTCTTCTGCTGAACCACCTATCAGCTGGTCAATCAGTTGAACTGGTCTTTGATATATCAGTTGAACTGATTCAGTTTGGGCGATAAGTTGGCGCTTTCAGTTTACATCTCGATAGCTTCAGTTTTGGATTAATAACTGATCAGTTCGAATCCTGATCAGTTCCAGTTTCTGCGCACTTAGGTAAATTCATTAGAAACAAAATAACAAGTTTTGTTAACATCAAAATCAAGATTGCGAATATGAAATGTTCCAACCGTTTAAAATACGACTAGGCATATAAAACACCTCATTTTCGAAAATTCCATTTAAAATACACCACACATTAAACAATTACAAAATAATTATTTAATAAAAATATTTTCCTTATATAGTCACCGGTCTCCGTTCATCGATCGCGTCTCGGATAACCTTTAAAACATAGTTTTATGCATTCATGTAGAAATGTACATTTTAAATATGTAAACATGCATAACATATTAAATTTATGCAATTAAAAACATTTAATTAGTCATTTTACATTTTTCCTAGATTTGCATGCAGTTAGGTTACGTTATCGTATTTTTGGACCCTACAATTCCTCTTTCCCTTTAATGAAATTTTGTCGTCAAAATTAAAACTTATCGAATAACTCCGATAGCGACTCCTCATGTCCCTTTCAGTTTTCCAAGTAGCCTCTTCCTCCGAGTGGTTTAGCCACTTGACTTTGACAATTTGTATAACCTTGTTCATGGTCTTCTTTCTTGTCTATCTAGAATTTGTATAGGTCTTTTCTCGTATGACATGTTGAGAGTCAACTGCAGATACTCATAATTTAGTACGTGTGAAGGGTTCGACTTATACTTTCGCATCATCGATATGTGGAACACATTATGTACTCCAGCTAGCATCGTAGCAACACCACTCTATAGGATAATATTCCAATAATATGAGTCAGACACTGATCGCAAGTAGCGTTCATCATGCAATCGCCATTGATGAAAAGCAAGGAAATATTAAACTTTTTTTAATTTTTCTTTTAATGAGCTTAATTTAAATTTTCGATATTATCCAAAATCCATATGAGCCATATATGGACCTATGTCCAGAACCTAGGTACATGGATGAAAATGCAATATTACATAAGCTTCCAGTGTTGGGGATCGATATAGCGTTTAGAGGGGGGTGAATAAACTCTTTCCTTTGTTGGTTGATTTTGCAAAGGGTTCTAGAATACTGTAAGAGATTATAGCTTATCTTGTTCAAGAGTAAGTCCAGTAGATCACAATAATAAGTGCGGAAATGATCCGATGGAGTACGATGAAACACAATAAAATAGTAGGCAGTAGAACAGTGGTTATTTCTGGAAGTTCGAAGATAAAATCTTCTACATCTCCCCTTCTTCTGTTTCCAGAAGGTATCACTAAAAGACTTTGGATATTACAGTACAACACTTGTACACACCCACTTCAGTAGGGCTTACCCTTGGTCTACTGAAACTCTTAGTTACACAACTCAGTAATAAAACGAATACAACAAGGTTCTGAAAAAGACTCTTTTCCAGTTTACAAACTCTTCTCAAAGATGTAGCAAAGTGTTAAGCTAGAAGAAATTTTACAAAACAGCAGCACAATATGATCTCAGAAGATCGAATATTGATAATAAAGTGTGTGCTGCTTTTCTGTATGTTGAGCTTTGAAGATAAGTAGTTGATGATAGCTCAAACTCACGTTGGAATAATCGTTGTGTAGATAAAGATAATAGCGTTATTTTATATATAGGATTGAACCTAATATATATAGAAAACTAGAGTCCAACGTCTATATTCAGAGACGGCTTCTGAGACTTCTGAGCAAGATCAGCTTTAGTACCTAAAATGAGTCCTGCAGAAAGCTACGAAACAATCAGTCTTGTTTCATACAAAAACTGGTAAGGAGCGTTAAATGTCTTTGTTCAGCATTAATGGTGCAATAAATACTCATACTAGAGAAAGTAACGGTAACATTTAATATAGTAACGATCAAGTAAAAGTCCTTAAGTTCTAATCTTGTATAAGCCGTGTTCTGCTTCTGTTTATCTAAGTTGATAAGTACTCGAAGAGTACTGCTTTGTTAGGGCGATACGAGAACTTCTGCTTTTATACTATCTTCTGGTTTTACTAACGCGATCTATAGCTTTTGACTCTCATCACCACAATTAAATTAAGTCTATCAATTTTTTCTTTTGCGGTGATGCCAAAACCTAGAAGTTAGTATGATAAAGAGAAGCAATAATATCAAAAACAGATAGCAATTAAAACCAAATAATTGATAAGTAAATAAGCATTTAAACAGAGTTCAAAAGAATATTAAATCAGAAGTTCAATCAAGTTCAATCATCAGTTCCAATGTCTCTGAACATTGTATCCTCATCCTGAGGATCTTGGCTTTTGAAAGAAGATTTTGCAAGATGTCCTCCAGTTCTCCCTTCTTCTGTCCTCCGTTCTATTCTACTTACTGCATCCCCCCTTTTGGCATCAAAGCGAGTGAGTAATTCATCCACTCATCCAGTAAGAGTGATAATGCTATCATTCATCATTTCCAGAAATGGGGCTTGATTCGAAACATGATCATTAAGGGCTTGAAGAGATTGGGATTGGGACTCAATGTTGGCATCGATGGATTCAAATTTCAAATCAGTAGCTTCGAATTTAGTTGAGATTGAGCGAAGAGACGTCTCATGATCAGACACAGTTCAAATGACATCAGATTGACCAATAACGATGTTAGCGTGACTAGTCAAAACATTCTTCCTGAAAAGGTTGGATTCTTCAAGCTTAGCCAACGATTCTGCCGTTTTAACGAAATATTTCGTTACGCGTTCTCGGAAGAAATTGGTGGCTTCGACTTCACCAACATTTTCATAGGATAACTTTTTGACGATCTCTGAAAGTCTGTCAATATTTCGTCTCAGTATATCAATCTCAGATTCAAGATTAAAGTGCTCTTCGTCTGGGGATGGACTTCTTGCAAGATGTCGTTCTTTGATTTCAGCAAGATGAGCAATATGAGCGATGTCAATTGGTGAATCAGTAGGAAGAATAATCAAGGCAGTAGAGGAGACAGGGTCTATTGGAGCAGTAGTAACAGCAATAGACTGTTCAGCAGAAGATCCTTCAGCAGCAGCAGATGGTTCAGGAACTGCTCTTTCTTCTGGTTGCACGGCTTCCATGGCCTCTAGTTGCTCAGCGGCTGGAATGGGTTCAGATTGAACATTCAAGATAGATACAATTTCCGCTTGATGTTCAGCAGAGAAAATCTCCAAATTCGGCAGTGATTGAGATGGGGCAGCATCCGATTCTGCCATGGGTTGTTCTGCTGGTTGAGCTTCCGGTTGGACCATATCATCAGCCTGAGCTGCTTCTGGTGCAGTAGAGACATTGAGAGCAATAGATTGAATGACTTCATCCACTGAAGCCAATTCACGAACATATAGAAAAGATGAAGATTGAGTAGGCTGCTTCGGAGATGCAGGAGTACTGGAAACCATAGCTTATGGGGAAGCTATAGTTCTCTCCTCAACTGGCTTATTCTGAGTAAAATAGGGAACGAAGCCTACAAGATACTGAACAGGTTCTCCAAATGCGTGTTCTTGAGCAAGAAGTTGCTCATTCATTAATCTTAATCTCTCGGTCAAAATTTGGATCACATTCTGATCCTGAGCAGCAGTCGGAATCATTGAGTCGAAATTAGACTTAAGAGTCTTTAAAACAGATTCCAGCTTCTTACACTTCAGCTGCTCAAGAATGTAACTTCGTCGTCTTATTGCTTCAATCACATTTTCAGTCTTGGCAAGATCAAACAACTTCTTCTCATTCTTCACCATTTTTGCGTATGAGCCTGGTGTTTTAAAATATGTGAGAGGATGGAAAACTCGAACCTTATGCCAATTATCAAAGAAAGTCATTCCTTCATTGGCAGATTTCTCAATCTCCTCCAAGTAAAGATCAATACCAGTTAAAACGGATGATTTAGCGCCGTGAAATTGTGATTTTGCAACGAGTTTCCATTTGCCTTTATCTGAAGATGAGGTAGGCATCACGGGTCTAAAATCAGAAGATCCTGCAGTAGATTCACGAATAACGACTCCAGATGTGGGTCTGAAAGTCGGAGCAGTAGATGAGGTGGTGGCAGAAGAAGTGGCTGCTGGCTTAGTGACAGGTTCTGGTTTAGAGGAGGTGGCTTCTGGAAACACTTGTCTCAAGAGGACAATGTCTAAATCAGCAATGACTGCTGTTTTCTTGATGCGGAGCACCGTGCGAGCCTTCTTCTTGCTAGAGGTGGCAAGGATAGAGGCTTGGGTAGGAGCAGCAGACTCCTCAGATACTGTTTTATAAGAATCGGTGGAGATAACTTCTCTTTTTCTCTTGATCTTCTTTTGAGGTCCTTGAACCTCAGTCTGAGCATCTCCAACCTCCCTTTTTAGAGCAATAAATTCCGCCACATATGGCTTTGGCCTCAAGGCGAGCACATTATCAGCATCTGCCATTGTCACAAAAGAAGCGTCCTGTTCAGAAGTTGGAAAACCAGCATCCTTTCGCATTGTGCTGATCTGCACAAAAAAACCAGAACTCTTCCTAACAACCATATCCTTCATGATTTTGAACAGGAAACGGCTCCAGTCCACCTTAAAATCGGAAGTGATAGCTATCATCACTTGAACCTTCTCCTTGGTCAACCTATCAAATGTTCCAGCTTTGACCAAAAGTGCCTTTGCGACAATATTAGCAAGCACTTGATATTCCATTTTCAGAAGCTTCTTGAAACAGGAGGGAGAGAGATCCTCTCCAGAAGCTGAGAAGGGCAGTAGAAATCTCCTCCTTATTGATGCCAGAAAATTCAGAGATACCTGAAAACGGGAGAAAGAACGTCGATCCCAGAAGTGCAGCATCGATGGAGATGGATGCACCTCCTTGAGCTTGATTAGGTGGCTACTGGTTTGATCTTTTCCAGCAAGAAATATTACCCAAGTAAATCTAGAAAAGTCATCAACAATAACAAGTGTATACTTCATTCCCCCTAAGCTCATGATAGGTATTGGACCAAATAAGTCCATATGCAATAATTCAAACACCTTGAAGTTGATTTACTACCTTTATTCTTGAAGCTAGATCTGACTTGCTTACCAAGTTGACATGCAGAACATACATGATTTTTAACGAAGTTTATATCAGGCAAACCATCAACTATGTTCTGGTTCTTGAGGTTATTGATTGATTTGAAGTTTAGGTGATTCATTCTCTTGTGCCATAGCCAATGTT